>NC_083780.1:2610430-3180430 GCF_015708825.2 Lethenteron reissneri
ACACCATACGACAGGGGACAAAGGAACCTCGGGATAGGGGTCCCTGTGTTGGCGATGGTGGGACAAGCGAAATGTGGGAGACGTTTATGGATTCCTCTTGTGGGGGCCGACATCCACCCCACCGCCCTCGCTGGGTAGGTGGGGCACAACGTCCGCCCCTTCCGCTCCCTCCTCCACCGCATCGATCGGCTCCCGCCGGGCCCCCACCAACCGGGTGATTGTCCTCCCCGCGCTAGTGCCCTCTCTGAGGGACATGGCTAAACTGCTGGCTCACCGCCGTCCTCGGTTAACCCACAACTCGCCCGTGTACACCACCACTCACGCCAACGCGGCGCACAGCTGCATGACCACACCCACACCTGCAGGCGATGGTGTCCTAACACGCGCGCACACGCTGCGGCTCCGCAATCACTCCTCTCGCAACGCATCGCTCCACACGCACAAATCAAAGACACCACACCGATGTTCTGTACTAGCGTTTTATTTGCGGTGCAAATACCCACTACCTGGGGGAATATTTCGCGAGAAGAGCATAGCCTAACTCTGCCAACGTACCCAGTCGCTCAAACGTCCTACCAGATACCTCGAAGCCGTACTCACAGCATCGCACGTACGCTATGAGAGTCGGAGGGAGGAGGACGAGAGAAGACTTGACCTATCACTACCTCGTAGCAGCACTCATTGGCATCACACGGATGCTGCGAGCGGCTCAAAGAGGCAGGACGACAGGGAGTGGGTCTTGACTTCAAAGGGCCAGGGTGACGTCGCACCGCGCAGCCAATCGTCCGCTTACCTGCGCCGTGGCTCCTTTTTTCATCCCTTCCGTGGCCTAATCTCCTTACTTCAAAGGGCTGGGATGGCATTTGTCTCGCGCGACCAATCGCACACCTACCTGTGGTTACCGCCCCCTCCCCCCTGTTACTGTGTACTCCGTCGAGTGCTGCTGTGGACGGCAGCGGCCATCCATTGTCCCTCGAGTGCTGTGGTGGCGGCGCCAGCCACCCATTGTCTCTCGCTGTGGGGCATCTGGAAGGGTGCCCGGCTGGTGAACACACAGTCTACACAAGTGTGTATTCGGTATGAAGGCCGAGATTGGGGGCAGCAGTGGCGCTGTGATTCTCCTGACCTCATGCTCTTCTCGCTTGATAATCCACCCTCAGTTCCCTCCCCCCAATGTCGTGAATAAGTTATTGTAGTTGGCCCAGTGAACCTTTTCTTTCTGTGCTCATACAATGTTCAGTCAATTTAGGGGCACCACAATGTAATCTGTCCTGCGAGGGTTGGCCAATCTCCTGGCACCGGGAAACCGTGGGAAATTCCCTCTAGGGGTCCTTCGGATTAAAACCCGATGTGCCAGGCAATCCCCCGCCAGGTTACTACGTATGTGCGCTGCGTGTGTGCGTGTGCTCAGTGTAGGGGCCAGGGGGGAGTCGCGGCGCTTGCGGAGTTGCTCTGTGGCCGTGGCACCACAATCTCTCTTTCACTCTGTGTTAATGCTCGCACCACCACCCCCTACACATCGGACAATGGTTTTTAGGCCAAGTTACTCCAAGTTGGAGGCCTGACTATGCATTTTCCTAATGTACAAGGTTCAATATTGATGGAATACGTGGCGGTCGCCAGCAGAAGTGTAATAAAGGACTCGACCCTGGTTCTGTCTCCGTGTCCTTTATTTGGGTTCGCGTTCTCCTTCCCTCACGGCACTCCTCCTGAGACTCTCTGCCTGGCAGCTCCACAGCTGCCTTCGCTCCCGTAGCCTTCCGCGCTCCTGCAGCTCCGCTGCAGGCTCTTGGTGCAGCCCTCTGGCTGCTCTCACAGCAGCTCCACCGCTGTTCCCTGTTCCTCCGTGCTCGGTCACCGCTGGCCGGCGGTGCCGAGTCTTACCGTGTGTGGCGATCCCGCCACTCCCCAACCTCAGCCCTCCGTGGCCTCTGTGGCTATCTCGCCATCTCCAATCTCAGCCCTGCGTGGCCTCTGTGGCTATCTCGCCATCTCCAACCTCAGCCCTGCGTGGCCTCTGTGGCTATCTCGCCATCTCCAACCTCAGCCCTGCGTGGCCTCTGTGGCTATCTCGCCACTCTCTGCTCTATCCCCAACTCTCTTCCACCCCGCTGGCTGGCGCCGTCATGAGCCCCTCAGCCACCAGGCTGAGGCACGGCGACCACCCAACGTGTTCACCACCCTTCACTCCCCCGACTGACCCAGATGGCTTCCTGTCTCCCCGCTATAACTTCTCCCCCACGTGACCCTGACTCCTCCCTCTCGGATCGTCATATCCGACCCGCCCATTTACGCCCGCATTACAGAAGTATGGAAATGGCTGCGCCCAAGCCCATGGGAACGACCGCTTGCGGCTGGGAGTGATTTAAAAATTGATTGTTAGCAGTCTTTCATCTTCTTGGTTCTTTCGGTAAAGTCACGTAGAAGGGAAGTAATAAAACGATAAAAATAAAACACAATAAAATAATTCTCACGACGTTTCGGCCACAACGCATGCAGCCGTCCTCAGGTGAAAACCAGGTCTGTCTTGGCGACAGAGTCTGAATGAAACAGCACACGAGCTTGGAGCATATATATATAAGCTGGGCGCCTTGACAAAGGAATTTACATATCAAGAGGAATTTAGCATATTTGTGGGAAATGCAGCAGCAGCAACTGCAGCAGCAGCAACTGCAGCAGCAGCATTTCCCATAAATATGCTAAATTCCTCTTGATATGCAAATTCCTTTTTCAAGGTGCCCAGCTTATATATATATAAATGCTCCAAGCTCGTTTGCTGTTTCATTCAGACTCTGTCGCCTCGACAGACCTGGTTTTCACCTGAGGACGGCTGCTTGCGTTGTGGCCGAAACGTCGTGAGATTTATTTTATTGTGTTTTATTTTCATCATTTTATTACTTCCCTTCTACGTGACTTTACCGAAAGAACCAAGAAGATGAATCCCTGCAGTCACGAAAGCTTTAAATCGAAATGTTAGCAGGCTGTTGAGAGAGGCAGGGAGGGGTGGAACGGGAGATTTGGGGTCATGTGATTGGCGCTGGCAAAGCCCGTACGACCCCTCCCCTACCAGGTAGTGAATGAGGGAGCTAGAGCTCCGAGTCGACATGTGTGGACGAACGGGAAGGTACTAGCGTCACCGTGCCGTGCACACCAGGTCAAGTCATCCCAGAAAGTTTGTCTATGGCCAGTCAAACCCAAGGTGAGAGATTGAATGTTACACAGTCTGTGTCGTCATGGTCTTCATTTTGTTGGTGGCGCGTTGTGGGTGTGCAAGTGACTGTTGTTGTTAGGCAGATATGAGAGAGCTCGGGCAGAAAGTGATTCCCTCAGTTTAGAAAACCCCTCCCTGCCGCCAGCGAGGCATGCACAGGGTCTTCACCCCAAGGAGCCGTCACCCTGAGCTGTGGGAAGGCTGCATAACCTCGGGTGGAGGGGTATTGGAGGATGTGTACTTGGGGAAAGGAGCCAACTTTAACGTTGTGTACACTGCCCAGAGGGGCCGCCACCGAGTAATGTGCATATTGTACAAAGCGGTTCCCCTCTTATCAGGCCAGACCAGGCGCAACCCTTACAACTAACACTTGTCTCAATGGTCACTTGAGTGTGTTTGTGAATAATCATTTGGTGGTAGTGGCGATCATGTAGTAAAAAAATACCAGTGATTATAGTGATGGTGGTGGTGCACTTGTTGGTACATTGTGCAGTCACGAAAGCTTCAAATATAGAATGTGCTCCGATTGTTTATGGTGTCCTTGGTCCATTTCCAGCTACGGCGATGGTGCACTTGGTCCAATTCAGCCATGGCTAACATCCGTGACTCGTGCTCTGGGCCTCATATAGATCGACTGAGCCTCACATGAGTACATGGTCATCGTGCTGGCTATGCGTGGTCACGTTTGAATTTCCAGTACTGTTGTTGATACACCACATCAAGCACTCATTTACCGTATTTTTCCGCATATAGCCCGCATATGCATATAACCCGCAGACGCATATACCCCGCAAAAAATAGCGTTTTGTGTAAAACAGATTTCAGATATCCCGCATCTCCATATACCCCGCATGCATTCATATCTTTAACGTCATTACCGAAGCTTAATTACATCATATTAATACGAAGTTTACATTTGTAATACATTCCATCTATCAATTGTTAACATTAAAATCATAACGTGCACAAAGAAAACAACTGGCCAGAAACGAGTGAACTTAAAACAGTAAATAAGTAACAAACGTAAATATCCAAAAAATAAGTAACACATAACTAGTAGATAAGTAAGTACAGTTTTAGCACTGGTAGATTGCGTACTGCGCAGACTATAGCGGCACTACGGCAACGCCATTGCCCCGCCCCCAACCTCCCACCTCTCTCTCCCCCCAGCTCTCCCGTCGCCGGTAAACAAAGTGCGCCCTCTTCAAACATTGTCGTTTTATTGTACAAACAATTCGAATAATTTAAAACGTGATAACATGTGCAATTTTAGTGTGAGTGGTTTAATCAGCAGTGCTTTAGTCAAAGGTAAGTGTTGCATAGTGGATAGTCCTACCATGAAAAAAGTTTAACGAGTTATGACATGTCACACGTGTAAAATATTTTTGAAATCGCCCGCACCTCCATATACTCCGCAGGGTTATAAGCGGGAAAATACGGTAATCTTGATTTGAAGCTTTCGTGACTGCAAGAAACCATACTCCTTAGTTTTTTCGGTAAAGTCACGTTGGTAAGTAAAAAATAATCACGACCTTTCGAACGCAACACAAGCGCCCGTCTTCAGGTCAAAATCGCGATAGCTGCTGCCTTGTGAAGAGAAGCTGTTACCAGCAAAGAGTTTATATAAGTTTTTGAGAACAAAGGTAGCCGAAGTAGTGTTACTGGGGTATTATAGTGTAAAGGTAATACATAGCGTGGCATGGTAAAGGAGATTAACTTAGATTAGCATGTTGGATTATAGTGCAAAGTTAATCAGCTTCGCTAGCTCATAAGAGCTCAGATTAGCATGTAAAAAATAGCAAATGTATTTTAATGAGAGATGCATGTAAAAGTTAATTAAAACATTTGCAAGTTAACGTCAGTCTATGTGTAACCAAGAATAGCATGTTAAAGTTAATGAGAGATGAGCAAGTCGATACCGTCATGTCGGTGGTTGCATGTCCATGTGTGACAAAAGCAACTGTGTTAGCGATCCAAAAGATGGCCGCGCTAACGCGTGAGGGTGCGGAGCATGCTCCTGCTGTGGAGCTCCGCTCCTGCTGTGGAGCTCCGCTACTGGGGAGCTTCGCTGTTGCGGAGCTGGCTGCTACGGAGCTGGCTGCAACAGAGCTTCGCTGTTGCGGAGCTGGCTGCTACGGAGCTTCGCTACTGCGGAGCTCGCTGTTGTGGAGCTGGCTGCTACGGAACTTCGCTGATGTGAGGCTGGCTGCTGCGAGGCTGACTGCTGCGCTGCGATAGGAAGACTGGTCAGACCAGGTTGCCGAGCTGGTCGCTGTGCTGGTTAATCACGTCCTTCCAATGGTTGCTCAGCTTAAACCCTTCTTCTCGGTTGAAGTTGTCTCTATGTTTGTATATCTGGATAGCTTAATGTACAAATCTTTGAAGGTAACCCGAAGGTTTGCAGAGTATCTTGGTCTCGGAAAAAACAATATCGTGCGAGCCAACAGCATTATAACAAAGATCAGCTATGGCAGAGGTATTGGTTCTGCCATGTTTCAGATCTGCCTGTTGTTCGCGAATCCGGTCCGAGACGTCGTTTTGTTTCCCCAATGCAACTGCTACCGCAGGTACAACTCAGTTTGTAGACACCAGAGTAATGCATGTCAGGAATGACATCCTTCACAGATGGGTTCAGATCACGGATTTTGTGTACTATATTAAATCAGACCTGGATCTTGTGTTTGTTTAGGATTTTGGCAATCTTTTTGATGACACCTGCTATGTACAGTAAGGTGATGGTTTTAATTTGATCCTCAGACGGTTGTCTCTCCATGGTTGGGGATACAGCTTTTTGAATAGTGTGGTTCGAGTATCCATTCATCTTGAGGGCTTGGTGTATGTGCTCCAGTTCACTGGCTAGGTGGCGCTGGTCAGAGATGCAGCAGACCCTATGGTGTAGTGTCTTGATGAGGGAATTCTTCTGGGCCGGGTGGTGGTGGGAATCAGGCTTCAGATAGGGATCAGTGTGGGTAGCTTCTCAATCAAAACATCCAGGAATTGTAGCTTACCATCCGTCTCCACTTCCATGGTGAATTTGATGGATGGGTGTATGGAATTAATGTGGTTGAGAAATTCAGTGCTGGTTGGCCATGTGACCAAATGACGAAAGTGTCATCTATGTATCTCTTCCACAAGGAAGGACGTAGGGTTGATGTCAGGATGGCATTTGTTTCAAATTTCTCCATGAGCAAATCAGCTACTACTGGTGATAGGGGGGGGCCCATGGGGGTGCCTTTATTTTGTTTGTAGAAAGTACCATTCCAGGTGAAGTAAGTAAAGTTGGTACATCATGATTCAGTTCCTGTTGGACCAGGACTTCAATTATTGCTATGGTGTCAGGTATAGGAACTTTGGTGAACAGAGAGACTACATCAAAACTGACAAGCAAATCATCTGGAGACAGAGAAATGTCCTTAATCAGGGAAACACAGTCAGCTGAGCTAAGTACTGCCGAGGTAGTCTTGCCAGTGAATGGAAGCAAGGTCTCTGACAATAATTGGGCCAGTTTGTAGGTAGGGGAGTTGATGGTGGAAACGATGGGACGGAGTGGGGTACCTTCTTCATAGATTTTTGGAAGGCCATAAAATGTGGGTGGTCTGGCAGCTGATGGTTTTAGGGAGGGCTGCTTGGACGTTTCGATCAGATGAATGAATACTCGGACCACACAATTCGCAAAGCTGTATACCCAACCATGGAGACACAACCTTCTTAGGATCCAATCAAACCATCACCTTACCGTGCATAGCAGGTGTCATCAAAAAGATTGCCAAAATCTTAAACAAACACAAGATCCAGGTCTGATTCAATATAGTACACAAAATCCGTGATCTGATCCCATCTGTGAAGGATGTCATTCCTGACATGCAATACCCTGGGGTCTATAAACTGAGTTGTACCTGCGGTAGCAGTTACATTGGGGAAACGAAACGACATGTTTCGGACCGGGTTCGCAAACACAAGGCATATCTGAAACACGGTCGGACCAATACTATACCTCTGATGTAGCTGACCATTTTTATAATGCTGTGGGCTCGTACAATATTGTTTATTCCAGGATACTCTGTAAACATACTCTTCGTTTTTTTCGGCTAAGTCACGTATGTAAAACAATAAATAAAATACTATAAATGAAAACAACTAAATTAAATCACGACGTTTTGGAGGCAAAACAAGCTTCCTTCACCTGAGCTCTTATGCCCTACGGAAGCTGATTAACTTTGTACTATAATCCAACATGCTAATCTAAGTAAATTTCCTTCAACATGCCACGCTATTTATTACCTTTACACTATTATACCCCAGTAATACTACTTCGGCTACCTTTGTTCTCAAAAACGTATATAAACTCTTGCTGGTAACAGCTTTTCTTTACAAGGCAGCAGATATCATGCTGCTCGCAACAGACATCGTGGTTATCGCGATTTTAACCTGAAGACGAGCGCTTGTGTTGCGTTCGAAACGTCGTGATTTTTTTTATTTCTACCTACATGACTTTACCGAAAGAACCAAAGAGTATGCACTAATTTAATGTCTAATAAATGTACATACAAGCATACATGATAATGGTTATGATGTTCAAGAACGCTTTGCTGAATCTCAAGACTCTTTGTCAAGAGGATCCTTCATCCAATTTTATCCTTACACGTGTTTATTTTTACAGATTGAACATGAAGAAACTGATTGTGCATCATAATGATCGTTGTCCACCATAATCAATCGGGTTGTTGATAAGAGGATACTTAACAAATGAACAGCTTAACACCGAAGAATGCAGAATTACACACTTAAATAACAAAGCATTCGAAAGCATGCATTAGTGAACAAACTTTTTGTTAATACAGTATTCCTTACCCAGGTATTAATATTCTCATTTAATTTAATTACAATTTATATAAAGTATGCTAACCTTAAATTATTAGGTTAAAGGTGTAAACGTACGTACTCATGTTTTTTGTAATTTTACAGACCTTTTTATGAATATTTTGCCTCCAAAAATCTGGATATATTTGTATGAACACATTTGTGATCCAAAATTGTTGGAATAGACATTCTGAGCCTTCTTACATTTTATTAGTAAAGTTCTTACGTTTTTTTCTTATTGAAAATCGGTACACGTTTTAAACCTCACATTCAGTGGACAGATTCGCAACAGGTGGCACGGCGTATTGGTGAGGCCTTCACCCAGCAGGCGACTGATCATGGCTTCTAATAATAATTAACACAGCACAGTTTCATTTCATTAAAGGTTACGAGGTAACCAAGGGACATTTGTCTGCATTTTAAGTCTGCTGATTATGGTATAAGTGCATTCGTGCTAAATATGTAAACAGACTCATGCTGGTCTTCCAGTTCTCTTGTTTTGTACTAGTAATTCGATTACTAGAACGTTTTAACATATTCTTGGTTCTTTCGGTAAAGTCACGTAGAAGGTAAATACTGAAAAAATACAAATAAAACAATAAAATAACATTCTCACGACGTTTCGGCCACAACACAAGCAGCCGTTGTGGCCGAAACGTCGTGATAATTGTATTTTATTATGTTTTATTATTATTATTTTATTATTTCCCTTCTACGTGACTTTACCGAAAGAACCAAGAAGATGAATCCCTGCAGTCACGAAAGCTTTAAATCGTTTTAACATGGTCAGGATCGGGAGAGATTCCGATACAGATAGATATAGAGACAGACAGAGGGAGATACAGATGCAGATAAATAGGCATGCATTTAATTGGGTACAGAAATACGGAGAGAATTATGCACAATGAAATACAGCGAGGCACAAAAACAGAGAAATTCTAGGAGAATCAGACACAAAGGCATATCAAGGTAGAAAGAATTGTACCGATAAACAAATGGATCTAGCCAGATTAACACTGAAAGAATAGATAAAGATACAGATACAAAGAGACATGGACAGACAGAGACACAGCAATAATAACAACTACAATTCGCCACAGCACTTGTGCCAGGCTAAATGCACTTCAAGGCCACACGAAGTGTTGAAGGCTCGCTATGATGAGGAGGTCATGGATTAGCCCCAGGTGTTATGGGTTGATCGACCGAGATGACTGCCAGAGACAGGGACACAGGCATACACACACAGATACTTATGTATTCCATAAACATATCTCGCGATCACCTACTTTACACCAGACAGGTCCATTGTCCTCGCCCTACTGGAGGAAAGCACCTTGCAGCTGATCACGGCAACAAACGCACTGCGAAACGGACGGTTTAGAGATGCGTAGAGTACGGGGTTAATGGCCGAGCTGATGTAGCCGATCCACGTGGTGATTCGCACCGCGGCCGAACTGTTTTTGAAATTGGGGAAGAACAAGACCACCATGTAGAAGGGCAGCCAGGACAGCAGGTAGAACCCGATGATGCTGCCGAGTGTCTTGGCCGCGCTGTGCTCTCGTTTCATTGCCGTCGACTTCTGTCGAAAGTTTGTGTGTTCCACCTGCTGTTGCTGCTGCTGTTGGGCATGGACCTGTAGACTCACCGAGCTGATCTGATGGCCTTGCCTGCGCGCCACGACGTAAATTCTCGCGTAAACGTATGACATGGTGAGTAGAGAGAGCACGTACGGACAGACGCCCACCACGCTGACCAGCCACGTGCTCACGAAGAACAGGCACTGGTTGGGGCACGAGATGATCTCGATGATGTCACGTGACCACTCGGGGTTGAAGTTCACGAGGATGGGAGAGGAGAAGAGCGCAGGAGCGAACCACGAAATCAGCAGCATTATCACCACGGTGTGATTGGTCACCCGCTGCGAATAGCGGAGCGGGTCGCAGATGGCCACGTAGCGGTCGTAGGCGATGCAACCCAGGTGTATGATGGAAGAGTTCGTAAGCGTATAGTCAAGGAAGAACTGCAGATTGCAAAAGAATTGCCCGTAGAACCAGCACTTGTACACGGCCTTCATCATGCTGTATGGCATCACCGTGAGACCGACCAGGAGGTCGGCTACGGCCAGAGATAGCGCCATGATGTTGGTGCGAGTCTGCAGCTGCCTGAAGTAGGCGATGGACGTGATGATGAGGAGGTTGCCCAGGATGGTGGCGAGGATGAGCGTGGTGATGGCGCTGAGCGCCACGGTGCGCTCTGGCACAGAGAGCGTTGGTGTACTGCAGTTGAGGTGGTAGAAGGAGTCGATGCAGTGGTCGTAAGGACCCACCGTGCCATTTTCCATGGTGAAGCCGTGTGTCTGTGTGTGTGTATGTATGTGTGTCAGATGCAATATGCGAGTCAAGAACCAATCAATATGACAAGCGGTGGTTTAGAAAAAAACATCAACAGATAAATAGTGAAATGCAGTACCGTTGGCTGATGTTTACATCGAGCAACAACTATAATCATACATTTAAGTGGTTACTTTTCCATTTCAGAAATACGATGAGAACAATGCATAGCTCATGAAAATAGCTTTTGTGGAGATTGCCATAAGGCGTTTCATTCAGTAGAACAGCCATGCTTACGACCCGATCTAAAACCTAAAAGAGATTTAAACAAAGCTAATTCGAATTCCGAGAAGCGTGATTGACAAGGAATAATACTTACGACTGAACTTGAATGTCACTTTTTCGATTTTAAAACCCAGTGTGTAGTCAAACAAGATGAGCATTTATCTTCAGAGTAATCTATTGAATACCAGAAACAAATTTTTAAGATTTTGACTATGGTTTCTGAAGTTTTTTGTTACTCTAACACAAATGGGTGTTATTCAATGGTGGAATTGTTCCGTTTTCAGAATGTAAAAAAATAATGGTGAATAATAATACTTGATCGAATGGTGCAGATTGATGTGACTCGACTTGATGGAATCCAAGAAAAATAAACAACCTAACCGTCAACTAAGACCTCAGCAATGTACCTCACCACTGGCTCAAGTTCCAATCCCCATTATGGGTTTATTCTCTAAACATACTAGCATCTCACCCTAATCTGGAAGAATGCTGGTGAATGGAGCAGAACAACACAGACGTCCAGAGTAAACACCTCATTCAAGACCCCCCAACAGAATACCGGACCACAAGAATCCTGCCCCACTCTATGGCCTCCAAACTAGTGGGGAACACAAAAGGACCGCTCGACAAAAGCATCACGCAAGAGATATATCACCAATTACGCCAGACATTCACCTCAATTTCTTCACAAGACCCCACCGCCATCAGCATAGAGGAAGCAAGGGAGGGTCTGGCTGAAATTAAGAAATGCAAGGCTTCTGGCAGAGATGGTATCGCCCCAGAATTCCTCCATCACTTAGGCCCTATAGGACTCCAATGTCTGCAAAACCTGCACACCAAATCCATGAAAACCGAATGCATCCAAAAAGTATGGTGGGAGGCAATGGTCATTGCAATATCCAAAAAGAGAAAGGCAACCGACAACCCGGGAAATTATAGGCCAATATCACTTCTGTGCCGGACATTTAAACTCTTGGAACGCATCATCCTCCGGAGAATCAGCCCCCTTGTCGAGTCAGTTATCAATGAAGAACAAGCGGGATTTCAGCCTGGACGCAGCTACTGTGAGAAAGTTTTGGCCCTTGTAACACGCATGGAGGCCGGATTCCAGAAGACATCCAAGACCGGCGCATCGTTTGTAGACCTGTCATCACCCTATGGCATAGTCTGGATTAAGGGCTTGATTTCGATTTAAAGCTTTCGTGACTGCAGAGATTCATCTTCTTGGTTCTTTTGGTAAAATCACGTAGAAGGGAAGTAATAAAATAATAAAAATAATACATCATAAAATAATTCTCACGACGTTTCGGCCACGCCGCAAGCAGCCGTCCTCAGGTGAAAACCAGGTCTGTCGAGGCGACAGCGTCTGAATGAAACAGCACCATGCTTGGAGCATATATTTAAGCTGGGTTGGAAGGGGGGGAAAGGGCGCCTTGACAAAATAATTTGCATATCAAGAGGAATTTAGCATATTTATGGGAAATGTAGGTATGTGATTAGTACTACGTATGTCCGTGCATTATGCAGGATTATCAGCATCAAAGGGAGGGGATATGGGAAATGCAGGTAGAGTGATTAGTACTACTTATGCCCGTGCATTATGCAGGATTAGCAGCATCAAAGGGAGGGGATAGGGGTAGCATTAATAAAGGGAAGGAGTGTTAATAGTATGTAGCTGTAAGTAACAGTAAGTAATACATTACAATTCTACGTCGTAAAAAATATAATATGCTTTCATCTAAACTTTATTCTCTTACATCCCACGAGTCGACACCGTACTATATACTGCCATAGACAAACCCAACATTAAATTACATACTGTATTGCTATACACCACCTTATACATTGTAATATTACACTATGTATTATTCTACCCACCCTAATGTATATCACACTGCTGTATATTCACTATACAATTACGATACTATATATTACAAGGCTGGAATGGGCTACAAGACCATCGCCAAGCAGCTTGGTGAGAAGGTGACAGCAGTTGGTGCGATTATTCGCAAATGGAAGAAACACAAATAACTGTCAATCTCCCTCGGCCTGAGGCTCCATGCAAGATCTCACCTCTTGGAGTTGTAATGATCATGAGAACGGTGAGGAATCAGCCCAGAACTACACGGGAAGATCTTGTCAATGATCTCAAGGCAGCTGGGACCATAGTCACCAAGAAAACAGTTGGTAATACACTACGCCGTGAAGGACTGAAATTCTGCAGCGCCCGCAAGGTCCCCCTGCTCAATAAAGCACATATACATGCCCGTCTGAAGTTTGCCAATGGACATCTGAATGATTCAGAGGACAACTGGGTGAAAGTGTTGTGGTCAGATGAGACCAAAATGGAGCTCTTTGGCATCAACTCAACTCGCCGTGTTTGGAAGAGGAGGAATGCTGCATATGACCCCAAGAACATCATCCCCACCGTCAAACATGGAGGTGGAAATATTATGCTTTGGGGGTGTTTTACTGCTACGGGGACAGGACAACTTCACCGCATCAAAGGGACAATGGACGGGGCCATGTACCGTCAAATATTGGGTGAGAACCTCCTTCCCTCAGCCAGGGCATTGAAAATGGGTCGTGGATGGGTATTCCAGCATGACAATGACCCAAAACACACGGCCAAGGCAACAAAGGAGTGGCTCAAGAAAAAGCACATTAAGGTCCTGGAGTGGCCTAGCCAGTCTCCAGACCTTAATCCCATAGAAAATTTGTGGAGGGAGCTGAAGGTTCGAGTTGCCAAACGTCAGCCTCGAAACCTTAATGACTTGGAGAAGATCTGCAAAGGGGAGTGGGACAAAATCCCTCCTGAGATGTGTGCAAACCTGGTGGCCAACTACAAGAAACATCTGACCTCTGTGATTGCCAACAAGGGTTTTGCCACCAAGTACTAAGTCATGTTTTGCAGAGGGGTCAAATACTTATTTCCCTCATTAAAATGCAAATCAATTTATAACATTTTTGACATGCGTTTTTCTGGATTTTTGTTGTTGTTATTCTGTCTCTCACTGTTCAAATAAACCTACCATTAAAATTATAGACTGATCATTTCTTTGTCAGTGGACAAACGTACAAAATCAGCAGGGGATCAAATACTTTTTTCCCTCACTGTAGCTCCTGAACATATTACCATTCGCAATAATTTAGTATAATGGACTATTTATTCTGATTATAATGGTGATGATTGCTTTATTCGTTGATGACGAGAAATGCTATGAAGATGTATGTTTAATGATGATACCAACGATGATTGAGGAGATTTATGTTTCACGACGATGACCGTAATAATTAATTAAAGATGATGAGACTCTCCTATTAAAAAAGTTATGCATTTATCGTCGTAATGGTACTTTATATGGCTTAAATTTGCCCACTGGAAGATTGTATTGCCCAGTGTAATTCATTTTTGGAGGATTTCCACGATAAGATCTGCACTATCAGAGAACGGCTCGTGTCTGTTGTTCACACACATTCGGCCTTAGACACACCTCCAAATTTCAGTGGAGTTTCCCTTGTTGAGTTTGGTGAGGTCTCCCCACAATGGCTCTTTGAACTAGCCACTCATGCTAAACCTGTCCTTTTGATCCTTTGACCACATAACGACTATCCCAACGCTGTGCGTTCTGCATTACTCAAGACATTTATAAAAAAAAGCCGCAATATGTATAAAACTCAGCTGCCCGGGCTTCTAAAAGATCCTCGCGTCCCGACCATAGTACTCGTGTTTTATCATTCATGCACTGGCTCTGGTGCAATTCTAAATCAAATTAAAATCCTGCTACTAAACTACAAGGCTCTACATGGTATTGCAGCTGCCTACCTCAGCAGCCTGCTCTTTCCTATATCCCTCCACACAATTTATGCTCCCCTGATTGTGGATTACTTGCCATTCCAATCTGTTATTCACCAAATGTGTAGAACAATAATCCCATCCACAGGAGTAACTCTAACTCCGTCGATTATTTTTAATCAAGCCTAAAAACATGTTTTTAATTGATGGCTTTTCTTTCTGATTGATTCTATTCCAGGGAGACCGTGACATTTTAAACCATGTTTTATAGCAGTTCCAATGATTTGGATTAATCATTGATTGTATTGTATTATGATTGGGTTACTGGTGTGTCATTGTCGTTTTTTACCTTTGACGTGCAGTGCTTTGAGAATACCAATGTGATATGTGCTTTATAAAACAGAATTTATTATCATTACGATGTATTTCTAATGATGACGACTAAGACGCGCAAATACCACGCTCTGGAGAACGCACTTCGCACAAACCTGGCAGCAGCAGCAGCAGCAGGTGGACCCCGATCTGCCGCTCCTCTCGCCCGAGAGTCTTCCCAAAGTCGACGCCCTTCCACGCCGAACCCGGGGCTTAAAAACCTTCCACCTCGTGTCCCCTGGTGCTGCCTGAATAGCCCCAAAACTCCCATTTTATCCCTCCCCACCCTCATCCACCCCTTGTCCCCTATCCCCCCCTTCCCCCCGGCCCTCCTGTCCCTCCGTGGATTATTAGCGAATAAAGTGCTGGCTCATGTTAATTGCGCTGCGTGAACGTAGAACGCGGGCGCGGGCACACGGGAAGTGCTATCGTTTGTGGATCGGATCTCTGGGGACCTTTCAGGATACGAATGAGCCAAGTAGGATTTTGTTGTATGAGGATTTTTGTAAAGCGGTGTTTGTACCATTAAAATTGCTTGATATTGATGATGCTGATGTTCATAATGTTTGGTGATTGATGATGATTTTTGAGATTGGTAATATTTGAGATTCATGACGATGATGAGCCATTGACTGAATAATAATTTCATCTTGTAACGCCCGCTCAGAGAGAGGAGGAACCAGATGAGTGGGAAGGCAGCAGCCAGGCAGTGTTCCAGCACCAAACAGTTTGATGCCTCTTTTACAAAATGATCTTGCTAAGTCATCGCAGTAGCGGAGCGATGTTGCTATGTGCAATCCCAATTTAGTTATTTGGAGACAATTTGTTTTGGCATCGGAATGTTTGGCCAATACCAGTTATATTGTATGTTTTGATTACATTTGCAGAACAGGGGGAGAACATTCAGGCACCCAAATCTCGAATCGACCCCGAGACCCTTCTTGCTGCGAGGCAAAAGTTTTACCATCGGGCCACCCTGCCACTCAACATACATGCGTACATACACATGTAACAGTATTGCAATCCCTATACATATGGTGTGCATTACTATATATTTGTACCCACGTATGTACAGTGTTTATTTTTTAAGTCATTGTGCCCATCTCGTGTATGTGACAATGCAACTTCCACGTTTCTGTTAACGTCCGTAGGGGGAACCGACAAGTATGTACTCTGCAGATGAGCGCAATCAGTTACATAGTTCATCCGGACGTGAGCGCAGCGAGACAATGGGACGTGGCGAAACACGGACTCGGTGAAATGCAATGAGACGCACCGAGGCAGAGATGCAGTGAGACGCAGTGGGATGCAGCAAGACTCACCGAGGAACTGCGATGTATTTAAAGGATAAAGAATATGCATGGAAAGGGTAGTTAACTTATCAGTAAATAATGGCCATATCAGAGTCACTGAGTTAATAAAAAAATATCTGTTGCTTATGAGTGCATTGAAAAAGGTTATCCGTGGAAATTGACGTAATTGTGGTTATCATCGTCTGACAGTATGCGCCTTATAAGCCTCACAGATTGTAGAGTTTTAATCGAGAGACGGATGTAGGCGTATGCTGAGTGAAAAAAAAAACAATTTAAGCGGCCTTTATTCGTACTGGAGGTACAGCAAAATCGCACAGTCACCCAACCACTTTGAACTCGTCTTTTTATGTTTGTACGAAAGACGAATAAAACATATATTACATGAAAACAACTCAAGGTTTGAAGGCTGACTGACTGCGTTTAGCACGATTGGCTACGTACATACATACTGCTTTTCTCTTACTATCCTCTCCCCTGAAATGGTCATCCCAGGAGGGAAGGAGGGACAGACCGACTGTCACGTCCAAATCACGTGCAGGTTGCTAGTACATTGAACACTTTCCCAATGCAGCTTTATCGAACGCGTGTTTCGACTATACACGGTTTACCTAATGAGGTCTGTTTACCGGAACTCGGGAGTGATGTTTCGGCTAAGATTACAATTGCCGCATCTAAAAGTGCTTGGAGAGTGCTGCAACCGATGGGAGATGTGAATCAGTTGACCGTGAGAACGCTAGATTTAGCATGTGTGTATTTGTGTGCATTTATGTTTTGGCACAACGCAAATGTTCCAATGTTTCTGCATGCATCTCGCCGTCCACTCGCTGAGTACATCAGCCAGACGGACACCTAGATGGCGAATGATCAACATGCTCACGGACACCTGCACAACGCAAATGGTCACAATCATTGCAGAATAAATATAGCTGTACAGTCGTTGAGGGAGTTAGTCATATGAAGAATATGAAGCTAGTCATTTTGACACCTAGATGGCGAATCACTAACGTTTAAGTGACAGTGTTAGGGGCGAACTTCAGGCTGGGAAGTCAGGGTGAGCATTGGGCGTGAGTGCCACTGTTGGAAGAGCGCTGTAATGGAGACAGGTTTTGTGTTGAAGATTTGTTTTAAAATGAAGTGTACACACACTATCAATGGAGAGCGACGTCAGCATTCTTTAGTACAATAACAAGAGTGGAAATCATGCGGTATCAGTTAAATAGGGAGGGGTGATCATGTCGATCCTAGGAATGTAACCCTATTTTCCCCTAAGGTCTATTGTTTGTCAAACACAGATTAACCCAACACGTCATAGCTCGGGAACGTAACCCCCGCGTTCGGCGGGGGTCTGCCTGTATTCATATAAGGAAAAGGTTTTAATGGGCAGCATTGCAGTTGCTGGCTCACGCCACTGCTTGCGTCAAAGGGAGCTCGAGTGCCTCTCTAATGACTGTTGAAAGTGGTGATAGATACCCACCTTTTACCCCACAACCTGTCGTATCTATTCATACGCATAACTTTACATGTCAACTTGTAACGCAGTGCCGCACAGTTCGGTCACGAAGAGCGAGAAGAACTCAAGAGGCGCGAGGAGCAACAACAGACGAGCGGGAAGACAGGAGCCAGGTGGTGAGCCGACGAAAATTGCCCCAGCTCTGCCGTCCTTTATATATATTAAGATGCTTTCATCCAATTGATGAGAAGATAGGTGTCGTTGGTAGACAGAGGCGTGGGGATTCAAGAAAAGCACCCAAGGTTTAATTTGCCATGCCGGGAGAATGAAATAAACCAGTCACATCTGCATTACAAGTCCATCAATATACTAACCAATGCATCACGAAGGCATGATCCTGCATATATCCATTTCTTCTACGTCCCAAAAATGCTACGTGCCCCTGCGGCAAGTGAACGCCCTGCAGCTGACAATGTCAAGAAATGCATTGCGGAATGGGCGGTTGAACGAGGCATATAGAATGGGGTTGACTGCCGAGCTGAAGTAGCCAATCCACGTGACCGTCCCCCACATCACAGCGTCTGTCTGGTAGTCTATGATGACGTCCATCACGCTGATGATGTAGAAGGGCAGCCAGGATAGCAGGAAGAAGCCGATGATCATGCCCAGGGTCTTGGTCGCGTTGTGCTCGCGCTTCATGGCCAGCCACGTGCGTTTGCTGTTGGCGTCTCCCACAATGGAGGCGGAGGAAGAGGAGTCAGCGCTATGCTTACCCGCAGCGTGAATCTGATTGGCCTGAGCGCGAGCCACCCTGAAGATCTTGGCGTACGCCAGGGACAGGATGATGAGGGACAAGAAATAGGGGCAAATGCCGATCATGAACATCAGGCCGAAGTTGACGATGAACACGCATTCGTCCGGGCAAGACGTTCTCTCAATGACGCCGCGTGACAAAACGTCACTCAAGCTGACGAGGATGGGCGCTGAGAAAAGCGCCGAGCACAGCCAGCACATCAGGAGCATGAGCGCCACCGTGCGGTTGGTCACCCGCTGTTGGTAGCGCAGAGGGTCGCAGATGGCCACGTAGCGGTCGAAGGCGATGCAGCCCAGGTGGAGGATGGAGGCGTTTGTGAACCAGTAGTCCATAAAGTAGTGGATCCTGCAGAAGGTCTGCCCGAAGAACCAGCACCTGTAGACCTCGTGCGTCATGCTGCAGGGAATGATCACGGCGCCCACCATCAGGTCTGCCACTGCCAACGATATCGTCACTGCATTGGTGCGCGTCTGCAGCTGCTTGAAGCGGAGCACTGCGCAAGCGACGAGGAGGTTTCCAATGATTGTGGCCACGATGAGGAGGATGAGAATAGACAGAACAAAGGCCTGGTCCGTCGGCTCGAGGCCTGGGCCTGTGCAGTTTAACTGGAGGAAGGGCGCGGTGCATTTGCCCAAAGTAGAGTTCGTTTTTGGCATATTCTCATCCAGCAATACCAGTTATCCTATGAATCTTATTTAGAAGAGATCATCTTAAAGAGGATCACAGGATAATTTAGATAACCCGCTGTGAGTAAAACCGAATGTCATGTAAATCCAAAATTGTGCCAAATTTGTTCTTGTGTCAAGCGAGCTTACAGTCGTGAGACATTGGTGGAATTTTCAAAACCCTGTGGTAGGGAGAGAAAAGATACGCATTATATAAACATTTTAGATAGAATTATGCATTTGTTGTATCATGCTCATCTAAGCATGATGCCACCTGTAGCAGTTCCTTGTCACCTATCTTAATGTTACCAATCCCAGTCTTCCACCACTCATCATCCATCTTCATCCCGATCTCCCTATCATCTTACTCGAGTCATGCTCCTGTCTACTCTGCTCTTTCCTCCCCTCAAGGCAAAACTCGGCTACTTGTGACCTGTTTTCCAAAAACCATAAACATTGCAGCAGAGGTGGCAGGAAGTAGCCAGTAACCCCCTCAACTTCTCACTGCTTCCCCCATCGCTTCTCGAAAGCTATTTTTTCCCACCAAAAAAAGCTCAATCCATCGTACACAAAGCAGCCCTCATCCACTACAGCATTAACGACTACTTCCTTAACCTCATCACTGAAACATGATGCATGCCCTGATACATTGCCACCACACTGAAATATTTCTCCGCACCTGGTTTCATGGCCCCGCGTGCTGTGCGCACATCCGGCTCCCACGTGGGTGGCTTGGCCATCATCCGCAATATATGTCTCACCATTAAGTGTCGTCCAATGTCGCTCAGACCCACTTCAATTGAGAGTGGTGAACGACATTTTGATCACTGCTGACTGGCTCACTCAGTATTTTTTTTATATTTTATTGATCGCTTGCAAAGCACAATGGGTGTATCTGAAATAGTTCCCTGCTGGTTCACATCTTATCTGACTTATCGGGAACAGCTCGTATCTATTGGAGATTTGAAATTTGCATTTGGGGTTCCTCTCGACTGAAAGTTTCATTGCTATGCGAATGGGCCCACATTTTCGTACACAATGAGTCCGATCTCACTTCATCTGCCTCCTACGCTTCCACCAACAGTTGGATTCATTCCTCCAATTGAAGTGTAGAAACGGGGGAAATGCCAATTGGATTCTCCCACCAACTTAAACATCTGCACCCTTCGATGTTACGATTGATGGCCAGGTAATCGCTTCTGCACGGGATGTCAATAATATAGGGGTCATCTATGATCCCGCAATGGCTTTTGAGGCTAATGTTAAAATATCACGAAGATTTAGTTTTTACATCTTCGGAAAGTTCAATCCTTCTCTTTGTTTCAGATGCAGAAAAACTGCTCCTTGCCTTCATTTAATCTCCCCTTGACTTGCGATGTATTGCTCCCTGGTGTGGCTACGAAGGTACTTGACAATGCATGGCATGTTCTGGACGTGGCGGCCAGGGTGTACACCAGAACACATTCGGAGCACATAACCCTTGTGTTGGCTTCCTTGCACGGGCTTCCAGTTTCACATCGGAGTCAGTTTAAAATTGTATTGCGAACCTACAAAGCTCTGAACCACATTTTCCCGGACTACCTTAGATACATTTATGCTTCAACCATATGCCGCATCAAGGCCTCTAAGATCTGGAAATTAATATTGTCCCTGCACTCCCAGGTTATAGAAAGGTTTCGGTTGATGTGCCACGTGTTTTTCCTGTATAGCCCCCAGACTATGAAACTCTCTTCCTCGAGATCTCATGATCTTCGAGTCTGTGGAAATTTTAAATCACGTCTTAAAATGTATGGACACTTTGTTTATTCAGTTTTCAGTTAATTCGGTGAACGGCTTTTAGCATTCATTTTTATGATTTTGTCGTTTTAACGAGTTATTTTTATGCTGAGTATTTTTTTTCTGTCTTGTATAGCGCGTTTAGATCCTCGATGAAGGGCGCTATATTGATATAACTATTATATCGAGTTCCAGTCTGCGAGTCAACTCTTTGTTTCCAAACTATCTCATTTCTTATTCTGTACGGCCCTACAGATAGTGACATAAACATTTTACGACGGAGCATTCCGACTTTATATATCTCCTTCTCTACAGCAATTGGGGATTTATCATCGCTCTTCGTTTCAATTGCCCCCAGCTCATCAGAAGCAGAATTTAATCACCGCCTTGGCGACATCCTCTCCTCCTACAACCTACCAGCGGTCATCTATGGACCAACTCGTGCGTGAAGTACGGGTGTTGGGAGCATATTGGACCTAAAAGTTTAGCCCAAATATTAATGTCAACTCAAATAACTCAGAACATTCCCAGTATCTTATTCGGATCATCACCTCATAACTGTCAATTAGCTACGCTATAAAACCACCCATCACTCTCGCTAATTGTAGCTGCTTTAAATTGCACCTCACTGAAGAAGCTACCCAATTTCACCTCCTCTTTTGCGTCATCATCACCATCTGACGCCACAATCAACAGGACCTCAACCTTGGAAACGTCGTGGACACGTTAGCGCCCGTCAAATGCTTAATCAACCGGTTCCCCTCTCACGTCACACGGTAGGCTTTTGGCAGCAGCTGTTGCTTTAAAGCACAGCGGACTTGAAACTTACATCGTCTTGCCTGTAAAGCCACCACCGGCAAGCTCACCATGGCCTCACGCACTTCATATATTGTCGAACGCACACACTCTACTGCTAATCACCCACGTCAATTGTTATTTTAATAGTATTGGACATACGTACACACATACATATATACATACCTGTGCGTGTACAGAGGCAAGTAGCGATAGGTCGTCATGCATCGAGAAGGCTACAGCTACCGAGCAGGCGTCTGCTCCCTGTGTGTGAGCAGCCTTTATATGTGCGCACAATTTACATTGAGGGCTCCAAGAGACTGGGAGGTCCCTGCGGACTCAGCTAATTCCTGATCTCTAGGGATGTTTACTATTAATGAGTGTTTATTTTAGAGATGGGTTTGAACAGACGAGGGATTCCGTAGGACACTTGACAATGACTAATTAGCTTCTACATTTTTTTCACGAGAGATGTCAAATTGTAAGTTAGTGGTGGGCACACGCGCACCTTTGGGCTGCTGACAAGGTCACTGTTGTTGACGATGTGCATTGGTGAGCGCTTTCCCACCATCATCATCAATGACTACCACTCATCCCCATCATCATCGTCATCTTTACATTTTGAATACAACTAGTATAATAAGCATCATAATCACCCTTACAACTCAAGTTGTTTGCGTGGTATGACGATACTACGATATATACAGTACCATACAAGGTCCACAAACATTTAATTGGCCGTTATGCGAATTATCCTTACATCGTGATTATGGTCAATACTATTTTTTTAAATTTAACATCCTGACAACATTAAATTACGAAATATATATTTAATTGTAATTCAACACGAGCCTGGTACATAGCACAAATCATAACGATAGGAGGGGGCACATACGCTGAACAAAAGCTCTAACGCATTGCTCCTGGGTTCAGGGAAGGGGGACAAGTTGGGCTCATTGATTAGCAGAGGCACACCACTTGGTAGACGGCGAGAAAGTTCGTTCCAGAGCCACCACGATGAAGCTGTGGAACAGCCTCCTGAGCCGAGACATCCCCCAACATGAACTGGACCCAAATCTGGCGGGCACCCCAGTCTGTCCCAAGATCACTGCCTCTGAAACTCATCCAATTTAAATTCATCCATGGTACCTATTTAGCCAATCAGATGAGAGATACATTTTTCAGGGACATTTTACTGGACTGCCGTAGACGCCCTTCAGGCACGATTCAGACAAACCTCCACGACTTCTGGTCATGTGTGGGGGCTAACGCCCCCCTCCTCCTCTCCCCCCTCCTCGGCTCCTTCTCGCCGGGCTTCCGCCTCCCCGCACCAGCGTCCTCTCTGAGGGACATGGCTAGTGGCTGGCTCACCACCGCCTGGAGTTATCCCACACACTCCCCACGTACACCACTACTAATGCGGAGGTGGCTGCGTGCACGCGCGTGCCCGAGGAGGCGCACCTTCGCTCACCACGGCTTGCGCTAAAAATAGCCGTATGAATATGCACGCGCCCCTCCCCCCTCCTGTGGGATCGGCTTTAATCCGCTGTGCAAACACACACGGGCACAGGCATTCGGGCAAAACGACGGCCGTATTGATGATAATATACGTACGCTTCACACGCCCGCACGTACTCGCACCACACCTACGCTCTCCCCACACACACAAAAATCACACCACACGGATCCTCTGTGCTCAAATTTATTAATGGCACGTCAATAGCAAGCCCTGGGCGGCTCGGAGTAAATACCCAACGAGCAGTGCCGAGCCTATCCCTATTCAATCCCTAAGTGTACTCTCCCCCTACTTCCCACCTCGCAGACGTACTCATGGTGTCGCACGGATGCAGTGGGAGTCGGAGGGATGAGGGTACGAGAGGTCTCTGCCTGGGGTCGAGTCGTAGCTGCACTCACCAGCGTCCCTCGGACGCTGCGAGCGGCTGGGAGTCTGACCGGGTAGCTCAACGGCTAGAGGAGCACTGCTCAACGTTGTTCTCTTCCCTCCCTTTGTTCCCTCGGAATCCAAAAATCCAGGGTCACGTGGTGTTACCCTGCACGGCTAATCAGGGTGCCTACCTTTCGATTTTAAACTGATGCCCCGTCCTTGCCTGAAGCGGTGCCTCCGGAGCGCCTTCACCCATTGTTTACGCACCCGTCCTCCCCACCCCCGCCACAACCGGTTTGGTCGGGCTGGCCGTCCCGCGGATGCCCAGCTTCAGTCGCTTCAGTAATTTACCTCCCACCTCCTCATATGTGCTGCTCACTGGGTCTTTGTCCCCGAAGCCCTATCTCTCTGTGCTGTGAGTGTTCTCATTGAGTTTCGTCGTGGGGGGGGCCGCAATGCAATTCGGCCTGGGGGGGGGGGGGGGGGTCGGCCAATCTCCTGGCACTGGGAAACCGTGGGACATCCCCACTAGGGGCCCCTCGGGTAAAAACCCATGGTACCAGCAGAGGCTTAGCTAGAGGGGGGGGGGCAGGGGGGTACATATGTCCCCGGGCGCCAAGGTAAAGGGGCGCCAAAATGAGGCTTATAACGTGACATTATAACTTATTGCGGCGGGCGCGGCAGCCTGAAACTACTGCACAAATCCACACCTCAACCTAAAAGTGTATATATCCCGCCACACACAGCCTACATGTCATGTAATTACATTTTGGTACGCGCGCCTATTAAGAACTTACATGGAAGAACGTCCCAAACAACAGACAGGCGCAGTCTTTCAGCCTTAGTCAACAACGAATGTGATAATAAAAAATCACAGACCATTGTTTGTCAACTGTGACAACCACAGCTTAAACTTAGCAGGAGTACACTCAGCTAAACAGGATCCACTTGTCGTCACATTTTTTGGAACAGTTGAAAGTATATATTTGTTTTTCTCTCTTTCAACAATTCGTTGGGAAGAGTTAAAAAAAGCTGTGCCCATCACAGTAAAGCGGGAGTCTGAAACACGCTGGAGTGCACGATCAGAAGCTGTTAAAGCTATCTATGAAGGACTGGATGAACTAGTAGGGCTGCTAGACAAATTATCGGAGGACGTAACTACGACGCCTGAAACCAGAAGTGGTGCAGAACAGTTACAGGCATGCGCATTCAATTTTACTTCATTGTTTTATCACATTTCTGGAATGTTATAATTGGAAAAATTGATCATGTTTAGAAGCGCTTACAGGATCCTACTATGAATTTCAAGGAATCAGCAACTGATCTTGAATCTTTGGAGCATGAATTTGTCAAGCTTCGTGATGATTTGAGCCAAGTTGCTGTAGAAAACGCCAAAACAAGATGCACAGCCTGGGGGATCGATGTGGACAGAAGAATTAGGCGACGTCGGTAGATGCCAGGAGAACTGGTAAGAGATGCAGGACTTTCAGCAGAAGAAGAAATTGTGCGCGTTATGAAGAGCGTATTTTATCGACTTCAACAGGAGATGTCAACACGGTTTTTACGACTAAAAGACCTGAACACAAAATTTGGATTTCTGCTGGACGCCAAAACTCTTCTATCCGACACAGATGTCGATGCAATTCGTTGAAATTGCACAGATTTTGGAAATTTCTATGACACCGACATCAATGGCCACGAACTTTTCACAGAAATTGGAGATTGCAAAATGCTGCTCAGTAACCGGAATGAGGTTCTACCAGAAACTCCTTTGGATCTTCTTGGTTTTATTGTGTTTTATGGAGACGACATATTTCCGAGTTTGCGAATTTCACTGCAAATTTTATTACAATAGCAGTTTCAATTGCAAGCTGTGAGCGGTCGTTCAGCAAATTGAAACTTATTTTGTCGTATTTGCGTGCTTGGGACAAGATCGTCTCAGCGATTTTGCTCGTCTTAGCGTTGAAAGAGAAACATTGTAAGAACAGATTTTGATTACGTGATTGACCAATTTGCGACAGTGAAATCAAGAAAAAATAATCTTTTGTAGACTGTCAACCAGTCTATCACAGTGACTGAGTGAGCCATGTAATATAATTTCTATAAATTTGCTTCTTTAAATACAATGTTTCAATAAAATTGTAATTGTTATTCCTTATTCGATGTAATAGGAAAATGTGATTAAATAGGGGGGGGGGGGGGCGCCAATTTTATAGTTCGTCCCCTGGCGCAAAATATTCTAGCTACGCCTCTGGGTACCAGGTGTCCCCCCCACGAGACCCTACGTGGGTGCGTGGGTGTGTTTAGTGGGGGTGTGCGTGCGTTCGTGTGGAGAGGTGCGAGGAGATATCAGCACTGGCGGAGTTTCTCCGTTGTTGTTGCACCACACATGCCCAGAAATTGTGAAATTTTACGCGACTATTACTATTTTTTTTTCAATTCAATAATGCACGATCCCGTTACGGTGCACCGCGAGACTCGTTCGGTCCGACTACATCATTCAAATGGTACATTCAGGACGCAATTGGGCCATTTATTAGGAGGGAGGGGACACGACGGTGGAGTGGGCCCGCGGCCCTCATAAACTGGGGGCCTCATGGGTAAAGTGTGTCGCTTAAATGGAGGGAGGGGGGAGGGGCCGGTGTGTATTCATATTTACCATGCACGCCTCCGGAACTCGTCACCAATCTCTGAGGGGTTTGATCCCTCTCTATCGATCCCTATCTCCTAACCTGTCCATGTGGCCAGAAGGCGTTGGAATATAATTGCACTGTACCCAGGGGACATCTATGGGCAATTATGCGGAATTTCCATGTATTTCCCTCTTTTTTCTTTGGTCAGGTGTGCTCCATGCATACATTTTAAACTGGATAAGCTGGGGTGGGGGGAGCATGGGGGGTTCGTGGGCCCACTGTCGGAGAACGTCATATCCACCTTCAGGTCTGTGGTGAAATCTCACGGGACTCAAACCTCTGCCACATTTTCTTAGTTGCCGGTTTAATGACAGAATCCTATTTAAGGAACGAAACAGGAGGATGTCTCCACAAATCTGGCTGTCGCCTGATGAAGCTAGTTGTAATTACTGGCAAAACATCGTACTCAGATTGTGAATGTTGTGGATTTGCTCTCCAACACATCGGTATGCTGTACTAGGAACGAATTGGCATGTTCTGTTTCCGTAGCAAACCTTACTAATCGGTTGTTGGGTGGTTGTGGGTTTAACGACACATTTATATTTACGCAATTTAACCAAAAAAATATATTATGTATGCTATTGGTCGCGAAAGCCTAAGAATTAAACTGGCAGAATCCTGATAATTGTTTTTTTACCCTTCTATCTGGCAACAAAACTGACACCTTTTTTTTTACAAGGAATCATGTTTGCATAGACCACAATACCTGCAGTCATAAAGCTCTCATACTCTGATGGTGCATTGTCTTTGAGTTTTGCGCCTTTTGGCGTCATCTGGTCCAACCCATGTGAGACTAGGCTCTAAGGAAAGCTGTCTCGGGTGTGGACCAATCAACTTCAAGGACAGTGCACATTATCAGAGTTATGTTTTTTGTTTGCATTATGACTGCAGGTATTGTGGTCTATGCAAACATGATTCCTCGTAAAAAAAGGTGTCAGTTTTGTTGCCAGATAGAAGGGTAAAAAAACAATTATCAGGATTCTGCCAGTTTAATTCTTAGGCTTTCGCGACCAATAGCATACATAATATATTTTTTTGGTTAAATTGCGTAAATATAAATGTGTCGTTAAACCCACAACCACCCAACAACCGATTAGTAAGGTTTGCTACGGAAACAGAACATGCCAATTCGTTCCTAGTACAGCATACCGATGTGTTGGAGAGCAAATCCACAACATTCACAATCTGAGTACGATGTTTTGCCAGTAATTACAACTAGCTTCATCAGGCGACAGCCTGATGACAATGGCAGAATCCTCTTCCCTGAGCCAGTACGCCTCGGATAATCTATAGCTGACTATGGGCGTCTCCAGCCAGCTTATGATTGGGCGAATTGGTGTGTCTAGGTTTTTATCATGTAATGGCATTCCCTAATCTGTAGGTATCTAAAACAAATAAGAGTAGGGGATATTACAATCGATCAGTACTTTTTCAAAAGGCAGCCCCCTCCCATCCACATGATTTGACTATGCAGGCTAGAGTCCCTCCAGCTATTCCAACCTATGATATTTCCCCCCCCTTTAATGTATTGTATCGTGAAATGTGATATCGTAGCAAAGCAGCATAATTACAGTGAGCGCCACTGTCGTGATCAACATCGCCATGACAATAATCATCATTCTAATTCATTACTTGCTCCGTGCCCTGGTCTCTTAGCCACCTGGTGAACTTAAACACGTTTATGTTTTTGTAAAATAAATGAAAGGAAGTATATGTATTTATATAAGCTGAATGTATAACCCTATAATTCCTTGCCTACAACACTACTGGCTGAAGGGCCTCCACTAGAGGGAGCCCTCGAGAGCCCCCCTGGAGATTATGTAGCAGGACTGTAATCTTACACGCTTGGAAGAGGTGAGAGCTACCCACACTTTAACCCACCATTCACGTCCTGCATGGTGCACCGGTCGACCGTACGGGGTGGGTGGGTTGAAGAAATGTGTCCGTAGTGTCAGCTCTCGCGCTGGGAGATTGAACATCATGGTGGAATAATCCTACGTATTCATTTATATGAAGCGGTTCCAAAATTATGGAAAATGACCTGCTGGTGGGGTCATGACGCACTAGTGGGGTCACGACCCACTGGTAGGGTCATGACCCGACTAATGGAGTCACGACCCACTGGTGGGGTGGGGTCATGACGCACTAGTGGGGTCACGACCCACTGGTAGGGTCATGACCCACTAGTGGGGTCACGACCCACTGGTGGGGTCATGACCCACTAGTGGGGTCACGACCCACTGGTGGGGTGGGGTCACGACCTATTGGTGGGGTCCCAAGAGGTATTGCGGTGGGTCGCACTGTAAAGCACATTGAAATGTAAACATTGTTTCTTTTATAAACTAATAAAATAATGGCCCTTGATATATATGACAATAAAACGCACGATAGATACAATCACTACTATATTAATTCGAAATAAATAAAAACATTTCACTCCCCCAACTGTGTGTGGAAAGATCTGGACCAGAGAGCACCCACGTGCTCCTACTGAGCAGCACCTCGCCCTTGCATCGTGGTAGTTCTGGTGGTGGTGATGGTTCCTGCATTGCTTCTCAACCTGTTTCACTCCACGGTACCACACTCACTTCCAAGTTCGGTTGGGAGGAATGGAATGCGTTGTACCTGAGAGAATTCACGATCCGTGGTTCATACTCGTCTCTTTGGAGAGCAGGGAAATCAAGTGGTACTGTCAAAATCCGTGACGACAATTTGCCAAACTGTGTGAGTCTTCGTGTGTGTCTAGATGTCTGTCTGTGAGTGCATGTGTCTACGAATGTATTTAATTATCTGAGTGTTTGCGAGTGTATTCCTGTTGTTTTGTTTGTATCTGTGTGTGTCTCCATGTATCTGTGTCTGTTTGCCCAACTGCATCTTCGCACTGCGCACTGCATTCATTCATTCAAAGGTATGCTCCTCTGATAACATGACTTCCACAATGTGTAATGTTACCCTGTTTCTTGGTAAGGATTTTTACTTGTGCAATCCTCTGACGTCGAGGTCACCAGCGACCACTGTTTTTCATTGTCTCACTGGGCATGAATCCCTAAAAAATATCTGGCTACTGAGCTGGTTCGCGCCTTGGGAAAGTTTGGGAACCCTTGATTTGTGCTACGATCCAAATAGGTCCTTATTCCGTGCCCCCACTGCGAAGGCCCTGCAACTGACAAGGTCGCGGAAGGCGGTGCGGAACGGGCGGTTGAACGAGGCATACAGAACGGGGTTGACCGCCGAGCTGAAGTAGCCAACCCACGTTACTGTCCGCCGGAGCACAGCGTTCGTCTGGTAGTCTATGATGACGTCCACCACGCTGATGATGTAGAAGGGCAGCCAGGACAGCAGGAAGAAGCCGATGATCATGCCCAAGGTCTTGGTCGCGTTGTGCTCGCGCTTCATGGCCAGCCACGTGCGTTTGCTGTTGGCGTCTCCCACAATGGAGGCGGAGGAAGAGGAGTCAGCGCCATGCTTACCCGCAGCGTGAATCTGACTGGCCTGAGCGCGAGCCACCCTGAAGATCTTGGCGTACGCCAGGGACAGGATGATGAAGGACAAGAAATAGGGGCAAATGCCGATGACAAATGTGAGGCCCAAGTTGACGATGAACACGCACTCGTCCGGGCAAGACGTCCTATCCATGACTCCGTTCGATAAAACGTCACTCAAGCTGACGAGGATGGGCGCCGAGAAGAGCGCCGAGCACAGCCAGCACATCAGGAGCATGAGCGCCACCGTGCGGTTGGTCACCCGCTGTTGGTAGCGCAGAGGGTCGCAGATGGCCACGTAGCGGTCGAAGGCGATACAGCCCAGGTGGAGGATGGAGGCGTTGGTAAACCAGTAGTCCATGAAGTAGTGGATCCTGCAGAAGATCTGTCCGAAGAACCAGCACCTGTAGACCTCGTGCGTCATGCTGCAGGGAATGATCACGGCGCCCACGAGGAGGTCGGCCACTGCCAGCGATGTCGTCACCGCGTTGGTGCGCGTCTGCAGCTGCCTGAAGCGGAGCACGGCGCAAGCGATGAGGAGGTTACCAATGATGGTGGCCGCAATGAAGAGGATCAAAATGGACAGCACCAAGGCCTGGTCCGTTGGCTCGAGACCTGGGCCTGTACAGTTGAACTGGAGGAAGGGTGCGGCGCATTCGCCCAGAGTAGAGTTTGCTTCCATCATATTCTCGTCCACAAATAACAGCGATCAGATTAATCTTCTTTTGAGGAGGTCCTCTTCATTAAGGGCCACGGATTAATTCAGTTCAGAAGACTGGATGCGGTGCATATAAACGAAAAATGTGCCAAGAATGCTTCTATATCAAACGAGCAGCTCACGTTTAACAGTCTTGAGATATTAGTGGAATTTCCACATTCCTGTGGCAGGGGTTGGGGGGGGACATATAGAGACGTTACGGACAGATTGATGCATCTGTGATATAACATTGATTATTAGGCTTACGATGTACTCGTGCATATAGGAAAAACTTTCCCAACGCATCTTTGTTGAAAGCGTGTTTCGGCTATACACGGTTCACCTAATGAGGTCCTTTTTCCGGAACATGGTTGTGATGTTTCAGCCATACACGGTTTGACGCTGCTAAGAATATCATCTACACATCGAAAAGTAGTGCCGTGAGATCCCTGCATCTGTTGGAAGTTGTCAATGAATCGACTGTGAGAACGATGTATTTACCATGTATGTAATTGTGTGCATTCATGTTTTTTGGGTGACAATGCAACACACACTGCATAACAGCACAATGCAAATATTCAAACGTTGCCGCATACAGTACATCTAGTTGTCCACTCGTTGAAGACGTCAATCATACGGACGCCTAGATGACGAATCATCGCCATTCTCACTGCCAACTGCACAATGGCATAACACAAGTGTTCACACATTGGAGCTTGCGTCTCGCCGTCCAGTCATTGAGGATGCTCGTCAGACTGACGCCTCGACGGTGAATCATTCACGTTCAGGTGACGGCGTTAGGGGCGAGTGTCGGGCGTGAATAATGCAGTCCGGCAAGAGTAAGTAAGGGAGAGGGGGGGTTGATGTGAAATTGAAAAATAAAGAGTGTACACACACACACAAGAAATTGAGAGCGACTCAGCATCACAAGGGCAGAAATCATATAGAATTGGTTAATTGAAGAGAGAAGCGGTGATGCTTTCGGACCCAGGAACGCAGCCCTATCTTTCCCACAAGGTCAATTAATTATTTGTCAAACACCGTTTTGCCCAACACGGCATATTCTAGGAATGTAACGCCCGCGTGTGCACGTCATGTGTAATAGGTGCATGTCACCCTTGCAGCCACTAGAACGGCTACTCTTAACTATAGATGACTCGTGACAATGTATTGACTCGCCGTTGGTTGAGGCGGGATGGAGCTGGGTGGGGTCGTTGGGAGAAATGGGGCAGGGGGGTGAATCGATTCGGCTAAGAAGTTGCGCAATTAATTCAGCAGCAACAATTGCACATTTTCTACCACTCATCTTAAACACATTTTCATTTTAAACTAAACTACACTTTTATTTTAGCAGGTAAGGCCCACTGAGCCTTACCTGGTGAAATCCGAAGCGACCTGGCAACAAATGATAGCTCAACGGAAGTGGCTTATCATGTCGAAATGTTTATAGCAGCCAAATACTTGAAACGCGTGTTTCTACATGAGGAGGGAAAACTGAAGGACCTGAACAAAAATCAACGAGACCACGGGGAAAACATGCAAACTCTAAATATACAGCAGGCGTCAGGGTCGGGATCAAACTCACGACCTCCTGTATACCAGGCGAGGTAGTTAACATTTCACCACCGCGGTGCCACATTTTATAGGGCACCACCGGCCGGAGTTGTCCCTGTGCTGTACACGGTGACTCGGGGCCACTTGGAGGCGATCATTTATTTTGTGCATAAACCCAATTGAGCAACCAGCATAATTTCACTTTTAAAGTGGTTCTGTACACTACAGAGGTGTCGATGTTCATTACACGGCTGCCAAATAAGGCCGCCGCTCGACAACATCCACACATTGATTCTCAAATCATGCTCGAACGTTGCTTGCACCGCTGATTGTCCATCTGGCAAATCTTTTATTCAGCGAGGACTGTGTTCCAGACCGGTTCAAAATGGCGCAGCAAACACGGCTACTGAAGGTTGGCTTGAGCCACAGTGACCCCGCAAACTATCGCCCGATTTCAAACCTGAGTACGATTTCAAAGGTTCATAGAGCTCCTCTGTCTGAGGTGGTTACTTCCCCATGTTGCTGCGACGAGCAGATTCAACCCGTTAAAGTAGGCTTACCAGAAGTTCCACAGTACCTATATGGCTCTATTAAAGATCACTGATGACCTCTACAAGATCATGGATGATTGGTGCGCCGCAGCATTGGCGCTCTTGACACCATCGGCCATGAAATACTCATTGGGTGGCTAAGATCAAGGTTCGGTGTATCGGGTACAGAACTGGGGTTGATTAAGTCATACCTACCTGGTCGATCACAGTACATCAAGTTGGGTGACGAACAGTCATCGCTTATGCCATGCCTAGCTAGCGGACCACAGGCGTCCGTCCTTGGGCCCTTCCTATTTTCTACATAAGTCTCTCCGATCGTCGATGTCATCTCATCGCATGATATCAAGTGCCATCAATATGCTGATGGTACACAAATGTACACCGCAGTGAAGTCAACGTTCGATATGGACAGTCACAGTAACCTACCTCGAAGATTGCATGCACGTGTAGTTCTCACGAAACAAAATGCTGCTTAACCGAAGAAAGTCGGAGGCTCTGCTGGTTGGCACTCAGGCTCAAGGCAACACATTGTGGGAGGATGAGGTGTGGCCGTGGCAGACTCCAGGATTCAGTTTTCTACTCATCGAAAGAGCCTCGGCACTATACTCGACTATAATATGTTGTTTGATCACCACGTGCAATATATAGTCAAGTCCTGCAAGTTTCATATCATGGATCTACGATATATTCAACCACTATTGAATCGTGACATAGCCAACACCGTGGTGTGTAGCATAGTATCGACAAGGATCAATGATTGAAAACTCACTACTCTACGGGACGTCTGGAAAATATATTATCCAGCTGCAGCGTGTACAACATGAGTTGGCACATGTCGTGACGGGGACTGCAAGATCCAACCGTGTCCGTCCAGTGCTCGCCGAGCTGCATTGGTTTCTGATAGTTAAATGAATACATTATAAGGTCTCACTGATTACACACAAATTGCTTGCTGCAAATCAACCACAATACATTGCTGATCTCGTCAAAGAGTATAAACTATCACACGAACTCCAGCCATGCTCGCAGTGGCTTTAGGCTTGCCATCGAACAAAGACAGTCTACTTTCAGATGCACTTCTGTGACCGTCTGGAACGCTCTTGCTTTCAATGTTAGGAATCTAATAGTGATATGCACTTATAAATCTCGATTGAAAACTCATTTCTTGATAACTGCTTTTTGTATTTAGTTTGTTGTCCTTCCTCCACACCTCTGATTAGCACAGTTGGCTAAGTATGGTGAAATATAAGTTCAATATACATACTATTTAGATATTATTTTTGTCCAGAGTTGAGAGCTGATTTTTTATGAAAGGCGCAATTTGAGAAAATAATATTTTCATGATCTTTTTCATGTACTGTGACGAAAGGGCATTGCCCAAAACGTTGTATATCATATTTTTCATTTTACGGCCACACACCGATGCGTTGAGTGTTCATATTTATTGCGCCTGTGCACCACTGTCAACGCAGCAGCTGTAACATCACCAAATAATTTGCATAACTAAACATATATAAAGTATTCATTGATCCACTTCATTTTAATTAATTCCTGCTCCGATAATTACTTAGCTTTGATTGCAGTGCACGGAACAAACTCTTCCTTAAGCCTGCACAATAGGTGACTCGAGTTGGATAGAGTGAGATATTGCAGTGTCTTCAGAACTAGTTCTGTAATGCTATCTTCCGAGGGCTTTCGCAAGCACAGGGTGGTGCTTTACTAGCTGAGAGCGTATCTTGATGGCAATGTACTTGTCCGATAGCAGCTCAGTTCCAATACCATTTAGGCAGAAAAATGTCAGAAAAAAGCTACTCTGAAGTACATTTGCAGGACGATTCCGAGCATATATTGACAGTTAAAAAATATATATTCATGTAGACTTTGGCAGGACATTTCGCAATTGAAGGAATAATCGCCGGTAATCAAGACGAAGGTCGGAGTGGCAGCCAAAGAAGGTAATTCGCCGGAGAGATGGAGCGATAAACTCAGCTCGTGGTGGATCTCTGCATCGCAGGATCGTGAAGCATGATGACGACTTGCGGAGGCCTTCATACAGCAGTAGATTGAGCATGATTGATGATACAAAAATTATGATGACGATGATGATTGAGAATGTGCTCCGTTCATGATTGACCTTTGCAAGAAGGCATCATGATTTACGGCCACGAGCAAACATATGGACGTGGTAGTCAGGATACAACCATGCTATAGAATTGGACGGAAATCCCCGATGAGGGGTATACACCCCATGATCGTTTTGACACGGTGAGGATTTTTTCGAACAATAACCAAATCGAACATTAATGTATGTTAATTCGTAAGCCATAGATACATATCCCTCGCATAGACAGACTGTTGCGGCAAGTGCTGTTCGCCATCATCTATGGAGGCCGGCATGGCACGCCAAGGGGGTGGATGGCCAGCACCATGCCCGACTGCCTTTGTCTCTCAAATGGTGATGTTTACACATCGCAGCAGGTACTCATTTAAAACCGAATTGACCTAGGGGAGGCCCAGGATCGATTCAGATAATATTCACTTGTGTTGAATCCGGGGTGCAGGGTTCGTAGCACACCATGCTAACCACCACACGACTGTTCCACAAAAATACGTACTTAGACACGTACATACATACATACCTGTGCAAGTACAGAGGCAAGCAGCGATATACCGTTTTGCATAGAGAAGGATCCAGCAATAGGAGCATGCGTCTGTTCCCTGTGTGTGAGCAGGCTTTATAGGTGCGCACAATTTACATTGAAGGCTGCAAGAGACAGGGAAGTCCCTGCGGACACTGATAATTCCTGATCTCTATGGATCTTTGCTATTAATGAGTGTTTATTTTAGAAATGGGCTTGCACAGACGAGGGATTCTGTAGGAAACTTGACAAAGTCTAATTTAGCTCTAATTCTTTTTCCCGAGAGATGTCAAATTGTTAGCTGTTCGTGGCCATGCACGCACGTTTGTGATGTGATATTGACGGTGCGGCTGTTGCTGACGATGGTTATTATGTGTCTAATACTCTGCCATCATCATCTATCACCACCACTCTCCTCTACCATCATCACTTTCACCATCAAAACACCACCACAATCATCACCACCACTACAACTAGGATCGCCTCGTTGCTCCCTCGCACACGTGGGTTTTCTCCACGTGCTCTCGTCTTCTCCCTCATCTAAATACTAATGAATTGGCTGATAACACCGGTGGCTAGGAGATGTTAACTACCTCGCCTGGTATACAGGAGGTCGTGGGTTCGATCCCGACCCTGACACCTGCTGTATATTTGGAGTTTAGTCGCGTGAATTTTTCTCTGGGTCCTCCGGTTACTCGAGAATTGCAGATGTTGGTGAGGTGGAAATTTGGCACCGGCTTCCACGTGGGTGCTCCTGCTACCTTCCCGGGAGCTCCTCGTCTGTGGTTCCTCCTCCTGGCGTTTCTGAGTTGCCCTCCCTCTCTCGCTCTCTATGAGTGCGAGGAGTGGAAACCATTCGGTAAGCGGAGGCACAGCGTTACCAGTTGAAATGATTAAAAAATATATTTCATTTTGTCATTGTGGCGACCCAGGTCACCACCCTTGCAAATAAAACTTGCCTATCCTGGTCTCTTGAGTTCTCATTCTGGTTTGCACAAAATCAACGTGAAACTTCAAAAACAGAACATCCGTGCACATGTTATTAAAATGCTATATTGTGATTGAAGGTAAACAACACGCGAACTAAATCTATATATATAAAATCGCGAATCTGTCTGTCTGTCTGTGGGTCGCCGGACCATACGCAGTTTCATTGGGCGGCGGTTGCCCCTGGCAACGGGTAGCGACGCCTTCGCCACTTTCATTGGACGGCGGTTGCCCCTGGCAACGGGTAGCGACGCCTTCGCTGCGGGGTGGACGCCATTTGTAATTCCCGTTAAAAATAAGCGTATGCATTAACACGCGACTCTGAGGTAAATTCATCAAAGTTTCACGTCCTCTTCACTCCCCCCCCACCACAATGTGTGCAATTACTATTATAGGGTCGGTAGATTATAAAATTATAGCGATTAGACAGTATTATTGTAGCGCGGGGGGGGGGGGGGGAACGCCACTCGTATCCAGCCTCAGCCGGGTGGGCAATTTAGGCGAGGCCGGAGGCTCTGCACGGTGCTAGGCCTAGACACCCACCACGCGACTCTGAGGTAAATTCATCAAAGTTTGACGTCCTCTACAGAGTGGTGAGGGAGGGAGAGTGGTGAGGGAGAGAGAGTGGTGAGGGAGGGAGAGCGGTGAGGGAGGGACTCAGCCTCAAAACGAGTAACTGGTGTGGCGTATTAACATCGCCACTGGGGAGACAAAGGCGGCCGGGCGTGGTGGATACAAGTCCCGGGCGAAGCCGGGTAGTACAGCTAGTTTATTTGATAAAACAGCAAACAATGCTGAACGGAGGCCCAGCGACAGTGCGTGTCCGATCGTATTGCGGTTCGATTACAGCGGCCGTCCTAATTAACACTGCAGGTGTACTAACCGTAGAATTGCCACTACTGCTCCACTCACAGGAGACGTTAAATATCCCGTAGACATAATTCGCAAGAGTCGGCCGTTGTGTGCCGGCGGCATGATCCAAATGTGCCACAATTGAAAAACAACACCGTGAATGTACTCAAATTACCCCCCATCACACACACTATCGGCCGATAGACGGTGGGTAGTAATATCAATTTATATTGATGGTTTGACAGGCGACAGACTCGTTAATTTATTTAACATCCATATGGCAGTGATTCGCGGTTCGAGCACACCTCAGTTGTGTGGACATCCCTGGCGTGGTGTAAATCCACTCGTGTGACTGAAGTTGAACGTGTGGGAAAGTCTCCTTTGATATCTGACACATCTTGGGGAGGAGCAGGGGGGATGCATCATAGGAGCCAACAGACGTCACACACCCAGGCACGTGATTTGTTTTGGTGGTGCTGATGGTAAAGCCCCATCTCTTCTTAGTGACACTGGTGTCCATCTCCCTCCGCGGACGTTTATCCCAAAAACCCATGACTAAGACAGAGACCACCCGTATAGCCTGAGCAGACTATTGGGGCAAGTTCTGTTTGCGAACACCTATGAAGACGGGCACGGTACACGAGGTGGTGGGTGGCCAACACCACGCCTTTCCACCTTTGCTCAGTGGTGATGTTTACACACCGCACCAGGATTTTTTTGAGGCTGAGTCGATCTAGGGGAGGCTCATGATCGGTTCAGATAATCGTCACTGGTGTTGGTCGTGAGCGGGAATCGAACTCGGGTCGCCGAGCTTGCAGCGCATTAACCACTACACTACCGCTCCCCACAATCACACACAGCACCAGCAACAGCTGCCATTCGCCACTCACCACAGCGCTTTTGCCAGGATAGGTGCACTCTGAGGCCACGTAAATTGGGGAAGGCGCGCTGGCAGAAGGTTGGAACAGGCCGTAACACACACGGGGTAATACCCATAAAACAACTAAAAAGACACACAGTCGTGTGGAAAAAAAATACTGACACAAATACACACAACCACACACTACACCGCACAAATACACCCACGCAAATACACACAATGACGATGTTTACACCCCACACCAGGTACTAATATGAGGCTGAGTCGACTTAGGGGAGGTCCAGGACCGGTTCAGATAATCGTGACTGGTGTTGATCGTGTGCGAGAATCGAACTCGGGTAGCCTGGTTTGTAGAGCAGCCAGCTAACTGCTCCACGACCAATAATACACACATCAAAATATGCACAGCAATTCAAACACACACACGCTAACATACAGTATAATATAACCACACACTACACCGCACAAACAGAACCACGCAAACACCCACACACGTATTCACAAATACACAACAACAACCGCCGTTCGTCATTTAAGTGACGATGATGATTGAGAATGTGCTCCGTTCATGATGGACCCTTTGCAAGAAGGCATCAAGATTTACGACCTCGTCCAAACATATGGACGTGGTAGTCAGGATACAACCATGATATAGAAGTGGAGGAACATCCCCGATGAGGGATATACACCCCAGGATTGTTTTGACACCTAGCCTGGCACTTGTAGCACTTGTAGCACTTTTGCCAGGCTAGGTGCACAAAGACACGCAACCACACATACAACCACACAAATACACACAACCACATAAATACACACAACCACATAAATACACACAACCACACAAATTCACACAACCACGCAAATATCCACGATCGCAAATATACACAACCACACGAACGCATTTTGACAAAACGTGTAGGGCTCGTGATGTCAGTTTTTATTTATTTATTATATAAAACTATTCCCAACTCCCACATCAATCACATCATCGACGTGGTGTCTGTTTGGGCCCATTTGTGTGTCCGTGTGAGTAGATAGTGTAGCGGTTAGCACGCTGTGCTACGAACCTGGCGACCCGAGTTCGCTCGCGGCCAACACCAGTGGCGAATATCTTAACCGGTCCTGGGCCTCCCCTAGGTCGACTCAGCCTCAAATGAGTACCTGGTGCGGTGTGTAAACATCGCTAATGGGGAGACAAAGGCGGCCGTGCGTGGTGCCGGCCACCCACCCCCTTGCATGCCTTATCGGTCTTCATAGGTGCTCGTTAACAGCACTTGCCCTAACAGAATGTTAAGGCTATACGGGGATATGTGTGTTTGTGTAAGTGGAGGCCCTATCAATGATCACTTCTGGTCGTTTTTAGATATTACAACTCCAAACAGAAACCTTTTGCAAGGAGTCATGTCTGCATTAACCACACATACTTGTGACGAACATGCAAACAAAAACATGCTCTGGTAATATATGCATCGTCCTTGAAACTGACTGTACATGTTATGTATGTTGTTTATTGTTAAATTTGAATCACAGTTCCTATGATTACTGTTGTTACATTGTTTTCATAACTTTATTTTGGTGATTTAGAAAACATATGGTTAAGACATGTTTCTTGCGGAAGTGTGGAGTTGGCCTGATAACTTTAATCTGAATTGTCTAATGGTTTTGATTTAAAGCTTTCATGACTTCAGGGATTCATATTATTGGTTCTTTCGGTAAAGTCACGTAAAAGAGAAATAATAAAATGATATAAATATAAACAATAAACTTTTTCACGACGTTTCGACTGCAACACAAGCAATCATTATCAAGTGTAAAATCCACGGCAAGAACATTTTTTAAAAGTTTTTTTGTGAAATCCACAGCAAAGTTTTTTTTGTGAAATCCACAGCAAGAAACTTTGTTATTGTTTGACTTGTGATTTTTGCACACAGCGTTGTAATATGGTGGGTTTTTTTTCTGGAAGATTTGCTGGTTTATCCAGGATGTCGCTTTAAGATATTTTCTGTTCACATTTTGTTTGTTGCGGATGGACCCGACTCAAGAGCCGCACGGCTCACAGGGCTACACCTAATAAATGAAACTTGAAAATGTGAAACTTGTTTGAGACTCTAGTCGAAAACGGCTTGAGACTAGGCTCTAAAGTAAGCTCCTCTGGTGTGGACCAATCCGTTTCAAAGACAATCCATGTATTAACAGAGCAATTTTTTGTTTGTATGTTCACCACAAGTATGTGTTTGTTAATGCAGGCATGATTCCTTGCAAAAGGTTTCTGTTTGGAGTCTTAACATCTTAACACGACTGTTTATTGCCAAAAAAGGTCAAACCAATTATCATACTTTGATACTGGCAAGAAAGGTCCCATGATATACATCACTTAATTTATTTACTCCGGAAACCCCTCGCTGATGCTTAAGGCTTCATTTCAAAAGAGGGTCCTCGCGACAAAGGGGAACGTTTCACCGAGCCGCTAGCACGTGGTTGCCTTACCGTGGCTCGCGGCACCGACTCCGGCGGCCGCCCTAGTTAATGATGCTGGTGCATTCACCGTTGACGAGCGCCGTCCGCTTCACGGTGGACGCTCGAGATCGCGTGACGTCATTCGAAAGCGAGTAAGAAACTCCCTTGCCAGCGTCACTATTCGCATAGTCCAATGTTTTAAAATGTACACCGCAAGCTTTCGTGACTGCAAGGATTCATACTCTTTGGTTTTTTCGGTAAAGTCAGGTAGGTAAAATTTTAATTAAATAAATGAAAACAACTGAATTAAATCACGACGTTTCGGAAGCAACACAAGCCTCCGTCTTCACTGTGGTGATTTTGCTGTGGCGTGTTCCAAATGAAGACGGAGGCTTGTGTTGCTTCGGAAACGTCGTGATTTAATTTAGTTGTTTTCATTTTTTTTTTACCAACTTGACTTTACCGAAAAAAACAAAGAGTATGTACAGCGCAAGTTTACTTAATTCGGTAAAATCCACGTCGCGGCATCGCCCCTCCCTCCTGGCAGACAATGTGAAACTTTGACCCTTTGTGATCGAGCCTTACGCCCGTAAACGCCAACTGCCCACACAATATAGCATAAGTCTCATCCCGAGCTTATATATGTTTTATAAAGAAGGGATATTGCCCGTAACCTCGCATATCATCTATTTTAACAGAAATATAATGCCACAGTGTTATTATTTACGAATATATTGAGTTATTTTTGTACAGACATACGCGAGCAGCCCACACGTCCTATGGGTGGAAATGATCGTCCGTCGTTGCCTCCAACCAGTCAGCCAGCAAAACTTGTTTTTCTTCTACTAATATGGTATCATAAATACGTGTGTGAGTGTGTGTGAGTGTGGGCGGGTGGGTGGGGGTAGGGGTGGGGGTGGACCTAATTCTTCGTCGAACTCATCTCGTCATCTGCGGCTCTTGACGGGTACGTGTTGAAGGTCAGAATGGCCTTGAACGCGCGTCGAAACTGCTTGTTGAAGGTGGCGTACAGGATGGGGTTGATGGCCGAGTTCATGTAGCCGAGCCACACCGATACCTTGTAGGGCAGAATGACGCTCTCGTCTACCGTGAGCATGATGGCGATGATGTAGTAGGGCAGCCAGGAGATAATGAAGGCGGCGAGGATAGCGCCCAGCGTCTTGGCCGCGCTGTGCTCCCGTTTCATGCTGGCCCAGCGACTCGCCGCGGCCCTGCCGGCCTCGTCCCCGCCGCCGAGGCCCGACGAGGCGCGGTCCATCGCGGCGATCTTGCGCGCCTGGCCGCGCGCCACTCGATAGATGCGGCCGTACATAAGCACGACCAGGAGCACGGACGTGAAGTAGGGCCACATGCCGATGGCGAAGAGGATGCCCACGCTGATGAAGAAGCGGCAGTCGTCGGGGCAGCCGTTCTTCGCGATGGTTCCCTGCGACAGCGTGGGGCTCAGGCTGAGCAGGATCGGCGTGGACAGCAGGGCCGAGCAGAGCCAGCAGAAGAGCAGCATGACCACCAGGGCCCTCCTGTTCATCCGCTGCTGGTAGCGCAGGGGGTCGCAGATGGCCACGTAGCGGTCGTAGGCGATGCAGCTCAGGTGTAGCACCGACGCGGTCGTGAACCAGTAGTCGCAGAAAAAGTGCACGTGACAGAGTAGAGGCGCGTAGAACCAGCACTTGTAGACCGACTTGGTGAGGGACAGGGGCATGATGACCACCCCGACGAGGAGGTCGGACACGGCCAGCGACAGGGCGAGGGCATTGGCCTGCGTCTGCAGCTGCCTGAATAGGGCGACGGCGCTGACGATGAGCAGGTTGCTGAGGATGGTGATGACGATGAATAAGCTAATGGTGAACACCGCGACGGCACGGTCGTGCTTGGACTTCAGCGAGGTCGGCGTGCAGTTGAGGTTGGAGAAGGAGATGACGCAGCTGGGCGACGAGGCGAGCGAGGAGTTATCCATGGTTGGCGTCTGCAGTGAGTGGATTGCGCACAGAGATACGAGCGGTCACGGTGGAGATATAGGGCACAGTCCAGGTACCGAGATGAGGGAGCCGTTGCATATTGCAGAAATAATTCAGGCATGTGCTAACCGCCGCGCCATCTCTCGCTCCACGCCTGAATTACTTCTGCAATAAGCAACGGGCGCATCTTATCGTCATTTATATAGCGCCTTGACCGAGGCGCTTTGCACATTATCCACAATGGTGCGCGTGCAAATGCAATGGCGGAGATGAGGTAAATAAAAAAAACGAGAAGTCATGGGCGAACCTGTGATGCGTGATGTCAATTGGATTGGATGGATGGGGAATGAGTTGTTGCCATGGAAATAGATTATGAAGAAGGAACAAGAAGCATGGTGATTCGAAGGGGGAAACTATGTGGTTGTGCGATGAGCTAGGGAACATGAATGTAATGATTTCATTCATGCAATTTCATCGAACAACGCTGCACATCAATTAGCCAGTCCCTTCCACAGATAATACAACAACAAAACCCTACTACTTAGCAAATTAAAACATAAAAAAGTAATCGTTAAATAACGAGAAAATAAGTGCGTTTTGAAGGATGAGCGGAAACTAGTTAGCGAAGATTACACAATCACAATATATATGTGTATAAGGAATCCGATGAGCTATGAAGCTTCGCCCCGGCTCGCCGGCAGTGTAAGTCACGAATGTGGAAACAATGTTTCTTATTTACACCCTAATCCTAGTTTGGGTTAAAATCGCCTCGTTTTATTTGCAACCGTGTTGATCACAAAACTAAATATCACCACATTCGTCAATAACACTGTGGCCTTAAATAAAACACGTATATAATAGGCGACGTTTCGGACCAATGGCCCTTCATCACGGCACGTACGGAGGCGTAAAGAGCTACATTCTGGACAGACTGTGCCGTGAAGAGTCATCGTCAGAATCTGTATTAATCCTGGAGAAATTCGATGAGCTATGAAGCCCTTTTTCATAGATGTCCAATCGGGGTGGGTCGGGAAGTTACAACAACAAACACGATAGGAGGGCTGCAGTCCAACGGGCGCCACCGTGGCTAGGAGATGTTAACTCGCTCGCCTGGTCTACAGGAGGTCGTGCGTTGGATCCCGACCCTGACGCCTGCTGCTGTATATTTGGAGTTTGCATGTTTTCCCCGTGGTAGTGTGAATTTTTTTCCGAGTCCTCCACATTTAGAAACACGCGTTTCAAATATATTGCTGATATGTTTCCAAGTGATGATAAGCCACTGCGTTGAGCTATCATATTTGGCCAGGTCGCTCAGTAGCTCAGTGAGTTACGTGGTGAAATGAAAACAGTTGCGTTTTTAAGAAAGATGAGAACCTCATTAAAAACAAATTAATAAATACAGAATTAAAGCGCTGTACCCAACCATACTGCTAGCTGGACAAAGGCCACCGTGGGTGCGGGTGGATTTACGAAACGTGCCAATTGTATCGTCTGCCGCGCCGGAAGATTGAACGGGACTGGCGACCTCTATCTAGATCTCAGGGTCAGTGGTGCCTCGAGTCTCGCCCCTAATACGGACACGGTCCGAGCGCGAAGCTCGAGCCGATAGAAGAGCACTTGGAGGCCGCCAGTTGGGGGTTAACTGGTTTAACAGAACACACGTGCACAAAAAGCATGACGCAAACACAATCAGCGGTTCCCGAAGAACTGACTGCCGCCGTGTTGTCTCAGGGACCGATCCATGCACGTGTTTAGCAAATATTGACCGACTGACAGCAGCGGTGATGCAGTGATAGACAACTGTGGAGCGATTTCATTCGAATTGAGACTCGACATCATGGTATAGTGACGAGTGCTGTCAGTCGGAGATCACATCTGTTTAAATGTATTTTGATGGAGACATCTACGTATAAGCACACATACATATATAGATATAGGCATACAAAGACAATAATGAAGTTCCCCCTAATGGCCTTAACAGACTGTTGGGGCAAGTGATGATAACGAGCACCTATGAAGGCAAGCACGGTAAGCGAGGGGGTGGGTGGGCAGGACTACGCCCGACCACCTTTGTCTCTCCAGTGCGGATGTCACACATCGCACAAGGTCCTCATTTGAGGCTGAGTCGACCTAGAGGAGGTCCAGAACCGGTTAACATAATCGTCATTGGTGTTGATAGTGAGCGGGAATTAAACTCGGGTCGCCGGGTTCGTAGTGCAGCGCGGTCATCACTCAATACCGCTCCCCATACATACCCATACAGGAACAATATACATGTAGGCGTATATACATACACGGGTGGAGTGGTGGCACAATGGTTATCGCACGGTGCTATGAACCCGGCTGCTGAAATTGTTTCCTAGACACGGCTAACATCAGTTGCGAGCAAGGGTTGGCAGTAACGACACCGTATGAGATTTCTCTTCGAGTATTTCTTCCTCGAACAAAACAATAATATTGTACCGTAGTTTCATACCGAAACTTTACATTTATTTTCGTACCCCTACCTTTGAAAAAATGTCGTGTCGTACCAGCATACCGTGTCAACCCATACGGATTATCTCGTATTCTTGTACAGGAAAAATGAGTTGTCAGATCCATACGGTGTACATCCATATCAATAGGGCACATTTTTTATATTTGTTTGTGTTTCTCCCTTTGATGGAACTTTGTAGGATACATTTATTAGGGCACGGGGTGACCAATAAGGTCTGAATTGGTCTGTAGTAAGGTAGGCACTGATAAGGGTTTGACAGGTATGGACCAGTACGGTAACATTTCAGTAAAATTGCGTGCCATAATTTCGTTCCCTTATATCGTACCAAAGAAAAATAAAAGCTCAGTAAATAAGGGATAGATGACAAGCACGCCTATAGGATATAGTTTTGCTTAATTTGTTACTTTGTAGAAAGCTCATTACTCTTAAAAATATACTCTGTAAACCTGTTTGATCTCTTTTTTACTCGAATTGACAAAGAACATTTGAATCCAAAATTGGATTTTAATTTCGAAATATTGATTAAAAACCCGTTTAAAATCTGTTATCAATGGCAAGTGCCATTTTGAGAAATGAATCTTGCCTGCCGTTTTAGTTTTTTTGAAACCTGATGTGTTAAATGTTGGAGCCGCCCTTTAAGGACAAGAAAGTAGAATGATTATCAGAAAATAAGAAGCTTAGCTTCTAATTTATCACCTGCGTTGGTATGAAAAGAGGAAAATGGTTGGAAAAAACTCTGTACTTTCGTACGGTACGTGGTCACAAAAAATATCGTACAGCAATTTTGTACCGTACTTAAGAACCAAAAAATCACGTACCTTGATTTCCTACCGTACCGCAATGTCAATCTTAGTGATATGCACACCGATCCGGCTGGCCAGATTCGTAGTGCAGTGCGCTAACCACTGAGCCACCGCGCCTGCCAAATGCACACAAATGACAAATATATTTTAGGGAAAGTGCTGTTAGCGAGCACATCTGGATGCCGGCAAAGCACATCAGGGGGTGCGTGGACAGCAATACTCCCGGCCACCTTTGTCTTCCCAGTGGAAATGTTTACACACGCCACCAGGTGCTCACTTGAGCCTGAATCGACTTATGTATACACACACACGAATACATATACTGTTGACACACACGTATGAGTGTTGTTAGCGATCACCTATTAATAATGGCCCTGCACTCGAGTGGGGCGGTGTGGCGAGCACAGCGCCCAGCATCCTTAATCTCTCCAGCGCTGACATTTAGACACCTGGCCAGTGTGATGAGCGGTGGCGGATCGGTTAACGCACTGCACTACGATCCTAGCCACTTGAGTTCGATCCTGGCCACGGCTAGCATCGGTGGCGAGCGGTGTCTGCACGCGGTCCTGAGCTTCCGCTGAGGAATATACTCGGAGTACCTGGCGCGGTGGGTTCACATCAGCAACTGGGGAGACAAAGGTGGCCAGGAGTATTATTGAACGCATCACCGTCTCGAGCGTCGTGCTGGCCTTAATAGGTGCTCAATATCTGCTATGACTACCCGGGGCTCACATGTAATTCTTTAAAAATCCACGACTCAGACTTAAAGCTCCGCAAAGATGGATTCAATAAACCACTGGGGTCATACGCATCTTCTGGCCACCTCGCAGCCAGATATTTACCGCAAACAAAAATATTTCGCGCGATTCGTAAATACCTTTTTCTACATTTGTGAATATCTATAAAGACATCCGCAGATAATGTTGCTACTCCTATTCTCAGCAACGACCCCTCATGACGTTCCATCACGAGTCACCAATCATACAGGTGACTCGCATTGAAGCGGCAGCACTCGTACCTTCTAACAGTTCGCCAGCATTGGTTCAAGCAAAGCCTGAAACGTCGAAACCGGTCCAGAGTTGTGCTTGCATTAAACCAATTGTGTCGAGATAAAACTAAACTAAATAAACTATTTTTATTTTACCAGGTAAAGGTCCACTGAGCTCTAGAGCTCTTTTTCAGAAGCGACCTAGACACAAATTATAGCTCACCGACGTGGATTATCACATGGAAATGTTTAGCAGCTAAATACTCAAAGCGCATGTTTCCAAAATGTGGAGAGAAAAACCGGAGGAGCCGGAGAAAAATCCACGTGACCCCAGGGAGAACATGAAAACTACTAATTTACAGCCGGCGTCAGGGTCGGAATCGAACCAACAACCTCCTACCATACCCGGCGAATGAGTTAACATCTCGCCACCGCAGCGACTCCCAGAAGAAGGTCGTGCGACTAAATGGGACGCTAAAAAAATAAACTTTTTTATGTGGAGAGACAAATATGGGGAGTAGGCGATTCGTGCGCTCTTGTTGTGTTGGCAAATACCGGGTTGGGGCACCCGTTGTGCGTGCGAGTGGTTTTACCGCTCCTCCCACGCTCATCCGTCCGCCCTTCTCTCCCTGCTGCTGATCCCCTCCGCTCCCTGCCCCTCGCTTTTTCACCGCTCGTCCGGGTTTATATCGAACCCCCCCCCCCTCCCGCGTGCCCCATTGCCGGCTACCCCCCTCCACCCTACCCCCGACAGCCCCTCGACCCTGTGGGATGAAACCAATTAAAATTAATGGCTCTCAACTCCGCCGTGCTCGGCCGTGCAGGGGTTAGGGGCGTTTGGGACATTTGAAGACGACGGCAACAAATCGTGTTGAGCTGCACACTGAGCTGCGGTGGGAAATGGTGGGAGAGGGAGGGAAGTGGCGGGGGAGGTGGTGGGAGAAGGGAGGGAGAGAGGTAGGGAGGCGGGGAGTAGAGTGTTGGGTTATTTTTGCGTTGTGACGCGTAAGCATTTTGCTGAACAAACACCAACTCCGAGTCGAATGTGCACCACGACAGATCGCAATTAGTCGTCGATATCTATCGAACAGAGGTTTAGAGCGCAGCCCTATAATTGCCTGCTCACGCCACTCTGGATGGTATGATTGGCCTCCTCTTCCATGCTTGGAAGAGGGTGGGAGTTACCCACAGTCTACCCCACCTGCCTGTCGACTAACTGTGGTGCACCCATTCACACTACTGGGTAGCGGGGTGGGTAGCGGGGGTGGTAATCACGTGTGCCTTACAGCAATGAGCATTTGGGTTCGATCCCCGACTCGGACGTGAAGGTTGCATTCGCTCACTGGACATAGCATTTGTCCAGTACGTTTGTCTGAAACGTGTGTGGTGTTGTGAGACTGTAAATTGCACCGGTGCGTATGCATATCGTGAATTCTACAAGTGGCATGGCCGAGGCCCATGTCTTAATTCTAGAAAACGTAATTATTATTATTGTTTCAAGTAAGGTTTGTTTAAAATAGAAATTAATATGCATATGGAATAAAATGTTCGGGGTCAATTAATTGGGGCCCACAAGACATCTGGACCACCATGTACTGTGTTCATGTGCCGTGTTCATGAGTTGGTGGAAGTCGCATCCGGATAATCTGGTTTCATTGGCGGAACAGATGAACAAGCAGTAAAAGGCGGACCAATGCAGAGGTCAAGGGCAAGTAGCAGGAGTAAAAGCGGGCACAAGCAAGCAGAAGCAAACAGGAGCAAGACGCACGCAGGAGGAGCAGAACCACGTAGGATAAAGGATAACAAATTCATTCCTGGAGTGTGGAGACACCACACGAAGGGTCACGAGTGCTCGATCCACTGCTGTAGACCCGGGGTGCGAATTCGCCGCATTGAGGCCCCTGTGTGGAGGAGAGTGGAGCTTGCGCTGTTGATCCACAGCCGGGCGCGGGTGTTGGGAGGGAGTGAGGTCCTCACACCTGGGTGAGACTCACGGCCAGAAAACTCAGCAGACTTCCAGCATGGACTGCAGTCGAGTGACCCACGAGGTGCGTGCCCAACCTAGGGGTTGCGCACTAGAGAGGGAGAGAGAGAGGGGAGTGGCATTCGTCTCCTTGACTAACCAAGTGCGGCGTGGAGGTGCATTGAGTGCTATGTGGAATTACATCCAACGCAAGCGATGTGGGTGCCAATCGCAAGCTCGTGATGGGGAGACGACACGGTTGGTGTGAGCGGATATTGCATTGTGGGCTTGGGTTGATCACCATCGGACTTGAGTTGTCACCACGCAGAACCCTCCAAACTGCTTCCGTGAACCTAAACAAAACATCGGCACTGGAGGCTTCACCGTGAGCTCCGTTGCGTCTGCGTGCCGAGCGCTCTGACATCGCCCGTGTTGGGTGCTTTAAAGCAGAGGCGCCTGTGTGGAGACTTGGAGTTTGTATGACCTCGCCCTGCCTCTGTATGAGTTTCCACCGTAGCGCGAGATGCCAAATACCTCGCCTGGTATACAGGAGGTCGTGGGTTCGATCCCGACTCTGACGCCTGTATGGTTGGAGTGTGCATGTTCTTCAGTGTTAAAATACATGGTATAACCCCATGTGTCCTGACTTTTGTACATAAGTATGAATACTGTTTCGAAGTCATTTAATTTGCAAGTGAGAAAATCGTTTGTATCGTGCGTAACATTCCTAACACGCGTGGCAGAGGTTGCAATCGGGTACCCGATACCCGTACCCTATCCGATACTCGGCTACCCGTACCCGGCCGGGTACGGGTACCCGTTTGCGACCCTGGTGCGGCCGGGTACGGGTACGGGTAGGCCGTGAGTCACTGGTGAGTCACCGTTTGTCACTCATTTCCCAACGTCTTGTCTCTTCTCACAATTCAAGTCCTAGAATCAACCCACCCGCGCCTGCAACATGGCTTCATCCCAGAGTTCGCAATCGGGTACCCGTACCCTACCCGATACCCGGCCGGGAACGGGTAGCCGGGTATCGGGTAGGGTACGGTTACCCGTTTGCAACCCTGGTGTGGCCGGGTACGGGTAAGGGTAAGGAATCAAAACCCGTTTGCGATCTCTGACGGGCGGGCATTATTCTACCACTAGGGGGCAGTGTTGTTTTCAATTTTTACCCAATGAAGTAAAAACGACATTGATATATCAACGTACAAACTGCATTGCCACGTGGTCTGTAGAGTTATCAACGTGTAGACTACACTTCCACGTGTTCTGCAGGGCAGCACATCCATTCCCTTGCCCCCCACCTTCCACCCCATCCCCCGCCTCACTCAAACAATCCACCGTCAGTGCGAAAATCTTTACTGTATAGCCTTACTCAGAGCCGGGGCCAATGCCCCGGGCCCCGCGCTTTGTGGGGGGGGGGGGGGGGGGGGGCGTTTCACCCCGCTATGGACGGCCCTGGCCTCACCTTCGTGGTTTTCTCTGCAACTCGGTGGAGCTTCACGAATCGCGGCCCTCAGGGGACCATCGCGGGTTAATGAGGAGCGCTTGTTTTAAAACAGCCTCGGGCCAATTAGCGATCCCGTGAGAAAGTTAGGGGAGATTTTTTTTTTCCTTTTAAGGGTCACGTGGGATACGTGGAATTATTACTCGTGACCGCACGGAATTCTGCTGCTGCTAATGATGATCTTTATAACGCTGATGATGATGTTGCTGATTGTGATTATTCTTCTGCTGATGCATAAGTTGCTCATAATGATGATTATTATTTTAGGCTGCTGATTCTGCTATTGCTACCGTATGAGGGCGTTCTGTTGATGATAATCGTACCATCAATATAAATCTGATTAAAGCCTACATTTCTAGAATAGAGATCTGTCAAGATACAATGAACTCAGTCTGGACGTGGACTATCGACTACATCTACTCGTGCACTCGGAGAGAGACAGAGAGAGTGTCGCGGAGTGAGTAACAGACACACTGGTTCGGTAGCCATGTCATTTGTTCTCGTCGTCAGCAGCTTCATCAGCGGCGTGTGGGTAGGGACCTGGGTCCACGTGAGTCCACGTGAGTCCACCGTCGAGTCCAGTCAAGGGGGCACTCTGTGACAATGTGCGATGCGAAAGAAGTTCAACAAACAGCACGGTGGAGGGCACTTATGATGCCGCTGTGAGTGGAGTGTTCTGCAGGATTGCCAGGAGGACCTGTCCCCCCCCCCCCCCCCCCAGAGGTGATCTCTTACCGAGGTGGATGCTTTCCGGGGAAATGTGTCAATCTTTCGGTAAAGTCACGTAGGTATCAAATTTAATAAATCACGACGTTTCGGGCGCAACACAAGCGTCCATCATCAGGTGGGAAAGCATGGTCTGCCTCAGCAGCAGACCATGCTTTCCCACCTGATGATGGACGCTTGTGTTGCGCCCGAAACGTCGTGATTTATTTTATTTTCTACCTACGTGACTTTACCGAAAAAAACCAAAGAGTATGGATTCCTGCAGCCGGGACATTATCCCCTTTTCTGGTCTCGTGAGATACAACATTATTTTTGAATTCATCTTATTTTACATTCATGGAGCGCCTTAGTTCAAGGCGCCCTATAATATGGTTTAAAAAGCGGTTACAGGAATAGAGTGATTTCGATGGCGAGAGCAGTGCAAGTGTCGATGAATGAGTGTCCGTCGCAAGAGGGCACGCAGGGGTCACGAAAAGGCAGGGGTGGGACGGGAAGGAGTGGAGGGGCGAGGGGAGGGAAGAGGAAGAGGTTAGGAAATGGAGAAGAGGTGAGACTTTGAGAGAGCAACGAAAGATGATAACGGAGGGGGACTGCTTAATGTACAGAGGTAGTGTTGAGTCTATGGGCAGTGTTGAATCTATGGGCAGTGTTGAGTCTATGGGCAGTGTTGAGTCTATGGGCAGTGTTGAATCTATGGGCAGTGTTGAGTCTATGGGCAGTGTTGAATCTATGGACAGTGTTGAGTCTATGGGCAGTGTTGAGTCTATGGGCAGTGTTGAATCTATGGGCAGTGTTGAATCTATGGACAGTGTTGAGTCTATGGGCAGTGTTGAGTCTATGGGCAGTGTTGAATCTATGGGCAGTGTTGAATCTACGGGCAGTGTTGAGTCTATGGGCAGTGTTGAGTCTATGGGCAGTGTTGAATCTATGGACAGTGTTGAGTCTATGGGCAGTGTTGAGTCTATGGGCAGTGTTGAATCTATGGGCAGTGTTGAGTCTATGGGCAGTGTTGAGTCTATGGGCAGTGTTGAATCTATGGGCAGTGTTGAATCTATGGACAGTGTTGAGTCTATGGGCAGTGTTGAGTCTATGAGCAGTGTTGAATCTATGGGCAGTGTTGAATCTATGGACAGTGTTGAGTCTATGGGCAGTGTTGAGTCTATGGGCAGTGTTGAGTCTATGGGCAGTGTTGAATCTATGGACAGTGTTGAGTCTATGGGCAGTGTTGAGTCTATGGGCAGTGTTGAATCTATGGGCAGTGTTGAGTCTATGGGCAGTGTTGAGTCTATGGGCAGTGTTGAATCTATGGGCAGTGTTGAATCTATGGACAGTGTTGAGTCTATGGGCAGTGTTGAGTCTATGAGCAGTGTTGAATCTATGGGCAGTGTTGAATCTATGGACAGTGTTGAGTCTATGGGCAGTGTTGAATCTATGGGCAGTATTGAATCTATGGACAGTGTTGAGTCTATGGGCAGTGTTGAGTCTATGGGCAGTGTTGAATCTATGGGCAGTGTTGAATCGATGGACAGTGTTGAGTCTATGGGCAGTGTTGAGTCTATGGGCGGTGTTGAATCTATGGGCAGTGTTGAGTCTATGGGCAGTGTTGAGTCTATGGGCGGTGTTGAATCTATGGGCAGTGTTGAATCTATGGACAGTGTTGAGTCTATGGGCAGTGTTGAGTCTATGGGCAGTGTTGAATCTATGGGCAGTGTTGAGTCTATGGGCAGTGTTGAGTCTATGGGCAGTGTTGAATCTATGGGCAGTGTTGAATCTATGGGCAGTGTTGAGTCTATGGGCAGTGTTGAGTCTATGGGCAGTGTTGAGTTTATGGGCAGTGTTGAGTCTATGGGCAGTGTTGAGTTTATGGGCAGTGTTGATTTTATAGACAGTGTTAAGTCTTAGTTAATTTTAGGGGTGCGAGGAGGAAGAAGAACCAAAAACGAGATTGGGCACAGGGAGGAGACACGGAGAGAGACAATATTGAGAATGAAGAGGAGCAGAGGGGACATGGAAGGAGATGAGCAAGGCGACATGGGGTGCTGCAAGGCCATGGGGAGATTATTCAAGACGAGTGTAACGTTTTGAAAAGACACGACTACAAGGACCGCGTTTGCCACTCGCTTTATAACAAACCACTCAAGACAACGCATTCACGTGTAGTTCTCCCTGCTTGTGGCACTGCTTCTTCTCCCGATATGTGTGCGTATATATACATAGACATCAATATAATTATACATCACAGTGTTTTGAACCACAAAGGTGAGTCGTACGGCGTGTTTGTTTGGGCGCGGTGTCCCGACGTTTCGCTGCACGTGCCCGGGTGCTTCTGCAGAAACTGAAAGAAACGTCGGACCTTGTGAGAAGCAAGCCTCGCGCAAAACGACTTTCGAAAGCGCATCGGAGAGAGGAAGCTACACAGAGCAGCAGCAGGAGCAGCACAACATCGGCAACCATCGCAGAGCCGAGGTTACTCCCCAGGTGTTGGCGCGCAGTTATCCGCTACGCCAGTCTTCTTCATTGCAAGGCCCGAGGGCCACAAGCGGTCCCTGGTGGCCTTTGGCGCGGCCTCTGACAATTCACAAAAGTGAAAACACCCCCATCATCATCATCGTGCTGCTGTAAAACCCAGCAATTGCTTCAAATGTGTGGCGGCCCTGACACTGATGAAGCCTTATCGGCGATAGTTCTTAAAATGGTTAAAAAAAGCCCTGCGACACGCGAGGTTACTGGCAACGGTGTCGCATGCAGACTCAGCCACGAGTCTCAGGGCGAGAGCCCAGAGAGTCTGGAGATGCCTCACGAAGTGCTGAGCAACGCATCTCGAGAGATGTCGCGCTCAACTTGGCGGGCGAGTGAGCTGAATAAGCGAAACAATTGTTATTTTATTTTACCAGGTAAGGCCCACTGAGCTATGTAGCATCGTCACATCACGCTTGTGCGCGTGGGCATTTTGTTTGGTTTGGGCGTGTCTGGTGGTGGAAGGTTTTGGCGACGCACATTTTTTTGTGTGCCAACTCCGTTCGTCGTATTCGTAATCCTAAAAGTAAAGTAATTAATTGTGAATATATGCATGTGTTATAAACTCTGTGGAACAAACAACTCCTAATCTCATCTTCTTGGTTCTTTCGGTAAAGTCACGTAGAAGGGATATAATAAAATAATAACAATAAAACATTAAAAAAATACAATTATCACGAGGTTTCGTCCACAACGCAAGCAGCCGTCCTCAGGTGAAGAACAGGTCTGTCGGAAAGACAGCGTCTGAAAACGTCGTGAGAATTGTATTTTATTATGTTTTATTTTTATTATTTTATTATTTCCTTTCTACGTGACTTTACCGAAAGAACCAAGAAGATGAATCCCTGCAGTCACGAAAGCTTTAAATCGAAACTCCTAAACTGTTGAACACGTAGGCTTTCGCTACCAATATCATCCGTAATCAATGGCGGAGCCAGGATTTTCAGGTAGGGGGGGCAACCCCTCCAGCAATGAAAAATGATAGAGGAGTTGTTAGTAAGTAAGGACTTGTCCCTTGCTTTTTATTCGACGCGCAGCCATCGATCGAGGGTCGAATTCGATCCGTGTGTGATCGGCAGCGCGCTCGCTCAAGGTGTTTGCCTTCAGGGAAGTCGTGTACTGTATACGCAAATGCGCACAATTGTTAGTCACTTATAACTGCTTTGCCGTTACTTCTTGTCAATTATGGACTCAGACTATTGTCCTATCATCTCATAGAGTCCCTGGTACGTAATAATATGCTACACAGTGGCAGTGGGGGTCGCAAAATGCAGATTTATTACTAATAAACCCCAATGATCCGATCGAAATTAGGGATTTCGATCGGATCATTAGGGGGCGGGGCACGTGCCACCCCACCCCCCCACTTGCTCCGCCAGTATCAATACTACAGCTTTTTTTTGGGTTAGATCGCATAAATATATAAACTCCTAAACTATTGTTGTATTGTACTCCTTTGTTATTGTTTTATTGTTCTCCTAAACCATTAATGTGTTGTACTCCTATGTTATTGTTCTGATGTATCTTCTTGTTTCTTTCGGTAAAGTCACGTAGAAGGGAAGTAATAAAATAATAAAAATAAAACATAATAAAACAATTCTCACGACGTTTCGGCTACAACGCAAGCAGCCGTCCTCAGGTGAAGAATGAGACACTACCAAACTAGGAGCTTATATATAAGCTGCATTGGGGGTTGAAGAGCGCCTTAACAAAAAGAATGTGCATGTGAAGAGGGATTTAGCATATTCATGGAAAATGCGTAGGCGTTGGGCGGGGGGGTGTCAAAGTCATATTATGCCCATGCATTATGCAGGATCAGCAGCAACCAAGGGGGGTGCAGGGATTAGCAGTAACAAAGGAAAGGAATGTTAATGATATGTAGCTGCAGTTACTCAACAACACGTAGAAAGCTAAAGTATAAACTACATAAAAAACTAAAGTATAAACTGCATCGCACCATCAGTATACTTACTATACTCTATAATAAGCTGAGTTACTAACAGCAAGTAATACATTACAATTTTACCTCGTAAAAATTCTATAATATGCTTCCATCTAAACCTTATTCTCTTACATCACACGAGCATATACCGTACTATATACTGCCATAGATAAACCCAACATTAAATTATATACTGTATTGCTGTAAACCAACCTATATCTTATACATTTAATATCACACTATGTATTATTCTACACACCCTAATGTGTATCGAAATGGTTTATTACGTCCTTCCAATGATTGCTGAGCCAGAATCCATCTTCTCGGTAGATGGATTCTGGCTCAGCAATCATTGGAAGGACGTAATAAACCATTTCGATACACATTAGGGTGTGTAGAATAATACATAGTGTGATATTAAATGTATAAGATATAGGTTGGTTTACAGCAATACAGTATATAATTTAATGTTGGGTTTATCTATGGCAGTATATAGTACGGTATATGCTCGTGTGATGTAAGAGAATAAGGTTTAGATGGAAGCATATTATAGAATTTTTACGAGGTAAAATTGTAATGTATTACTTGCTGTTAGTAACTCAGCTTATTATAGAGTATAGTAAGTATACTGATGGTGCGATGCAGTTTATACTTTAGTTTTTTATGTAGTTTATACTTTAGCTTTCTACGTGTTGTTGAGTAACTGCAGCTACATATCATTAACATTCCTTTCCTTTGTTACTGCTAATCCCTGCACCCCCCTTGGTTGCTGCTGATCCTGCATAATGCATGGGCATAATATGACTTTGACACCCCCCCGCCCAACGCCTACGCATTTTCCATGAATATGCTAAATCCCTCTTCACATGCACATTCTTTTTGTTAAGGCGCTCTTCAACCCCCAATGCAGCTTATATATAAGCTCCTAGTTTGGTAGTGTCTCATTCTTCACCTGAGGACGGCTGCTTGCGTTGTAGCCGAAACGTCGTGAGAATTGTTTTATTATGTTTTATTTTTATTATTTTATTACTTCCCTTCTACGTGACTTTACCGAAAGAAACAAGAAGATGAATCCCTGCAGTCACGAAAGCTTTAAATCGAAATGTTCTGATGTACTTCGATGTTATTGTTTTATTGTTCTCCTATACCACTGATGTGTTGTACTCCTATGTTATTGTTCTGATGTACTCCGATGTTATTGTTTTATTGTTCTCCTATACCACTAATGTGTTGTACTCCTATGTTATTGTTCTGATGTACTCCGATGTTATTGTTTTATTGTTCTCCTATACCACTGATGTATTGTACTTACCGTAGTGGAGAGACCAAAGCGGCTGTCAAATGCATGCAGAGGCTCGCAATGCACTCGTTGGATAATGTAACGAATGCACACTTTGTATTTATGAGGTGTGGTACGTAACGTACTGACGCGACTTCTACGGCCACTAGAGGCCGCTAGATTCAACATAATGTTTTTTGTTGTTGATATAATAATCGATTCTTGAATCGAATCGCAGCCGAGGATCTCTGTCGGTGTACAATCATGAATACACCTCGCATCTACGTCCCTACAGCGACGCCAACAACGGAATGCGTTTGGCTTTTGATTCGGAGCTAAGAACTTTTGAATCTAGATTGAAAATGTACAGTATTTCCTTAGAACGATGTTTTGTGTTCCCCCGCACCTCCGATTAGCACGGTTGGCTACGTAAGGTGCGAAAGAAGTTTAACATACATGTACATTCTACGTCGCTCGCAACGAGGGCTTCATTTCAAACAGAGCTATCCGGGGCTGAGCTCCGAAAAATATTATCCCGCTCCCCTCCCTCTTTCAGGCTGGGGTGGGGGGGGTGCAGACGAGGAGAGGGTTCAGATCCATTAAAGTGTTCACAAGAAGACCCAACATGTGCAACAATAACGCGGTGTGTGTGACCTTGAAACAATACAAATATAATTTACGACGTTTCGGGCAATCACCCTTTTTCTACAGTACAACGCTCCCTGAATAAGCACAGTTTACTGGCATTTCACTTTTATATACTGTACTTTTCACGTGTGCGAGATGTTATTGTTGTTGTCTGTGCGTGTGCACCACTGCCAACGCAGCATCGTCACCATCACTACCACCAGGTGATTCAAGTGTGGAATCAATGGACTGCGTAGATATGTATTTGTCTCCGTGCTGCTTAGCTCTCCGATGCGATGTCCGACGCTTCGGTACACAGACTGGGAGCTCGACCAGGAACACTTGCCAATCCACTGTTGTTGGATGGCTTGCTTCTCGACCCCGCGATGGGTTGCGGAGGTTATTTGACCATACTTCATGACGCTGGTCAGTGGGGAGACGTGGATGTGCAAAAGTATTCGGTAAAATAATGGATATATCTCCACCGCTGTCAGCTTCCCTCCAGGTAGCTCCGCAGCCTGTAACAGCTGTTATGCAGAGTCAACCCCCCACTTCTTCAAGATCTTGAATCTGCCGGCACACAGAGCGAAATGTCGAACACCGTGCACGAATTCCGTACGGTACAACTCTAAAGCACGTCGCAGAGCTCGGTGCCGTGAGCTCCTTTAAGAAACTGGGTTAGTGTGAAGAAGCTGACAGCACGCAGAGTGAAACGTTGAACTTCATTCCAGAAAAATAATATTAAAAAAACATAATAGGAAATCAGCACAGCTCCATCTCTCCAACGTCCTCATTGCATCTCCTTGTTCCTGTCCGCCGGAGACAAAAACACATTGAGGCTCAGAATTTCCTTGAACGCGTGCCGGAACTGCTTGTTGAAGGTGGCGTACAGGATGGGATTGATGGCCGAGTTCATGTAGCCGATCCACACGGTCACTTTGTAGGCCAGGAGGACGCTCTCGTCCATCGTGAATATCACGGCGATGATGTAGAACGGCAGCCAAGAGATGATGAAGGCGGCGATGATAGCGCCCAGCGTCTTAGTCGCGTTGTGCTCCCGTTTCATGCTGGCCCAGCGACTCGCCGCGGCCCTGCCGGCCTCCTCCCCGCCGCCGAGGCCCGACGAGGCGCGGTCCATCGCAGCGATCTTGCGCGCCTGGCCGCGCGCCACTCGATAGATGCGGCCGTACATGAGCACGATGAGTAGCACGGACGTGAAGTAGGGCCACATGCCGATGGCGAAGAGGATGCCCACGCTGATGAGGAAGCGGCAGTCGTCGGGGCAGCCCACCGTCTCGATCCGTCCCTTGGACAGCGTGGGGCTCATGCTGAGCAGGATCGGCGTGGACAGCAGGGCCGAGGCGATCCAGCAGAAGAGGAGCATGAACGTCAGGGTGCGTCGCGTCACCCGCTGCTGGTAGCGCAGGGGGTCGCAGATGGCCACGTAGCGGTCGTAGGCGATGCAGCTCAGGTGCAGCACCGACGCGGTCGTGAACCAGTAGTCCCAGAAGAACTGCACGTTGCAGAGCCACCGCGCATAGAACCAGCATTTGTAGACCGACTTGACCATGGCGAGGGGCATGATTACCACCCCGACGAGGAAGTCGGAAAAGGCCAGCGACAGGGCGAGCGCGTTGGCTCGCGTCTGCAGCTGCCGGAAGAAGGCGACGGCGCTGATGATGAGCAGGTTGCTGAGGATGGTGATGGCGATGAAGAAGCTCATGATGCCCACGATCAGGGCGCTCTCGCTCTTAGAGAAGTTCATCTCGGTGCAGTTGAGTCCGTAGTAGGAGACCACGCACTCCGACAAGCCCTCGGCGCCGCTGTTGCTGCTGCTACTGCTGCTGGAGTTCTCGGCCATGGTGGAGTTTGTGTGTCGCCCGGGTTTTGTTGGACGCCTAGGCTCAGCCAGAGCACCGTCACCAAAATGTCCAGGTGCGGCGCAGAGACTCCCCGAAATGTCCGGACAAGTCTTTGCGAGTGCCGAGTTTATCGCCCTTCAACTAGGTGACGTAGCCGCCGGTCTGTGCTGATGACGGGGGCCTTTAAATGCACAGCGACAGAATGCACCGTCGGCAGCTGGGTCTCTCTTGCCAGCAGTCGTGTAGCTTGCATATAACTAGAGCACAAATGTCCAGTTAAGTTAAACAGATGTTAACATATGGTTCATTGGTACATCATCATATAGCGTAGTAAAGCATGATATATAGCTTTAGCAAATAACCGAGCACCGTGCATCGGCTGCCGAATGAATAAATACCGGGACCCGTCCACTCGTGAAGATCCGCGGCTTTCTAACCAAACAATCTATATGTATAAAATCGCGAATCTGTCTGTCTATCTGTCTGTGTGTGTGTGTCGCCGGACCATACGCACTTTCATTGGACGCCGGTTGCCCCTGGCAACGGCTAGCGACGCCTTCGCCGCTTTCATTGGACGCTGGTTGCCCCTGGCAATGGATAGCCACGCCTTCGCCGCTTTCATTGGACGGCGGTTGCCCCTGGCAACGGGTAGCCACACCTTCGCCGCTTTCATTGGACGGCGGTTGCCCCTGGCAACGGCTAGCGACGCCTTCGCCACTTTCATTGGACGGCGGTTGCCCCTGGCAACGAGTAGCGACGGGCCGCGGGGTGGACGCCATTTTTTATTCCCCTTAAAAATAGGCGCACGCATTAACACGCGACTCTGAGGTAAATTCATCAAAGTTTCACGTACTTTTCACTCCCCCACCACCACAATGTGTGCTATTAATATTACTTTTCAACCCAACGCGCCAACAATCTATTCTTTAAATGTTCACTGTACAAATAGTCATTAAGCTGGGTGAGCGTACTGCCAGTCTATAATGTAGACTGTAGCCTGCTTATTAAATTGGGTGAGTGTACTGCCAGTCTATAATGTAGACTGCAGCCTGCTTATTAAGCTCGGGCAGCGTACTGCCACTCTCTCATGTACACTGTGGCCTGCTTATGAAGCTGAGTGGGTGTACTGGCAGTCTGTAATGTAGCCTGTAGCCTGGTTATTATAATCGATCATTTAAATGTTCTTTGTACAAATAGTCATTAAGTTGGTTGAGCGTACTGGCCGTCTATAATGTAGACTGTAGCCTGCTTATTCAGCTGGGTGGGTGTACTGCCAGTCTATCATGTAGACTGTAGCCTGCTTATTCAGTAAAGTTAGTCAATTTGTAACACGTACGCTTTCGCAAACATTATTCATAAACAACGTTATTGGGTTTACATCCCCTTATTTATATATGTGTTGTAACCCTTATCCAGCACCCGACACGCCCAATCTGCAAAAAATTGTCACGTTCATAAAAGACTAAGACTTCACTACTTTAGCCCACCGGTGTGTTCAAGCGTACAACCACAACTATTACAATTTCTCATTAAAAAACAACTGTATAATTATGTTTAAACCCCACGCGCCAATAACGGATTCTTTCCATGTTCATTCTACAAATAGTCCTTAAGCTGGCTGAGCGTACTGCCAGTCTAGAATGTAGACTGTAGACTGCTTATTCAGCTGCGTGGGTGTACTGGCAGTCTATCATGTACACTGTAGCCTGCTTATTAAGTACAGTTTGTCAATTTGTAACACGTCGCCTTTCGCGAGCATTAATCATAAACAACGTTATTGGCTTTAGATCGCCTTATTTATTAATGTGTTGTAACCCTCCACCACCCAACACGCCCATTCAGTAAAAAAGTGTCACGTTCAGCGGTGAGGGAGGGAGAGCGGTGAGGGAGGGAGAGCGGTGAGGGAGGGAGAGCGGTGAGGGAGGGAGAGCGGTGAGGGAGGGAGAGCGGTGAGGGGGGGAGAGCGGTGAGGGGGGGAGAGCGGTGAGGGAGGGAGAGCGGTGAGGGAGGGAGAGCGCTGAGGGAGGGACAGCGGTGAGGGAGGGAGAGCGCTGAGGGAGGGACAGCGGTGAGGGAGGGACAGCGGTGAGGGAGGGAGAGCGGTGAGGGAGGGAGAGCGCTGAGGGGGGGAGAGCGGTGAGGGAGGGAGAGCGGTGAGGGAGGGAGAGCGGTGAGGGAGGGAGAGCGGTGAGGGAGGGACTCAGCCTCAAAACGAGTAACTGGTGTCGCGTATTAACATCGCCACTGGCGAGACAAAGGCGGCCAGGCGTGGTGGATACAAGTCCCGGGCGAAGCCGGGTAGTACAGCTAGTTTATATTTAAAAAAAGGTTCGGCTCAATTCATGACAAGCACGGCCTTCGTCCAGCAGTGGATTCTACTCTTCTCCTTCCAGATGATGACGATGATAATGACAGCAGCAGCAATGAGACCAGGAGCTAAACACCAACGTGGATATCCTGGCTGCTGCTCGCCAAAGGCGAGAGGGCTCCAGGAGGGACAGTGAGAAATCGTTCGCGTAGTTTTGCTGTTCCTCCTCCGTTGAAGGAACGCAGACTACAATGGGATATTGCACGGTCTATAGCAGTGGATGGATCGAGGACGGTGATGATGATGTTGATGAGGGTGATGATGTTGACTTGAATCTTTGAGCGCGGGTTCGTCTGATATCTCGGAGCTATCATCGGTTTACGTGGAATTATGTTTTGACTTTCATTCATTCCGGTAATACAGTCATTCAGTCACATTGTTGTCCATCGGCAGGCAAGCATTTCAATGATTGAAGTGTAGATTTCGCGTGCCCAGATTCGGATCTCGCACGCAAAACTCAACGCTCTAATAATATCGCTCAGGTAAGCCAATAGACCGATAAACTAACCCTATTTGTGGAGGTCATAGAGCCGCAGTGTTGCTTTGTCCACATGCTCTCGTATTGGATCTTGTGCCGTGAGCGTGCGATCCGCGCTTTGTCATGACGAGCTGCGGTGAAGAGAGAGGCATGGGCTCATTGGAACGCATGCAGAATGTGACATTTCACGTGCAATGTGTGTGCGCTAAAAATCACAATTTTTAAGTTTACCAGGTAAGGCCCGCTGAGATATATAACTCTTTTCAGAAGCGGCGTCGCCACAAATGATGGCTCAACGAAGTGGCTTATCGTCATGTGGGAATGTCTTATTCTTCATCCACGCGTTTGTCACACTTATGAAGGGTCCACTGTCCTTGCCAACCTTCTCCATGGTGCCCTGTCCTGCGCCATCTCTCTTTCCGCTCCTCGGGCCACCATGTTCGATCGCATCACATCGCCCCGCCACCTCTTCTTCTGCCTTCCTCTTGATCTCTTTCCTTCCACTTGCATCACTTGCACCTTCTGATCCACATCATGTTTCCTGTTGTCTCTCCACATGGCCGAACCACACCAGCATGTTCTCTCTCATCTTCTCTGTAATTTCTACCACATTGAGTCTTCCTCTCACTACTTCTTAATTTCTCACCCTGTCCTTCTTTGTTAAGCCCAACATCCACCACAACATCCTCATCTCTGTGACTGCAATAGCTTAGTCCTCTCTTTTTCGTGTGCCCCAGAACTCGGCCCCATACAACAGCACCGGCCTCACCACCGTCTTGTACACTTTTAACTTAAACCAAACTGGGACCCTATTATCACACACCACACCAGTCATCTCTCGTCATTTTAGCCATCCAGCCCTTGTTCTTCTTCTCATCTCTCCTTCTAGTGATCGATCAGAACACATCGTTGGACCCAGGTACTAAAACTCGTTCGTCTTCATTGACTGGTCACTTCCAATTTGCAATCCTCCTTTGCATTATTTCCACTGTAATTTGCCACAATATACTCAGTGTTTGTCCGACTGATCCTCAACACATTCCCTTCAGTATTTTGCACGTGGGAATGTATAGCATCGAAATACTCTAAACGCATGTTTCTAGATGTGGAAGAAAAAACCGGAGGACCCGGAGAAAAATCCACGTGACCACGGGGAGAACATCAATACTCCAAATTTACAAGCGACAGGGTCGAGATCAAACCCACGGACTCCTGCATACCAGGCGAGGTAGTTAACATCTCGCCACTGCGGCATCATATCATGGGCGAATGAATGAATCTTAATTGACAAATAGATGGATTTTATATCACGAGTTCCTAAGTTCCTTGGAGACAACCCTCAGACGACAACGTGCACCTCGTTGGATGGACTGGTAACGTGACGGCGAGGAAGTGTTCGAGTGGCTCACAGAACATGGGTTCGAATCCAGGTTTCAGGAAGTCGCCTGTGATTAAACCGGGTTCTCGAGTGTGGTGAGTCCGATGGTCTCAGCCCCGTCACGAGTGACTCACACAGACCCATAGACTCACATAGCCATTTATAGACTCGTATAGAAACCCATAGACTCACATATACATATATTGAGTTTGTGATTAAACCAGTTTCTCAAGCGCGGTGAGTGAATGTTATTTGCCCGGTCACACAAAAGACAGCCACTTCATTTGGCGAAATTACTGCCTTGAGAATGCAAATATCGCTTTGAGCGTCAGGCAATGGACGTTGCGCTCATGACTCTGAGCGAGATGGGAGGAGTGCTGCCCTCTCTGCTGTGTGGCCCAAGTGACCTGAAGGGATCTCAAGAGTTAGTTGCTCTGGAGATTCTTATACCCTTCGGGCCATTGTCTCAGAACACAGAGGGTTGGAATAGGATGCGTTTGGTTCCTTGACCGGAACGCCGACAGAACAAGAGTGACCACCCCAAACACGGACCTCGTGGGTTCTAACTCAGCTCAGCAAATGTCCGAGTTGAATGTCTAGACGGGGGGTAAAACACAGCCAAAGTGCCCCGATTAACTCAACGTGCCACGAAGATTGGCTCACACCGTCGTTACCGCGCCTCTGAGTTGCGGCCACTACGTCTGCAAATTTGCGCGCGTTACAAATTGTACTATTATTATTATTACCTATCTCGGTCGCCCTCGCCAGGATGAGTATAGTGAGAGCGGTGGCAGTTGGGCTGTTGTCTGTCAACAAAAAACCTGTGTCGTTCAACCCCCCACAACCCAACATAGTGAACAAGTAAGGTTTGTCACGTCAACAGAACATGCCAATTCGTTATGAGTACAGCACACCGGTGTGTTGGAGAGCAAACCAACAACATTTACAATGTGAACATTTCTGGTGGTGGCGGTTTGAACGACACATTTATATTTATATTCATGATTACGCGATCAAACCCACAGCACCTATATAATGGATGATATCGGTCGCGATAGCCGACGTGTTAAACTGTTGTCTGTGTGTCTGCGTGTGGGATTTTACCTGTCACCTCGGTAGCCCCTGCTCTCCCACGCACACTCCCCCACCTCTCTTTCTCCCCCACGTCTCCACCTTGTGCCGTGCTTATATACATCATTTTATCCCCCCCCGCCACGTTCCACTGCCGGCGTCCCCCGTAGGGTCAAGCCAATTAAAATTAATGGATCTCAAGATCTCACTCCGCTGCGCCTGTGCTGTGAACGTGAGGGATTTCATGAAGAGTGGAGTTATTTTTATTCGTGATGCGCAAGCAATTTTATCAAATAACTCGACACCCGGTACAATGAGATCGTTATGACAAACATTTCGGACCTGAAAAATCATGGGCAAATCACGCAACTGGGATGACGCATAGCAGCAGCAACATCACCCCCTCCCCCTCTCCCCGTCACTGCGAAAACTTCGGAACCCTCCAAAGCGTCTTGAGACTCGGTGAGTCGGTGAGTCTCAAGACTGATAATTTTTTGACAAATGCACCCGATCTTCGTCGGATTACACAAGCTGAGCAGGTTGGGGGCCTGGATAGCAGAGGTGGGACAAAGTCATTGTTATGCAAGTCCAAGTCGAGTCTGAAGTCATCAAATTCATGACTCGAGTCTGACTCGAGTCCAAGTCACATGACTCGAGTCCACATCTCAGAGGTGGGACAAAGTCATTGTTATGCAAGTCCAAGTCGAGTCTGAAGTCATCAAATTCATGACTCGAGTCTGACTCGAGTCCAAGTCACATGACTCGAGTCCACACCTCAGAGGTGGGACAAAGTCATTGTTATGCAAGTCCAAGTCGAGTCTCAAGTCATCAAATTCATGACTCGAGTCTGACTCGAGTCCAAGTCACATGACTCGAGTCCACACCTCAGAGGTGGGACAAAGTCATTGTTATGCAAGTCCAAGTCGAGTCTCAAGTCATCAAATTCATGACTCGAGTCTGACTCGAGTCCAAGTCACATGACTCGAGTCCACACCTCAGAGGTGGGACAAAGTCATTGTTATGCAAGTCCAAGTCGAGTCTGAAGTCATCAAATTCATGACTCGAGTCTGACTCGAGTCCAAGTCACATGACTCGAGTCCACACCTCAGAGGTGGGACAAAGTCATTGTTATGCAAGTCCAAGTCGAGTCTCAAGTCATCAAATTCATGACTCGAGTCTGACTCGAGTCCAAGTCACATGACTCGAGTCCACACCTCAGAGGTGGGACAAAGTCATTGTTATGCAAGTCCAAGTCGAGTCTCAAGTCATCAAATTCATGACTCGAGTCTGACTCGAGTCCAAGTCACATGACTCGAGTCCACACCTCAGAGGTGGGACAAAGTCATTGTTATGCAAGTCCAAGTCGAGTCTGAAGTCATCAAATTCATGACTCGAGTCTGACTCGAGTCCAAGTCACATGACTCGAGTCCACATCTCAGAGGTGGGACAAAGTCATTGTTATGCAAGTCCAAGTCGAGTCTGAAGTCATCAAATTCATGACTCGAGTCTGACTCGAGTCCAAGTCACATGACTCGAGTCCACACCTCTGCTGGATAGTACTGTACTTTGACAGGTGACCTCCGTCGCTTTGCCAGGTGTTGTAGGCGTGGGGTTATGGGATGGTGCAGTGTTTCGTGTAACCCCCCTCGACGAATTCGTGTCGGTTCGCTCCAGGATCTCTAGTTTCATCACGCATGACACCAACATCTCACTGTCTGTGGCCACACATCCCAATGTCACGAGGACCCTCTTCAACAACGTGTCCTGAGACTCCCTTCCTACAGGACGAAGAAAGGGCATGGCGATGAACGTGAGTATACACCACGAGGCTCCCTGCTAAAGCAGCGGTTGGCAACCAAAATAGCAAGAAGAGATATTTTTTTCGAATTCGCTCAAAAAAAATTATATATATTTCAAGAGCCACAGTGTAATGCGAAGAACACGAAGAAGCAGTCCTTAAAGAGCCACATGCAGCAATAAAAACAAAGCCGCATGCGGCTCCGGAGCCGAAGATTGCCGACCCCTGTACTAAGGGAACTTTATTCTTTCAAGCACCCCACCTCCCCCACTGCTTTATTTCTGCCAAACCCTTATACCCCCCTCCCCCATTCCATGCCGCCCATGGGTATCTCTCTAGGGTGTTTCACCAGTCCCTTAACCCCCTTCATTTCACTCTGCAGCCCGCGTCCAAGAATCGAGAACTGGTAAGATGAAACAAATAGTTTAAACACAATATTTTTAAAACGTTTTAAGTTGAAATAGTTTAATTTGATTTAAGCTAACAGGAGAATCACGCGGTTAGAAGGAAAGTTATTGCAGACCGGAGATGAATAACTATTTTCAGAAGCGACCTAATAGATCAACGCAGTGGCTTATCACGTTCAAATGTGTCGCAATTAATAAAATTCTAAGCACGTGATGTTTTGAATTTAAATATGGAGGGAAAAACCGGAAGACCCGGTGAAAATCCCATGCTACCATGGGGAGAACATGCAAACTCCAAATATACAGGCGTCACCGAACCCACGACCATTCTGCATACCAGGCAAGGGAGTTAACAACTCCCCACCACGGCTTCACGGTGCACTCCCCTGTATGGCCGTTAATAAAATGTTGGGGAATGTGCTGTTAGCAACCACGATATGAAGACCAGCACGGTACACGAAGGGGTTGGTAGCCAGCACCAATGTGTAAACATCCCCAGTGGCGATGTTGACACATTGTGCCAGGTACTATTTGGGCTCAGTCAACCTAAGGGAGGCTCAGAACCGGTTTATATTTATCGTCACAGGTGTTGGCCGTGAATGGGAATAGAACTCGGCTTTTGACATTGCAGCTCGCTAACCACTGCGCTCAGGCACACATACACGCGCACATTCAAACAAATACAAACGTGCACGCACACACATACAAAAAGCCAAAGACCTCCGGTATAACATTTAATAGAATGTTGCAGCAAATGCTGTGAGCGAGCACCTTTTAAGGCCGGGGAACTCGCCTCCCATTCAATTAAATTTTCACAGAATGAACCCCCATGAAAAGGAATGTATTCGTCAGACTGTGGAGGAGATGTTGGCTGCAGATATTGTCTCTCCCTCCACCAGCCCTTGGGGGGCGCCAATTGTATTGGTAAAAAAACGTAATGGCTCCTTCCGATTTTGCGTTGACTTCCGAAAACTGAACAAAATTTCCGTAGCAGATGCATACCCACTTCCTCGTATGGACGATTCCTTGGATGCTCTCTTTGGTGCACACTTCTTTTCAACCCTCGATTTGCTGTCAGGATTTTGGCAACTGACGTTGGACGCAGAATTTAATCCTAAAATGGCGTTCGGAACACCACGGATTGTTTCATTTCAATAGTCTCCCGATGGGACATCACTCCGCGCTGGCCACCTTTCAGTGCCTCATGGTATTGGTTCTATCTGGTTTGCAATAAAAATCGTGCCTTGCTTATGTTGATGACATAATTGTCTTCGGTCGCACTTTCAACGAGCACTTTCAGCGGCTGCGCTCTCTTTTCTCTCAGGTGCGCGATGCAAACTTGAAATTTAAGCCACAAAAATGCTATTTGTTGAAAACTTCGGTCAAGTATTTGGGCAATATCGTCAGAGTGTCAGGGGTCGCTACCAACCCGGATAAAACGGCTTGCGTGCGCACGTGGCCTACCCTCAAATCGGTGGTGGAGGTCCGCAGCTTTGTGGGATTAGCCTCGTACTATCGCAGGTTTGTGAAGGATAGTGCGACAATTGCCAAACCGCTTCATTCTCTAACAGCCAAGGGACGGAACTTTCATTGGGACAATGTGAAAAATTCCTTTATTACGCTTTGTGACGCTCTAGCCGGTGTGCCACCGCTCATTAATCAGATTTCTCAAAACCTTTATTCTGGACAATGACGCCAGTGATACGGGCATAGGCGCTATCTTGTTCCAGGTCATCGACAGAGTAGAACGAGTCATAGCATATGGCAGCCGCATTTTGTCTCCCGCAGAGCAGTGGTATTTTACTTATATGGCAGGGACTTCGTTGTCCGCATCAACCACGCAGCACTCCAATTCTCCCTGTGTGTGGACCAACCTTCTGGCCAAATGGCCCGTTGGATTAAAATCCTCCAGGGATTCTCCTTTACTGTGCAGTATAGGAAGGGGACGCGCCATGTAAATGCGGAAGCACTGTCTCGGCTGCCACTACCCAGCTCATGTAGGTGCATGATGGGCTCAACTCGATGTGGACCGCCGCTGCAGAAATCGCCCGAGATGGTCGCTGCAGTTGACTTGGTCCCGGTCAGCGATGTGCAAGCATCAGCCGACCGCATATTAGGGCTGAACCACAGCGAGTGGGGACAGCTCCAGGTTGAGGATGCCTCCCTGCTGAAATTGAGGCGCCGGGACCTCCCAACAACTGAATGCTGCATGGCGCCCTTTTCTGCAGCTCAGGGAAAGGCTCCACCTACGATGGGATGTAGAGCTTCAACGGTTTTGTCTAGTGGTACCCACGAGTCTATGAGGCAGACTTACGCACGCGGTGCACGAAAAATATATACATTTGGGTGTCAAGAAAACACTCTCGACCTTAAGGATGGATTTATATTGGCCAGAAATGGACAACAATGTGTATTTTTTGTATTAAGGCTTGTCCAGAGTGTGCACGTCAGAAGTCACCAACACAACCACACAGGGTGCCGCTGCAATCCATAACGGTGTCTCGTGTGAACGAATTGGTGGCATGGGACATTTTGGGACCATTTCCCGTTACCCAGAGAGGTCACAAATATTTGCTAGTTGGAGTTGAGTATCTCACCCGATGGCCAATGGCGTGGCCTTTGGCTGACCAATCGGCGGCGTCCATAACTGAGGCCTTTCTGCAGGGGTGCGTGGTTGACAATGGTGCCCCGGAAAATTAGCTCACTGACCAGGGTAAAATGTTTTCCTCTAAGCTACTGAAGGAGGTGTGTGACTCCCTGGGTACTAAAAAGATTCGGACTTCCCCCTAACACCCATAAATGGATGGAATGGTTGAACGATTGCACCGGACCTTGACATCCATGTTGTATCAGCAGGTGAACGCGGTTCAGTCTGATTGGGACTTGCACATCCTGAACGTCCTTGTCACCTATAGGCTGGCCCCACACACATCGACGGTGGTTTTTGCCCTTTTATTTAATGTATGGTAGGGAACCCGAAACCCCTACGTTGGTACAATTGGGCGTGTGTCCACCAGGCAAAACATCCACTTTGCCAGTTCCCATGCAAGTGACCCTCGACTGGTTAAGGGAGGCTCGAGAGGCGGCCATAAACAACTCGGCCCAGAGGCAGGCGGCCAACGAACGGCTGCAAGGTACACAACCTCCAGGTGACTCATGGCAGGTAGGAGACAGGGCATGGTTTCATTTCCCTCAGGTGACAGTGAGCACATCACCAAAACTACATCGTCTGTGGCAATGTCTGGTTGAAGTTGTAGATGTTGGACGACCCCAGTGCATGCACATTCAAGTCGGGCGACGTCGTTGGTTCGTACACCCATCAGGTCTCAAAAAATGTGTACAACCGCATCTCAATGCGTCATCTCCCATCCCAAAATGGCCTGTGTTGGATGCGTCCGACGAGTTGGTCACACCGCTCCAAGCTGATGTGCGTCAGGAGTATTGTCCTCTTCCACCCACAGGATCGCGACAACTGACGCCCCAGAACAAGCCGACCGGTCCGCCGCCTGAGTCCGGGCCGTGGGACCTGCAGCGAGCACGTCACTCGTCATTGAAGGGACATGTGCACATAGGGTTATCTTCAACCCGAAAGTTACTACAGTTACGTTCCCACATGACCCGCCATCTGTACACCGTTTGCCATGGAAGAGACATCGCTCCTCGTCCAATTCTGGCTATTCTCTTCCTCTGCCAGTCTTGGATCCGGGTCGTGAGGACGGGCTGGCTGTAGGAACCTACTCCCGGAGAATTACGTTCTGTTGAGGAATGTGGGATCGACGGCGCCATGGACCGCTGCACCGTTCTTTCCTCCGTAGAACAGACTGCACTTTGCACTCCCACATATTGTTATTATTGTTGTGTTCTTTCTCTTCTATTGTTGTTACTTGTGTCACGAATTCGCGTGTCACTTGGGTTGTATATTTGGTCAGCCGGAACGGCTGGGTTTTTCATCACGGGGGTTGGGGTGATATGGTGGCGTAACGCGCGCAGGGTTGCAAACAGCGGATGCATTCACGCGCAGGGTTGCAAACAACAAATGCATTCACGCGCGGAGTTTACAAACAACGGGTACATTTCAGGGAAAGCAGGGGCAAGCGTTAGGACATGGAACAGCCGCCAGAGAGGAGCCAGCAATTAAGGGAGCAGGAAGTAGGCGGGTGCATTTGGAGACAGGCAGGTACAAGCGTGCAAACACGGAATAGGCGCCGGAGAGACGGGAGATGGAGACGATAAGGGATAGAAAGCGCGTACAGGAGGTGCCGCCGAGGTGCCGACTTAATAAGGGGCAACTGAGGACCCTTAATGAGGAAGGGGATATAAAGGGGTGTGCGTAGAACATGGGGTTAATTTGGTTGGAGCTGAAGAAATGAAGAGAACAATAGCCGGAGACAAGAAGCGTGGGACCTTGCCCTCCACACCTTGTCCTCCCCAGAAGTGTTGGCTGATCCCCGCTGGGGGCACGGACGAGGTTGGAGGTGTGAGAGAGACTGACAGGCAAGCGGAGAGTTCAGTAACAGGCTAGCGGAGTATTGAGTGACAGCCTAGCATAGTAAGAGAGAGAATTCGGAGCAAGAGTGCGTTGTGTAAATAAGTAATAAAGTGGCATAGGAGAAAAGCTGACAGTGTCCGTGAGTGAATACACCACTACAATTGTACTGTCCTGATGAGTCGCAATGAAGGCGAAACAGATCTGCAGCTGTGTCTGCTTCCCTGCTACCTGTTATGGGAATGACCACATTTTCTCAACTCTTTGAGTCGGTGGTTCTAAACGACTCCCACACGCGCGGTTCTTTTGAGCTGGTGGTCTGTATAAGGCTGAAAGCGATTGGACATGCAATTAACTGACCCGGCGACCTATGATTTGTAAACCTCAAAATGAAGATGAGATATACATTGCGGCAGAATCCACCAGCACGACTCAGTGCAGCTACCCCAGCAGTTTCGCAGCATTGCCCCATTCTCACTTGGGTAGGCTTCCGAACCCACGCGAGGGCATTTAAGTTAAACTTGAGGAGATAGCCCCCAGCACAGGTCCGAAGGGAAACCATGGCACCTCTACTATGAAATTACAAAGCAACATTTATGGGTTGAAGAGAGAGAGAGAGAAAAAATTAACCCGTAAAAACAAAGTTTTTCACTATAAATCCTTTATATGCGTGGCGGCTAGAGTCCTCTCGTCCTCTGGCTTGAGATGGCTGCCACCTATGGGTCAGACGATTGCTTTGCACCATTAAGCAATTGGTAATTACATATAATTTTTTGTTCCTAAAAAGTGTAACATTTTGGAAAAAAATTTCACGAAAATTAATTGTCACGCACAACGAGTCTGTGTGGAAAATGTCAGCTCAATTGGATCACGGGAAGTGGGTAAAAAAACGACCGAAAGATTTGCACGGTCGTAAGCAAGCAAGCAAGCACGCAAGCACGCAAGCAAGCAAGCAAGTGAACTTAATATAAAGGATTTAAAAAAGAATAGGGGGAGAGGAAGACAGGAGAATACCAGGATGTGGAAGGTAGAAACATGCCTCTCGGTATGGATCCCAAATAACTAAGATGAATTTCGACTTGCTTAGAGTATTCATTTAATGGTAAACAAGTAAACCCGTAAAAACTAAGTTTTTCACTATAAATCCTTTATATGCGTGGCGGCTAGAGTTATCTCGTCCTCTGGCTTGAGATGGCTGCAATCTATGGGTCAGATGATTGTCTGCCAGTATTAAGCAATTGGTAATTAAATATTTAATTTGTTTTCCCAAAACAGTGTAAAATTTTGGAAAAAAAATTTCACGAAAATTAATTGTCACACACAACGAGTATGTGTGGAAAATGTCAGCTCGATTGGATCACGGGAAGTGGGTTAAAAAACGAGCGAAAGATTTGCACGGTCCTAAGCAAGCAAGCGAACTTAATATAAAGGATTTAAAAATATATTTGCCTGTGGAGGACGCGGGGATCGATCCCGCGACCTTTGGCATGGGAAGCGAGGGCGCTACTAACTGCACTACTCCACCACAGCCTGTGGAGGGGTTACGCTCTGGGCTCTTGCACTGTGATGTTCAGCCGAAGCCATGAATGCGTTCTTTTTGAATATATGTAAAATATTTTTTTTTTTGCCTAAAAAGTGTAACATTTTGGGAATTTTTTTCACGAACAATAATTGTCTGGCACAACGAGTCTGTGTGGAAAATGTCAGCTCGATTGGATCACGGCAAGTGGGTTAAAAAACGACCGAAAGATTTGCACGGTCCTAAGCAAGCAAGCAAGCACGCGAACTTTATATAAAGGATTTAAAAAGAAAACTACTTTGGATCGAGTGTCAAAACATCATATGCGCGTGCAAACTTCCATTGACAATAAACAAGGCATTCATTTTTTTTCTTTTTTTTTGGTATAGCCCTGTGAGCCATTCGGCTCTTGAATCGGGTGCAACCACAACAAACAAAAAAAAACATGAAACAAAAACATGACCAAGAAAACATCTTAAAGTGACTATGTGACTATGTGCAAACAGAAAATACAAGAAAAGATAGCAAAATATTGCAGAAAAAGCACCGTACACCAACGCTGTGTGCAAAAATTCCAGTGGGATGCAAGTCAAACAACAACAACCACAAGACAACTCAATTAAGGCCATCAGTTTAACTCCGTACTACAACAAACAAAACATGGCCAGACCAAAAACGTTTTAGAAATTACCAAAATAAAGCCATAAAAGCAATGTAACAGTGATCATAGGAACTGTGACCGAATTCTCACAATAAACAACATGTACCACCAAACCCTGCAGCCATAGCTGGCTGCATGAGTCACTCCACAACAACAGGAGCATCAGTCGGAGTATCAAACATTTTCAATGCACCTTTAAGATCAGCACACTTAAGCAAAACACAGATCATACTTTGCAGCGGTCGTCCGGAGCGAAATATTTTATTTTATTTTAGACCACTGAATAGCAGTGGCAGCTAGGGGTGTTCAGCTCCTCTAGAGCAGTTTTGAGTAAAGATCTCACAGGTAGTCATTTAAGTTGCAGTTTATTGGCAATAGCATTCCAGACCCTGGGGGCATCAATAGCAAAAGCCGTTCCTCCTGTATTTGTACGGCCAGAGTCGGGAGTAAGCGTGCCGATAAGGACGGCCATTTGAAATCTATTCTCACAACAAAAAGTCCAATATAGGACTGAAACTGCAGACAAGAGTTGTCAAAATCTTGTTCAGGTATGAAGAGATCTGCGAAGATGCACAACCAAAGTACATATACTGTGAGCCAGCCTGGAGTGATGGTCTTATTCATAAAAGATGGGACATGTTTTTGCTAAGGCCTTTTCACTCTGACGTTCAGCATTGTGATTGAAACGTGATCACATTGTGTCCTCGACTCTGAGTTGGTGCTTGAATCACTTCCAATTAAATATAGCCCTTGATATACAGTGCAGATGGTATAACATTTGCCACCTGTCCTTCTACATCGTTTTTAAAACCCATTTTACAATCAAGTTTTGTGTGAGAAAATAAATTCACCCTCAATGCCGTTTAAGTCTTTGATCAATCCATCTACATGTCCTCAATTCATCTCCTTGTCCCTGGCCGCCGATGAAAACACCTTGAAGCTCAGCATTGTCTTGAACGCGTGGCGGAACTGTTTGTTGAACATGGGATACAGAATGGGGTTGATCGTGGAGTTCATGTAGCCGATCCAAAATGATATTTTGTAGGGCAGAAAGATATCCTGGTACATGGTGAACACTATGGCCAAGATATAGAATGGCAGCCAGGAAATGATGAACGCTGCAATGATAGAGCCCAGTGTCTTTGTTGCGTTGTGCTCTCGTTTCATGTTGGTCCAGCGACTCGTGGTCTCACTGGCAACTCCGGGAAGCCCGTGGCTCTGCGTCCCGATCTTGCGTGCCTGACTACGAGCCACCTGATAAATGTGGCCGTACATGAGCATGATGAGCAGCACCGACGTGAAGTATGGCACCATTCCGATGGTGAACAGGATGCCCACACTGATGAGAAAGCGGCAGTCGTTCGGGCAACCTACCATCTCGATCCGTCCCTTTGCCAGCGTGGGACTCATGCTCAGAAGGATCGGGGTTGATATAATTGCTGAGGCGATCCAGCAGAAGAGGAGCATGAACGTCAGGGTGCATCGTGTCACCCGCTGCTGGTAACGCAGGGGGTCGCAAATGGCCACGTAGCGGTCGTAGGCGATGCAGCTCAGGTGCAGCACTGACGCAGTCGTGAACCAGTAGTCGCAGAAGAACTGCACGTTGCAGAACCATTGCACATAGAACCAGCACTTGTAGATCGCCTTGATCATGGCGAGGGGCATGATGACCACCCCGACGAGGAGGTCAGACACGGCCAGCGACAGGGCGAGCGTGTTGGTCCGCGTCTGCAGCTGCCGGAAGAAGGCGACGGCGCTGATGATGAGGAGGTTGCTGAGGATGGTGGTGGCGATGAAGCTCATGACGCCCACTATCAGTGCACTCTCACTTTTGGAAAAGTCCATCTTCGTGCAGTTGAGTCCGTAGTAGGAGATCACACATTTGGATGTGCTGGTGCTCGTGGTGTTCTCCATGGGTGGTGCACAGGTTATTCACAGGACGTGCTGAAGACGCGTATCTCCAAATGTCCAGTTTGCTCTGTCTACGCACGTGGTGTGTCTCCGCTACAATGTTCCCGCAGAGAATGGACAATCATTCCAAAAGACGTTTACCGATGTGATGTACTGGTTACGTGAAATTATATTGCATCTTCACTCGACCTATATCCTCTCCCACTGATGTTCTGTATATCAATATTTCGTGATGTTTTTTTTTATCGCGAGGGTGCCGATGTGTTCTTCAATTTAGTGCAATCGGATCTGTGGAAGGGGTATGGGGGTCGAGAATGAGAAAATATTATTCATATATCTTCTACACATGGCACAAAACCTCACTGATCTCGCCAAGGTACATAAACCATCAAGCAAACTCCGGTCATCCTCACAGCAGCGGCTTTTGGCTGGCCATTGAACAAAGACGGTCACGGCATCGCACGCTTTCAGATGCGTTTCTGCGGCCGTCTGGAACGCATTTCCTTCCGATATTAAGAAGCCACCTGAGCTCTAAAAGTTTAAAACATCTAAGTTTAAACCTAATTTCTTTAGAGCTGCTTTTTGTATTCAGTTTGTTAGCTCTCAATAACAGAACTTACCCGTTCACTTCATGTTAGCTATAGGAAGGATATTTCTCTTTGTGATTGTTTGCGTATATTTATATATGGTAGTGTGGGGAGTGGTAGTGTAGCGGTTAGTGCGCTGCGCTACGAACACAGTGACACGAATTCGATTTCCGTTCACGGCCAATACTAGTGACGATTATTTGAACCGGTCCTGGGCCTCCCTAGGTCTACTCAGCATCAAATGGGTACCTAGTGCAATGTTTCAACGTCGCCACTATGGAGACAAAGCGCCGTGTCGACCTTCATAGGTGCTCGCTAACAGCACTTACCCCAACAGCTTGTTCAGGCTATACAGGGGATCTTTGTATTTGTTATATATGGTAGTGCAGCGAATATCACTCTGCACCACGAACCCGGGCACCCGAGTTAGGACCTCTTACAAGGTAGTTAACATCTCGCCACCACGGCGTCAGATCATGGGCGTATGAATAAATCTTAATCTACCAACCGATGATTTCTATATCACGAGTTCCTAAGTTTCTTGGAGACAACCCTCAGACGAAAACGTGCACCTCGTTGGATGAACAGCAAACGTGATGGCGAGGAGGTGTCCGCGTGGCTCACAGAACATGGGTTCGAATCCCAGTCGCCTGTGATTAAATCGGGTTCTCGAGTGTGGTGAGTCGATGGTCTCAGCCCCGTCACGAGTGACTCACACAGACCCATAGACTCACATAGCCATTTATAGACTCGTATAGAAAACCATAGACTGACATATACATATACTGATTTGTGATTAAACTAGTTTCTCAAGCACGGTGAGTGAATGTTATTAGCCCGGTCACACAAAAAACAGCCACTTAATTTGGCGAAATTACTGCCTTGAGAATGCAAATATCGCTTTGAGCGTCCGGCAACGGACGTTGCGCTCATGACGCAGAGTGAGGTTGGAGGAGTGCTGCCCTCTCTGCTGTGTGGCCCAAGTGACCTGAAGGGATCTGAAGAGGTACAGTGAGGGAAAAAAGTATTTGATCTCCTGCTGATTTTGTACGTTTGCCCACTGACAAAGAAATTATCAGTCTATAATTTTAATGGTAGGTTTATTTGAACAGTGAGAGACAGAATAACAAGAACAACATCCAGAAAAATGCATGTCAAAAATGTTATAAATTGATTTGCATTTTAATGAGGGAAATAAGTATTTGACTCCTCTGCAAAACATGACTTAGTACTTGGTGGCAAAATCCTTGTTGGCAATCAAAGAGTTCAGACGTTTCTTGTAGTTGGCCACCAGGTTTGCACACATCTCAGGAGGGATTTTTTCCCACTCCTCTTTGCAGATCTTCTCCAAGTCAGTAAGGTTTCGAGGCTGACGTTTGGCAACTCGAACCTTCATCTCCCTCCACAGATTTTCTATGGGATTAAGGTCTGGAGACTGGCTCGGCCACTCCAGGACCTTAATGTGCTTCTTCTTGAGCCACTTCTGTGTTGCCTTGGCCGTGTGTTTTGGGTCATTGTCATGCTGGAATACCCATCCACGACCCATTTTCAATTCCCTGGATGAGGGAAGGAGGTTCTCACCCAAGATTTGACTGTACATGGCCCCGTCCATCGTCCCTTTGATGCGGTGAAGTTGTCCTGTCCCCTTAGCAGAAAAACACCCCCAAAGCATAATGTTTCCACCTCCATGTTTAACGTGGGGATGGTGTTCTTGGGGTCATAGGCAGCATTCCTCCTCTTCCAAACACGGCGAGTTGAGTTGATGCCAAAGAGCTCCATTTTGGTCTCATCTGACCACAACACTTTCACCCAGTTGTCCTCCGAATCATTCAGATGTTCATTGGCAAACTTAAGACGGGCATGTATATGTGCTTTCTTGTGCAGGGGGACCTTGCGGGCGCTGCAGAATTTCAGTCCTTCACGGCGTAGTGTGTTACCAACTGTTTTCTTGGTGACTATGGTCCCAGCTGCCTTGAGATCATTGACAAGATCCTTCCGTGTAGTTCTGGGCTAATTCCTCACCGTTCTCATGATCATTGCAACTCCGCGAGGTGAGATCTTGCATGGAACCCCAGGCCGAGGGAGATTGACAGTTCTTTTGTGTTTCTTCCATTTGCGAATAATCGCACCAACTATTGTCACCTTCTCACCAAGCTGCTTGGCGATGGTCTTGTAGCCCATTCCAGCCTTGTGTAGGTCTACAATCTTGTCCCTGACATCCTTGGAGAGCTCTTTGGTCTTGGCCATGGTGGAGAGTTTGGAATCTGATTGATTGATTGCTTCTGTGAACAGGTGTCTTTTATACAGGTAACAAGCTGAGATTAGGAGCACTACCTTTAAGAGTGTGCTCCTAATATCAGCTCGTTACCTGTATAAAAGACACCTGAGAGCCAGAAATCTTTCTGATTGAGAGGGGGTTAAATACCTATTTCCCTCATTAAAATGCAAATCAATTTATAACATTTTTGACATGCGTTTTTCTGGATTTTGTTGTTGTTATTCTGTCTCTCACTGTTCAAATAAACCTACCATTAACATTATAGACTGATAATTTCTTTGTCAGTGGGCAAACGTATAAAATCAGCAGGGGATTAACTATTTTTTCCCTCAATGTAGTTGCTCTGGAGTTTCTTATACACTTCGGGCCATTGTCGCAAAACACAGAGGGTTGGAATGGGATGTGTTTGGTTCCTTCATCGGAACGCCGACAGAACAAGAGTGACCACCCCAAACACGGACATCGTGGGTTGTAACTCAGCTCAGCAAATGTCCGAGTTGAATGTCCAGACGGGGGGCAAGACACAGCCAAAGCGCCCCGATTAACTAAACGTGCCACGAAGATTGGCTCACACCGTCGTTACCTATCTCGGTCGCTCTCACCAGGATGAGCGGAGTGAGAGCGGTTGCAGTTGGTCTGTTGTCTGTCAATAATGTTGTCTGTCAACAAAAAACTTATATTATACTATCGTTTTTTTTGGGTTAGATCGCTTAAATATAAATGTTTCGTTCAACCCGCCACAACCTGACATAGTCAATAAGTAAGGTTTGTCACGTAAATAAAACATGCCAATTCGCTACTAGTACAGCACACGGTTGTGTTAGAGAAAGAGAGGCAGTTTTAAGGACATGTTTATATTTACATTTATATTTACTCGATCAAACCCACAACACCTATATAATGGATGATATCGGTCGCGATAGCCGACGTGTTAAACTGTTGTCTGTCTGTGTGTCTGCGTGTGGGATTTTACCTGTCACCTCGGTAGCCCCTGCTCTCCCACACACACTCGCCCACCTCTCTTTCTCCCCCACGTCTCCACCTTGTGCCGTGCTTATATACATCATTTTACCCCCCCCCCCCCCGCCACGTTCCATTGCCGGCGTCCCCCGTAGGGTCAAGCCAATTAAAATTAATGGATCTCAAGATCTCATTCCGCTGCGCCTGTGCTGTGAACGTGAGGGATTTCATGAAGAGTGGAGTTATTTTTATTCGTGATGCGCAAGCAATTTTATCAAATAACTCGACACCCGGTACAATGAGATCGTCATGACAAACATCTCGTACCTGAAAAATCATGGACAAATCACGCAACTGCGATGACTAATAGCAGCAGCAACATCACCCACTCCCCCTATCCCCATCACTGCGAAAACTTCGCAGTACCCTCCTAAGCGTCTTGAAACTCGGTGAGTCGGTGAGTCTCAAGACTAATAATTATTTGAAAAATGCACCCCATCTCCGTCGGATTACACAAGCTGAACAGTTTGGGCGCCTGGATAGTACTGTACTTTGACAGATGACCTCCGTCGCTTTGCCAGGTGCTGTCGGAGTGGGGTTATGGGATGGTGCAGGGCTCCGTGTAACCCCCCTCGACGAATTCGTGGCGGTTCTCTCCAGGCTCTCTAGTTTCATCACGCATGACACCAAGATCTCACTGTCTGTGGCCACACATCCCAATGTCACGAGGACCCTCTTCAACAACGTCTCCTGAGACTCCTTTTCTGCAGGACAAAGTAAAGGGCATGGCGATGAATGTGAGTCCACAACTCGAGGCGTCCTGCTAAACCAGATGTTGGCAACCAAAATCGCAAGAAGATCCATTTTTTTCGAATTCGGTCAAATAAATCATCAATATTTCAAGAGCCGCAATGCACTGTGAAAGAACATGACGAAGCCGTCCTTAAAGAGCCACATGCGGCAATAAATAAGAGCCGTATGCGGCTTTGGAGCCGAAGGTTGCCGACCCCTGTACTAAGGCAACTTTATTCTTTCAAGCACCCCACCTCCCCCACTGCTTTATTTCTGCCAACCCCTTATAACCCATTCCCCATCCCATGCCACTAATGGGTATCTCTCTAGGGTGTTCCCCTAGTCCCCTAACCCCCTTCATTTCACCCTGCAGCCCACGTGCATGAATGGAAAACTGAAAGTGTCGGCCCGCTGAGATATATAGCTCAGTGAGCCTTACCTGGAAAGATATAAGAAATAGTTTAACAAATCGTTAAACATAGTTTTTAGTTAAAATTGTTTTGATTGATTTAAGAAAACGGGAAAATCACGCGGTTAGGAGGAAAGCTATTGCAGACCTGAGATATAACCATTTTTCAGAAGCGACGTAATATCTCAATGCAGTGGCTTATCACGTTGAAATGTGTCGCAGTCAAATACTCTAAACGCGTGATGTTAATTCTAAATATGGAGGGAAAAACCGGAAGACCCGGAGAAAAATCCATGCTACTACGGGGAGAACATGCAAACTCCAAATATATAGGTGTCAGGGTCGGGATCGAACCCACGACCTTCTGCATACAAAGAAAGTGCTGTAAGCGATCACGAAATGAAGACCAGCATGGTACATGACGGGGTTAGGAGCCAGCACCAATGTATAAACATCCCCAGTAGCGATGTTTCCACATTGCATCAGGTACTCATTTGGGCTCAGTCAACCTAAGGGAGGCCTAGAACCAGTTTACATTCATCGTCACTGGTGATGGCCGTCAAAGGGAATAGAAAAAGGGTTTTGCAGCGCAGCTCGCTAACCACTGCACTCAACAAAACAACCGTCATTCACCACTAAGTGGCAGTGACATCACCATGAGTCTTGTGCCAGGCTATATGCACGTTGAGGCCATGTGAACTGTCGAACGCCCACTGGCAGGAGGTCACGGGGCAAACCCAGATACTACAGGTCGACTGACTGAGAAGACTGGCTGATGCACCACCTGTGCCAACTTGCTGTGCTTCAGCCACTTGGCGCTCCGCTCGTTGTTGTGAGCGTCGATCCTCCCCCCTCCGTTGTGGTTGGAGGGCAACTGCCACCACCTGCCCAGTAGCGTCATTCACTAGCCTTCTCCACAAAGGCCGATCTTGACACCGCTGGTACCAGTCATCTGGAAGTCCACTGAGCTCCACAGCCTCTTGTACCACATCACTCCATCTCTTCTCTAGCCCATGCCGCGTCCGTTAAGCCCCTTCGATCCGGCCGAACAAAAGCTATTTAAGCATGTGTAATAAAGGCCGTTGAGACGTCTGCAATTCAGTATTCTTTATTAAGTTTCTTTCACAACTCTCACTATATTCGTTCCTCTACTCTATAGCTCCTTCACGCTGTTGGCAGACAGCGTGGAGGGGGAGAGAGAGAGAGACTGCCGCGGGCCGCCACGTGGCAGGCTCCGGACCACGGCACCAGCATGGTTTCCACCTTCGTTTCTCCAAGCTCTGACCACGTGCTGTCCGTCTCCGCCCCTTTTAATCCCTGGCCCACGTGATGCCCCGCAGCCAATCCTCAGCCACATCCCTGGAACTTTCCAGAACCCACTGTACGACCCCAGGGCCACGCCCCTAACTCGAATCCCCATTGGTTGCGGGCTAAAGCCAGCAGAGCCAATCATCATCTTCCAGGTGTAACCTTCACATTACATCAGGGCCACGCCCCTGGCTCGACTCCCCATTGGTTGTGGGCTGAGGCCGGCAGAGTCCATCATTATCATCCAGCTGTAACCAATTAATCATCCAGGTGTAACCCATTTATCATCCAGGAGTAAAATCACATTACACATGCGGTGACTGCTCATGCGGGCTACATGGCCCAGCCAACACAGCCTTGTCTGCCGGAGGATCTCACCAATGGGACTTTATCCAGATCTTTCAAGGATTTGTGAGCTCCTCACACAATCCAGCCTCGTTAAACCCATAATGAATCATGCGCAGGCCAAGTTAAATGTTTATAACCAGCACAGATGTTCCTCTAGGGGGGTCCACATTTCGCACGCAATAAGAAGGGAGGGAATGACTGTGGCCAAGAAGACCTTAAACTTTGTGCAGAGCCACAACCCAGGTAACTTCCACACAGTGTTACACAACCGATGAAAAGATAATGCCGCTCGACTGATTCAGAGTGAGACCATTAAACCGGAGCCAGTCATAAAGACACTGCCCAGGTATGGAAAATTCTCCACTCTCTCCACAACTGCCCTATCACCAATTGTTAGTTGTGGGGTGGAGTGTCCGATGGTACAAAATACCCAGGCAGGTGCTTAGTTTTGGTGGGGCTGATGGTAAGGCCCCACCTCATAGTGGCAAGCTCCAGGTTCATCAGCAGCGCCTCCAACTCCTCCTCTGAGTGAGCAGCAATTATCAGATAATCGGCATACATGACATGGTTGAGCAATAGAGAGCCATTCCTTGACTGTGTAGTGGGTTCGAATTAGGTGCACACACACGCAGCTTGGAGGCAACACTATTTATTAAACGGTAAGTAACATAACGCTGTACATGAGGTGGTGACCACCTTCCTCAACTCACTAACACTCTGGAACGTGACACAGACTGGACCAGGCAGGCAACGGCCTGCCTGGCCCAGGACGACGACTCGGGACTTGACGACCGATGATGTCTTCACTTTGGAGTACAGTACAACAGCCTCGCTCTGCGTTCACACCATGCTTATATCTGCTTTGGCGTGGCCGGCTCCGCCCAGGCGTGGCCGGCTCCGCCCAGGCGTGGCCGGCTCTGTCCAGGCCACGCCTCCCTTCCCAGGCCACGCCTCCCTTCCCCCACCTCTGGGAAGGTCCGGATCCCTCCACCACGTGACCCCCCAAGCACCCCCTTGGGGCCCCCAGCCCTCGTACGAGCCGACACAGTAGTGACCGTTCTATGTCACTACAACTGCATCCGGGCATCGATCAGCCTCCCATTGTATCTGTACCAGATGGTAATTCCTCCCGTACAGCCATTGAAGGTTTCATGAACTACGTGGTCAAAATATATGTGAAATAATGTGGGAGACAGAGGACATCTCTGCGCCACCCCAAGGTGTAAAGGGAATGGCTCTAACTGACGGCCATGTAGTTTGACGCGGGGCCGCTCACCATCATGAAAGTCCTTAAGGATTGTGAGCAAAGGGAGAGGAATTCCGAAAGCATGAATAACAACCCAGAGGTCAGGCCTACTGATGGTATCAAAGGCCTTGACCAGGTCAATAAAACACATACATTCACTCACATGCACAGATGGACCTACAGACACGCGAAGAAATGGACTTACACTGACTCACAAGGAGCCACGCACACAAAGCGACTAACACACACGCCCATGGACTGATACACACAGACATATTGACTCACACACACAAACACAAGGACTTACACTCGCACATATGGATTAACACACGCATAGACATCCACTTTACATACACGCACATGGAGTTACATACACATATATCGACGTACACACATACAGCGACTCACACACAGACATACGTGGACTCACACACACATTGACGTAAACACACATGTGTACTTACACACACATACATAGACTGACACACACATTGCCCTACACACACACACACATAAGGACTGTGACACACAGACATCTTCTTAAGATACACACACATGGATTAACACACACATATCGACTCACACACACGCATTGACTTACACACACACATCGAGTGACACACACACATGTATGGACTTACACACACATGTGGACTAACACACCCACATATGGACTGACACACATACACAGCGACGTACACACACATCGACTGACACACATAGACACACAAACGCACATTGACTTACATACTCAAATGGAGCCATGCACACACATCGACTAACACACACACATGGACTAACACACACAGCGACTGATACGCACACAAATGGACTGACACGCACACTTGGACTGACACACACACACAAACACTTCGACGTACACACACACATCGGGTGTTGTCCGTTCGAAAAAGATAGACACACATATGGACTCAAACACACACACACATCGACTCACACACACACATCGACGTGCACAGCAATCCCCGATGATAGCACAGCTATCAGTATCGCAGTACTACGTATGAGTAAATGGCGTGACGTGAGCAATCGAAACAATAGAAATGCATTGAAGAAATAAGCAGAAATAAGTATCAATTAAAGAGCAGAAGTACGCACAGGTAAGTTGAGAAGCAGCCGACAGTCTAGATTATAGACTGCCAGTACGCCGACTCAATCACATAAGCACTGCTACAGTCGCAATAAAGCAGAATACAGTCGACATGAAAGGCTCTGGCAGTACACTTAGTTAGGTAAAGAAGCAGGCAACATATTATAGACTGGTATACACTCATAATGGTCAAAAGGAAAATTAGCAGTGTAGATAATAGAGTGCCAGTGCACTGACGTTAATTAATCAGCAGGCAGCAGGCCACAGCACAGACTGACAGTAGACCGTCGCAGCGTCAGCACAGCAAAAAAAGGTAATATTTAGCAACCTAAGAATGAAAAATTTGTTCTGTGCACACAAATATAATTATTGTAATATCTGCCAACGTATTTGTTAAATAATAGTAAACAATAATACCACAAGAATGCAATCTAAGCGCTGTAATAATATTAATATGTACGAACTTCATAGCAGTAACTGCACGCATCGTATTGGGGGGTGGGGCATCACACTGTCAAGAAATATCCGCAGCGTTATGTGTATATTTATTGCATGTGAAAGCTTAAAAGAAAATGTCCCGCGTGAGCTCGACCGAACGCGCATCACTTAGCAGGGTCCGCCCCCCCCCACGCAATTGGCGTGAGTTGATACGATCGATGTCGAGCAATAAATACGTCGAAATCCCACTAAATCGCTAATTTAACTAATTTAAAGGTGACGAACGTGAAAAAGGAATAGCAAATTCCCACCGCGGGGCTAAGGGCGTGCTGCCCGTCATTTTTTTAGACATCAACCCCACCGTTCGAGAATCAAATCCCTTGCAAGTGCGCGCGGAGACTTTAATATATAAGATATACGTGACTTTACCGAAAGGACCAAAGAGTATACACTTGTTTAGCCGGGGAAAGCCTCCCTGAGTCTCACAACTCATTTTAGGAGGGTCCTACATCTAACGATATAGCATATCGTCCGTATAATCTCCACTGCATCATTTGCGGGTATCATTTCCCAAATTTGGCAAGCGTGGACCATTGCGCCTGTGGCACGCAACGGTCTACTCATGCGAATGGCGTCACGGGACCCTTTAACGTCCACTGTTGAGTGAAGCAGCCCGGCGCGTAGCAGCAGTGGTAGTCGCCTCTCTTCGGTTATGACGCACCTCATCAGTATTAGCCGGGTCTGCCGCCGGTTTCGAACTCTGCAACGAGCGGATAATTCTCTGTCGCTGGGCCACCGCGTCAACCGCCTCGACTGGACGTCTGTGAAAGAGAGCATCATAACTCGGCGGATGCCTCGAGTATAAATAAATATTGAGATTATGATGCTACGAACGCTGCGCGCTACGAACCGAGCACACTGAGGTCGATTCTTAACCAATTTATTTTCTAGTCGCTCCCTCCACCACCCTGCGGCCGGATAGCATTGTCAGTTCAGAATATAGCAGCAACATTGTTGTACTGTACTGTGTCCCCACGTCAGTTTCCCTTCTTCATCAACCCGCACTGATGAACATGATGAAGTATGGTCCAGCAACCCCCATGACCTCCACTATGCGGAGAGGTCTTCACGCAGCAGTGGATTGTCAAAGAGCTGAAGGCGAATGAGGTCTGGGTGAGGTCTGGTTGTGACAGATTGAACGCACGTGTGTGTTTGTGTGTGCGCGCGTGTACACGCCCTTGTGGCAATCCACGACTGGTTGAAGGCTGCCCGACGCTTGCCGTGCAGTTCGTAGTTTTGATTTGACCATACTTCACACTGGTCAATGCGAGTTGGTGAAGACGTGGTACATACGTAGGAGCATAGTGCAGTACAACATGACCTTTTGGTGTGTAGTCCCTTTCTAAGAACGCAAGAGCCTTCAACGTCTACGTTAGACGTACCTAATAATTCGTAACTTGTAGGGTAGTTGCTTGGTCCAAGTTTCAAATTCGAGTTAATGTTGTTTAACCAGGTGAGCATTCAAGAGATCAGAATGAGCTTCAATTTGCAAGAGTGTGACCTGTGTAGGTATGTATGTTGAACTTATTTTGCACCATGCATTGCTAACTGTACTCATCGGAGGTGTAGGGCAGTGTTGGGCCGCCAGTAGGGAGCGAACTTTGCTGAGTTAGTGTGCGGGTAGTTTTCAAATTTGCGAAATGTTAAACTTCAAGTTCAAACTTAGTTTCTTTTTTTCAACTAGGTGAGTCCAGGATGAGTCTCACTTCAAAATATATTTTGTCAAAAAAATAAACTAATGAAAAAACTAGTAATTAGCTTTATCTGTTACGTGATGAGGAATTATAAACATTTCACGAAGATAAATCCCTCCATCCCAAATCGTCTCGGGCAGATTTGGTTCCAAGTGGTTATTCCGCTCTTTATCGGCTTTGGTGTCACACTGTTCCAACAATAACCAAGACGACGAGTTTCCGAATTGAGAGCACTTCAAAACCCCGGATGTAAATTCTCGACTAAGCTGCAAAAACTGTAAAAATAAAGAAAACAGAACAAGTTTGAAATTCGAATCTCGAATTTTGGGATGGTGTTCAAGCTCTGTTTTTGGATGTTGATGTCAGATTTGATGTTTGGGTTCAGAACTCATCAAATCCTCCAGGTACAGAAGTCCACATAACAAAGGTTCCAAAACAACAACACTGTCCAGAAAATTCACAAACATACAAGCCCGTCCCTACCTTGCTCTACTCACCCACCGTTACCTACCTCGAACAGTTGACTTCAAGGTGTTTCAGAGGTAGCTCTGTAACATCTGCTTCCGGTGGGCCGTTTTTTCAACACACAACGGTTTGCACTCTACTCTGCGAGAGATCCGATTCGATTCGTCGTCCTCTTAGGGACCTGGCTTCGACAGCACGAAACTTAGCCCACCCCCGCTAACTCAAATTGTCGCTGAACTCAGAAAATTAATATCAGATGCGGGGCCACCACAACCACCGTGCCCAATGAACTCTGCGTGCCACACACTATCACTCACTCGCCATCACCCTATCTTGGGGCCATATTGCTCTGCCTGAATGAATTTTGGGTGGAGCGATGGTATATCGGTTAGCGCGCTACCCTATAAACCCAGCGAGGCGAGGTCGATTTCCACTCACGGCTAACACCAGGGCCGGATCATGGTCCCATGAGGCCCCTGCACACATGTTTTTTGGAACCCCCTCCCCGCTTTCCTATATTGGTGTCTTTCTTGCCTTCCTCCTCGCAAAATCATCCACTAGATCTTGAAAATGTAGCTGTCTGACAAGGTCTAACTATTGACATAAGTGATCATGAGCTGAGATGTGTTTGGCACATGCTACTCCGCAGCTCATGTTTTATTCTGCCTTAAAGGGTAAAAGGGAAAATGTCCGCTCACCCTGGCAGTTTGTCACTGGAAAAGTTAGAAAAATTCGAAGTGTCACGAAAACATTGGGAAACACTGACTGCAGATTAAGTGCCTGCAACGTCTCAAACAATTTAGTTGGGTATTTCTCACCCTCAGTCAGACATGAAAGACTTGAATTGGATGAGTTTGTTGGAAAAGTTCATGTCCAGGTCTGATGAATATGCAGCGGAGAGTGCATTCACCTTTACCACTATGACATCACTGTTAGACACCGGATCTGACATAAACAGAACTCCAAAGAGACTGGTCAAACGCTTGTAAGCGTCTAAGCGATGTTCAAGGCATGCCACTAGCTTATCAATGACCACATGAATGTTTATATTTTTAACTTCTCCCTCCCCTCAAGTGTCACACCTGGCTCTGAGCTCTCATCTGCAAATCATTTTCGTTTCCTCTTTCGCTGAAGATCGTGCTTATATGACAGAAAAACACCTGTCACATTGAAGGCTGCCCTTTAAAAAGCCTCAAACTGGTCTCGCTGTCCCGACATAAAATCCCTCAATGAATACAAAAGCTGTGTTGCTACAGAGATGTCAATGTCACTTTTCTGTAGGTGCATGCTTGTAGCGTGGAACCGGTCAAGTATGACGTCCCAGATATGTGCCATGAACACCATCTCTAAGGTGTCCAATTTAGCACATAGTCCAATTCGAGTATCTCTTTTCTCATTATCACCATTGCACACACCACCGAAGGCCTCTCTAATGTGGGTGTAATTTATCCACATTGCCTTGGTTGACTCTGCCCGAGCACTCCATCGAGTACTGGACAGAGATTTTAATGTCAGTCTGACATTTATCTTCAAAAGACTTTCCCCCATCTGTGTGGGGATGAAGAGCAAAATGTGTACAGTCACTGCAACATGTTAAAAAAACTCGTCAGCCTCTGGGCTACTGCCGTCTAAGGTGTTAACACCAACTAAGTTAAGTGAATGCACTGCGCAATGCACATACTCTATCAGAGGTTTTTTTTTCAGGTCGCCCTGTAGCCCATTATATTTTCCTGACATGTTGCTTACATTGTCATATGACTGACCTCTACAGTTTGAGAGGTCCAACCCACAGCCCTCCACCATCAAAGTCACACAGTCTGCTAAACTTTTACCAGTGTGGCTCTCAATTGGCTCAAAGCCCAGGAATTGCTCCACAACATTCACGCTGCTGTTAACAAACCGGAATATGAACTTCAATTGGTCCACATGTGACAGGTCTGGGGTGCAGTCAAAAATTATTTAAAATATTTAGCATTCCGTATCTCATCTGCTATTGTTTGGCGAGTTTTCTGACCCATTAGCTCATTGAGTTCTTTACATATTGAAGATTGAAAATAGGACACTGTGCCTCTTCCTTTACCGCAAACTTTTTAACATCGACTTAAACCTTTCGTGACTTCAGGAATTCATATTCTTTGGGTCTTTCGGTAAAGCCACATAGATAGAAAAATAAAAAAAAAATATCACGACGTTTCGATCACAACACAAGTAATCGTCATCAGGTGATAAAATATAGCGGGAGAGCTTGCTGAAGCAGGATGTTATATAGGTTTGAGATGGGTTTAGCCCAAGGGAAACTGGGTGGGGCTAGAGATGGAAATTGCATGTAAATGTAAGATCGGAGAGCTGATATACCTCCACAACGACATAGCCGTGGAGATGGCCATTGTATTGTGAGAGATGAGCATGTCAATGTAAGCGAACCACCGCAACGGTGGCTGTGCTCGTGAGAAATCCAGCTCGTTAAAAAATGAGGGACACCGCCAACTCGAGGACAAGGAGCAAAGGTGGCTGTGTTAGTGAGACCTTTAGCGTATATGTAACTCATAGAGTCGGAAATAACTGCTAACATCGGCAGGTAGGATGGAAACATCACAGCCAGTTATGACTTAAACTTGTTAATAACTTCCTTCCAATGTCTTCTTGGTTCTTTCGGTAAAGTCACGTAGAAGGGAAATAAAATAATAAAAATAAAACATAATTAAATAATTCTCACGACGTTTCGGCGACAACGCAGGCAGCCGTCCTCAGGTGAAGAACAGGTCTGTCGTAAAGACAGCGTCTGAATGGGCACCACCAGGCTTGGCAGCGTATATTTAAGCTGGGTTAGGAGGTAGAAGGGGCGCCTTGACAAAGGAATTTGCATATCAAGAGGAATTTAGCATATTTATGGGAAATGCAGATATGGGATTAGTCACTACTTGTGGAATGCGTAGGAGGTGGGGGGGGGTCAAAGTCATATTATGCCCGTGCATTATGCAGTATGCAGGATTAGCAGCATCAAAGGGAGGGAGTAGGGTTAGCAGTAATAGAGGGAAGGAATTTTAATAGTAAGGAGCTGCAGCCGCTAAGTTTGTACCCATCTTCTCGGTTGGAATTGTGTTTGTGTTTATATATTTAGATGGCTTCATGAACGAATCTGTGTTGATAGAAAGTGGGTCTGCAGAGTCCCTTCATCTTGTAAAAATCTATTTCGTATGTGTCCGCAGCATTAAAACAATGATTAGCCACGGCTGAGGTATTGGTCCTACCGTGTTTCAGATCTGCCTTATGTCCACGAACACGGTCCGAGACATGTCGCTTCATTTCCCCAATGTAACTACTGCCGCAGACACAGCTTAGTTTGTAGACGCCGGGGTATTGCATGTCAGGGATCACATCCTTCACAGATGGGATCAGATCACGAATTTTACGTACTGTGTTGAATCGAACCTGGATCTTGTGTTTGCTCATGATTTTGGAAACATTTTTGGTAACCCCTGCAATGTATGGCAAGGTGATGGTTTTCATTGGGACCTCAGATGTCTTTTTTCCCAACAGTTGGGGTGATGGCTTTACGGATTGTGTAGTCTGAAAATCCATTCATCTTGAGGGCTTGGTGTACGTGCTCCAGTTCACTGGCTAGGTGGTGATGGTCAGAAATACAATGAGCTCTATGGTGTAGAGTTTTGATGAGGGAATATTTCTGGGATGGATGGTGGTGGGAATCATGTTTCAGATAGGCATCTGTATGGGTGGCTTTCCTGTAAACAGTGTCCCATTGAGCCATCTAGTCTCTTTTCGATTAACACATCCAAGAATGGTAACTTGCCATCCTTTTTCACCTCCATGGTGAATTTAATGGCTGGGTGTATGGAATTGATGTAGTTGAAGAATTGGCCCAGCGCTGGTTGGCCATGTGGCCAGATGATGGACGTGTCATGAGTATCTCTTCCACAAGGAAGGACGTAGGGTGCATCCACTGGAAGTGTTTTACCATAATGCAGGGTCATTGACCTCATAGCACCAGGAATGGCTTGGTTACTGATTTGAATCTGAGGTGGAAATGGTTATTGTATACCATCAGCTGTTGAGGGTTCGCCTTCAATGGATGGCTTTGGGGGAGTGACAACATTACTGGAAACTGAACTAGTGCTCGTTCCTTCCTCACAGCTGACAATAGTGCTGCTATCATCATTATTACTATCAGACTTTTTTGAAAGAAGTTGGTAATGAGTGGAACACTTTGAAGCAAAACTGCCTCACTTGCCTTCTTTTCTTTTTTAGCTTTTCTTTTGGAAGCACCACTATTCCAACGTTTGTGGTCCATATTTCAGAACTACTGCTATTTATATGAATATAATTATAGCATATCTCAATACTTATTAAATAATAATTGAATTAATAAATATCAATAATGACAACACCCTTCAAATACTGTTGTTTGAAAATACAATCAAGTGATGGTATTTTATAGTCGACTTGTACCTAAAGGCCGCTTTGAGTAAATATAGAAAAATATAGAAAAGCACGTAAAAGAAAATAACCCTAACCCTTTAAAAAGGCTGTTAGAAAATATCCCTTAGGGGGGATTGTTGAAATAGCCTTTAAAAAGGCTGATGTTTTAATAAAAGATGAAAAAAGTATCTGAATATATCACTGTGGCGTACCAAGCAAGAAAACAGTCCGTGGCGTTTCCTACCAAATAATGTCTCATATACCTGCCTGACACAGAGAAAATTATGTCGCTTGAAATTAAAAATATAACTTTTTTTTCATTGGCTGAACCACCAACAAAGATTTCTGTGAAATGACTTGGTGGAGACGATGCACATAGGCCACACCCCATCAATGGGGAGGGGAGAAAAAGACCTCGGTCTATGGAAAACAAATAATGGGATTTTCCTTAATCTTTAAGTGTGGATTGGATCTCTTATATATGCGTTAGTGTATGAAAAATATAGCTTTGGCATTTCTTTTTACGTTTCACGAAGCCGCAGTGTATTTTTAATCATTGATTTGTCAACGGCTAACTAAGCTCTCAACAAATGACGAGCCCTCGGTCTCACTAGTTGGCTTTTTAGTGCAGCTAATTTGGTTTTAAGGGCAGATAGCTGGCAATAATGTCAGCTAGCGAACTCATTTTTGTTAATAAGCTGAATCATATGGGCAGCTAGCTAGGGGAAATGGCAGCTAGCTAAAATAAAGGGATAGCGAGTTACGGTAAGTCAAATAACGAACGGCTTGCCATAATAACGCCCTTCAAACTGTCCTGTTATGCAGAATGAACTGACTTGTTGGTGAATATTGTATCATGTCACAGCATATTGTAGTGTGTCAACCAGTGGCTCAGTTGTACAGAAGCACTGTACTCTCCGAGAGACTCTTGTTTTAAGCATTCACAATATGTACCAAGGGGCCCAGGTGTTACGCCTGATGTATGCACCGAGGGGCCTGGGGGCCCTAGTGGTCAGCTCACGCTCTAAGCGCGGAGAGGCCCAGAGAACCTCACACTGTAAGTGCCGAGGGGCCCAGGGACCCTAGTGGTCAGCTCACTCTTTAAATGCCAAGAAGCCTGGAGGCCCTCACACTGTAGGCGCTGAGGGGCCCAGGGGCCCTAGTGGTCAGCTTACGTTTTAAACGCCAAGGGGTCTGGTGGGCCCTCAGATTGTAAGAACTGAGGGGTCTGGGGGGCCCGAGTGGTGAGCTCACGCTATAAGCACCCAGGGACCTCGTGGTCAGCTTGCGCTGTGCGCACTGATGGGTCTGTGGGGCCCTAGTGGTGAGCTCACGCTATAAGCACCCAGGGACCTCGTGGTCAGCTTGCGCTGTGCGCACTGAGGGCCCTGGCATTCAACTTCCTTGGGAAGTCTTGGGCCACGCACCGCGCGCGGCCTGAGGCTTGGAGGTCCCCTGGCAGTCCGAGGCCCCGGGGCACTGGCCCCACTGGCCCGGTCCATAATCCAGCCATGGCCAACACCAATGACGATTATTATCTGAACCGCTCCCGGGCCTCCCCCTAGGTTGACTCAGCCTCAAATGAGTACCTGGTGCAGTGTGCAAACTTCACCACTGCGGAGACAAAGGCAGACGGGCGTGGTGTTGGGCACCCACGCCCTCGTGTGACGTGCCGGTAATCATAGGCGATACTCACAAACAGCACTCGCCCCAACAAAACTGTTAAGGCTATGTGGGGGACGGATGTTTTTGTGTGATTTTACCGCTCGTGTCGTCGCCTCATGCTCCTCCTCCCACACTCGACCCCCTTTCCCCTCTCTTCTCTAAGCTCTTAACCCCTGACCCGCGCTTATATAGGCCTCCTCGTCGTCCCCAATTCTCAATTGTCCCCCCCCCCCCCAGCCGCCCCTCCTCACCCCCGCCCCCTCCCTTCCCACCCCTTTCCTTCCCCCGGGATCGAGCCAATTAAAAATAATGGATCTCACTCCACCTGTGCTAAGTAGCTGTGCAGGTGGGGGATTGAGATAGAAGACAAACAACAACTACTGCTACACGCCAGGTTTACTTCATCGGTGCTGGGATTGCATTTGAGATGCTTATGTTCGAGGCAGCGGATGAAAGCATTTAAATATATTTTATTTTCGGCGTCTGTTTAACATTGCGTCATTGTAACATCGTGCGACATGTGTGCGCGTTTGGACATTGGCATTTACTCGTGGTGGGGAAAGGCGGCAGCAGCAATGGTTAACCCCCCTCGCCCCCCATCGGAGGAGTATTTGGCCTACTCTTCCACCGTGGCCAGACGTTTTGGAAGACGTCGCAGTACCCACACCTTACCCCACACTTTATCCCACCACACTCCATCCTGATACACATATAAAAACACGTCAGTCTAAAATAATCGATTCTTACATGCAAGGTGCAATTACCGTATACATAAGCGCAATAAACTATTAGGTTAACAATCATTTTTATGCGCTACGAAGAAGGGCCATTGTACGAAACGTCGCCTATTACACGTGTTTATTGCAAGGCCACAAACACACACACATACAGAGCTATCGGCTACACACGGCCAGCCAGGAGAGGCGTCGCGCACTCTTCCGCACCAAGCTGGCAGCTCGGCGTACATCATACGGCAAACGTTCGACCGACGTTCACGCGCGGCCGCGTCGCCCCACCACAGCGACGTGTATTTAGTGTGTTGTCCTTCTCCCCCCCCCCCCTCCGATTAACACGGTTTGGCTAAGTATGGTGCTAAAAAAGTTCAACGTACATAGAACATACATACACGAATCTCGAGCCCCTCCCTTCTCGCAACCCAGGTGACGTCGTCGCCCCTCAGTGACGTCACCGCCTTTCAAAAAAGCCTCGTTCAGCGTGCCATCGCCTGGCCGTGGCTCCTCTCCGAGAGCCCCGAGTCCCTCCTGACCACTCCGGAGAAGACGCGGAGGCGAAAGATGTCGCGGAAGGCCGTGCGGAACGGGCGGTTGAACGAGGCGTAGAGCAGCGGGTTGATGGCCGAACTGCAGTAGCCGATCCACATCGCCACTCGGTAGGGAATGAAAAGACCATCCACGGTGAAGGACATCATCGCCACCACGTAGTAGGGCAGCCACGACAGCATGAACGTGCCGATGATGGCACCCAGCGTCTTGGCGGCGCTGTGCTCTCGCTTCATGTTCTTCACGGCGCTCGAGTCGGCCGCCGACGAGGAGGCAGCCTCGGCCGCAACCTTGCGCGACTGCCTGCGCGCCACGCGGTAGATGACGGCATACATCAGCAAGACCACGTGGATGGCGGTGAAGTAGGGGCCCATGCCAATGGTGACGAGGATGCCGAAGCTCACGGAGAACACGCAGTCGTCGGGGCACGAGGCGCGCTCAATGTTGCCGCGCGACAGCGTCGGGCTGAAGCTCAGGAGGATGGGAGAGGAGAAGATCGCCGCGCCGAGCCAGCAGAGCACCAGCAGCCCCGCGATGGTGCGGACGGTGACGCGCGTCGGGTAGCGCAGCGGGTCGCAGATGGCCACGTAGCGGTCGTAGGCGATGCAGGTGATGTGCAGGATGGTGGCCGTGGTGAGGGTGTAGTCTAGGAAGTAGTGCGCGTTGCACAGCACGGACGCGTAGAACCAGCAGTCGTAGACGGTCTTCATCATGCTCAGGGGCATGATGAAGACGCCCACGAGCAGGTCGGACACGGCCAGGGAGAGGGCCAGGAAGTTGGCGTGCGTCTGCAGCTTCGTGAAGGAGGCGATGGCGGTGATGATGAGCAGGTTGCCGAGGATGGTGGCCGTGATGAAGATAGCGAAGACGACAAGAAGGACGAGGCGGACCTCGCGAACCTGGGTCGGGCCCGTGCAGTTGAAGTCGGCGAAGATCACGCACTCTTTATGGACTTGGGGGACGGAAGTGTTCTGCATGTTGCGTCGAGTGTGTTCCTAGTTGGGTGTAGCTGTTGGTCGGGTTCTTTGATTGACTCGGTAGTGAATCGGAGAATTAGTTGGTCGACTTACAAGTCCGCATAGCAGCTAGTCGACGTATTATTCCACTGATGAGTGAGAGGTTTTGTTCGTATTACTAGAGTCCAATTATTCGTCGACCAATGGGTAAATTGCAATCTTAATTCATCGACTTGATGAGTCAAGTTATGAGTCGACGTTATAGTGCGTTGACGTATTAGTGAGTAGACTCGTAAATGCACTTTAGCGAGTCTACTTTTTAGTGCGTAGAATGAGTACTTAGGTCGACTTAGTATTCCATTTTTTTCTGGAGTCTACTTACCTCTCGGCGTATGGTCGAGTCCTCTCGTTGTTCTAGCTCCCTAGCGAGTGTCAGCGTAACAGCGAGTCCGCGTACTCGTTCATGCTATGAATTATTCTCCTGTGGGTCGACTCGTTGGCAAAGTGTGAATGTTCTGGCAGGTCTGCGGGTAAGATTCGTCGCTGGTCAGTGACGCCGTTCTCCCGCTCACGTCCGCGAACTCCTCCGTGTTCTGCAAAGCCACAGAGCAGAGGGAGAAAAACAACAACCCCACAGAGTGGGTCTCACGTGACGATACCTTCCTCGCCTTACGCCGCAGCCGAGTGGCACTGCTGGTGGCGCTGGTGGTGGCGCTGGTGGCGCTGGTGGTGGTGGCCACACTCCACGTGGTTGCCTAGAATCCTGCGCCGTGGAGGCAGCAGCGAGGGTTGGTGGATCACGGCACACAAATGTCGTGAAACTCCCTTCCCGTGGGTGGGCGTCGAGGAGGTGCCATAACCCTGGCTATGCCACGAGAAGGCCGGTACAGCACAGTGTGGACTAATCGCCACGTGTTTCCATCTGTACGGAGGATGGAGCGTTTCCCCCTCGCACAAGGCGGGGGGCTCCGGTTTCCTTCTCCGACGTGAATTATCAACACGACTCATCATCATTAATTGACTGAAAATATCTTACAAGTAAAAAGTAATGCAGCAGAGTCATTCATTCAATAACTTATGTCATTGATTAATTAAATCTAGCTCTGCTCCTTTTTCCACACTTTGCTCCTGGGTTTGCAGCATTCTTTAAATTAGATTTTTATGTTTAGTTTGTTGTCCGTCCCCCACACCTTCGAATAGCATTTTTGGCTACGTACGGTGCGAAAGTAGTTCAACATACAAAGATCACCCGCATATCCTTAACAGTCTGTTGGGGCAAGTGCTGTTAGCGACCACCGATGAAGGCCGGCACGGCACGCAAGGGGGTGGGTGGACAACACCACGCCCGGCCGCCTTTGTCTCTCCAGTGGCGATGCTTACACATCGCACCAGGTACTCATTTGAGGCTGAGCGGACCTAGGAGAGGCCCAGGACCGGCTCAGATTACCGTCACGTGTGTTATTGTCCATGAGCAGGATTCGAATCCAGGTCGACAGGTTTGCAGCGCAGCGCGATAACCGCTACACCACCGCTCCTCGTGTTCAACATGCGTACATACACGCACAAACATCCTCTTGCCTTGAACATAAGCACCATATTCTTGGTTCTTTCGGTAAAGTCACGTAGAAGGGAAATAATAAAATAAAATAAATATTTTTATTATGTTATTTCCCTTCTAAATTTGTTTTTAGTTATATTATTTTATTATTTCCTTTCTACGTGACTTTACCAAATGAACCAAGAATATGAATCCCTGCAGTCTCTTGCTTCGCACCTCCGTCTGCAGAACTCTGGGCCCCTCATTATTCTCAAGCTTTCTGTCCGCACCGGGCTCATCCCCACTCCAACCACCACCGATGCCACAGGCTTGCGCTTCTCTCGTCTCGCCACCGATCGCTGCTACCTTCATCGTTTTACTCCGTCGCCAGATCGTCTCCTCTAAGTCTATCCGCTCCTATACTCTTTGGTTCTTTCGCTAAGTCACGTAGGTAGAAATACAACGAAATAAATCACGACGCCTTCGACGATGGCTTGTGTTGCTATCGATACGTCGTGATTTATTTTGTTTTATTTCTATCCATGTGACTGACCGAAATAACCTAGGAGTATGGATTCCTGCAATCACGAAAGCTTCAAATCAAGACTGTCCACTCCTGATGCGCCTAAGGAGCATATTAACAATCTCAGAATCAACAATTTTTTTTCCCTTTCCTGGAAGAAATCTGATGGAGTTATGAAGTTATTTTTCAGATAGGGGTGGATCAGCAAGTTACATCAACAAATAATATATAATATAAAATACGCGACTAAGATGGAGAAACGTTCAATAATAAATATATAGATAAAGCATGGAAATACAAATTTAGCTCGCATATATAATATATACTACATTATATATGCTATAGTATGAAGCATATATATTATAGTAAAGGTATATGCGTGGCATCTGTTCATCCCTTCTCACTACCTTGAATTCAGACCAATACATCACGACTGGTCAAACTGCACTGCTGTCGACCTTGTTTGTAAATATCGCAGGCATCCGCTTATAGGGAAAATCGATGATTACTCACGATGTATGCCTCCAATCTTGAGCGTGAGAATAGTGTGACTTGCTATGTACGCGGATCATATGCACGTGTCCCCGACGGACTCATGGCATGACCGATCATTCCCGATGCGATGCACTTTCAAATCTAGATTGCAATCTCATTTCTTTAGAACTGCTTTTTGTGTTAAGTTTGATGTCCTTCCCGCCCGCACCTCCGATCAGCACTGTTGGCTACGCACGGTGCAAACTAAAGATCAACATAATGCACCAGGACAAGCAGATAATACAAATGAGATACTAATAGAGACAGAGACAGTAGGAACGAGATAGGGCAACTGACACAAAACAGAACACAATACAAACAGCGAGATAGAACTTGACAACGAGATAAAGAGACAACGACAACACGTGATCGAAAACAGGAAAATGTTCTCAATAAAATGAACAAAATGAACACGGAATATTGGTGTCCCGTGCGATGTTTGAGTGAACACCCAGACCGACGCCTCCATCAACGGCAGTGATCCCCCGTATCGCCTGAACAGACTGTTGGGGCAAGTGCTGTTTAGCGAGCACCTATGAAGGCCGACACGGCACACGAGGGGGTGGGTGCCCAACATTACGCCCAGCCGCATTCGTCTCCCTAGTGGCGACGTTTACACATCGCACCAGGTACTCATTTGAGGCTGAGTCGACAGGCGGAGCCCTGGACCGGTTAAAATAATCGTCACTTGTGTTGGCTGTGAGCGGGAATCGAACTCGAGTCGCCGGGTTTGTAGCACAGCGCACTGACCGCTACGCTACCGCTCCCCACGCCTCCATCGCTGCCGCTCTTCCAGCCTCCATCACCACCGCAAGCAGCAGCAGCAACAACGGAGGGGCGAGGCGCTCAGGAGAATCGTCGCAGCCTGTCAGAACCAGATGCGGATCTGGCCCCAAGAGCGACTCCCGTTGGCTAGCTTGAGCCAGGAGTTACATTCCACATTGCGATGGCGGGATCCAGTTTGTCCATTGGGCAATCACCGGTTCGTTATTATCGACCATGGGTGGTGGTTAACAATAGGATTCCGGTGAGCTCCGGCTGGGTTTTTCTTGGTACGTATTGCGAAGCGTGAGTCGATCAGGATAACGCGTGTGGCTGGGGTCACCGTCCTAAACGAGCCCTGGAACGCGCGACGACCCAGCAATGCCCTATTCACGAACACAAAGGAGTCATCATCATCATCACAACAGCAGTTAAATGAAGCACCGCTCCGCGACTCCTGTTGCAATCGCCTGGATCATTAACCACCTTGATGTTCGAATTAGAGCTGTTTATCTCAACATCATCATCATCAGCCACTCGCAGAAGAATATCGCGAAATAGGTTGCCTGTGGTGCACAACCACAGCCAACGATAATAACTCAATTCCCTACCGCGTCAACACCAACAGCATCAGATCAGAATATGTATTTATGCTGGAGGAATCCGATGAACTATGAAGCTCTTCATCACAGATGTTCATTAGGAGCGGGAAAGAACGGTACACCAACAGTACAAAATGCATGATAGTGGTGCAAAGTACAAGAAAGGGAAAACCTCACAACACCGTATGTGTATTCATATTCTTTGGGTATTTCGGTAAAGTCACGTAGATAGAACAATAAAATAATAAAAATAAATGAAAATAAAGTGAATTAAAAATAATTAAAATATTACGACGTTTCGATCGCAATACGTGACTTTTACCGACCCAAAGAATATGAATCCCTGCAGTCACGAAAGCTTTAAGTCAAGATTTAACCGTATGTGTAGCCTTAAAAAAACAAATGTAACAGGCGACGTTTCGGGCAATGACCCTTCATCATAGCACATAAATAGAGAGAGTCCAGAGAAAGAAATAAAGTGGATATTACGAGTTAGACACTTCCCGTGTTCATATCACGGGGCCCCGATGACGAGACGAGCGCCCTGCTCACGGCAATAGCCGGACCCGTGATGAACATTCGACGAAATGCGCCGCGACCACGCCAGACGCCCTCAACATCTCGGGGCCACACAGCAGAGCACGTGGAGTTCGTGCTCGGGAGAAAGAGAGATCGCCTGGGTATGCCAGGTGTTATAAGCTTGGCGCTGCCAGGTGGAGAGAGGTGTGTAGTTATCGGAAAAGGCATGTGTCACCCGTAGCCCTCGTATCGCGTGGTGAACTGTTGGCGGGTTGATAATAATGACATATGACGTGAACATCAACACAGAAGTAAAATACAAAGATCCCCCGTACAAGCTGCTGAAGCAAGTGCTGTTAGCGAGCACCTAACGAAGGAAGGCACGCTGCATGAGCCGGTGGTGCGAGCAGCACTACACCTGGCCGCCTTTGTCTCCCCGGTGTCGATGATTATACATAGCACCAGATACTCAATCGACCTGGGGGGGCATGACCGTTTCTTCATTAGGGCCAACGTCGGTGACGGATATCTGGACGGTTCCTGCGCCTCCTCTGGGTCAACTCGTCCTTAATTGAGTAACTGGTGCAACGTGTCAAGAGTGGCACAGGGGAGACAAAGGCGGCCGTGCGTGGTGTGCTGGCCACACAACCCCCGTCAGGATGAATAGGTGCTCGCTAACAGCACGTGTCCCAGAAGCCTGCTGAAGGTTATTTGTATTTGGATAAATAGATGCACACACGCATATGTACACACTTACCTACAGTACGTTCACACGCACACGGATACGTACATACACTGAAACGTACAAAGACAAACATCCCCCGTATAGCGTTCAACAGACTGTTGGGGCCAGTGATGTTCGCGAAGATTTAAGGCCGGCACGGCACACGATGGGGGTTGGTGGTCAGCGCCACGCCCGACCACCTTTGTATCCCCAATGTTTAAACAGCGCACGGAGGTTAAAAGAAGTTCGTCACGATCCCTTTGATCAACGGGGGGGTGGGAGGGGGACTTTGACGACCAGCATCTGGGATGACGAGCGCGGTGCGGAGGGAACAATCACAACCGCACACGGATCAACAGACGTCAGAAACGATTCGCAGGTTTTTTTGCTCGTTGTACCGCGTGCTGTGCGCCATGATGCCCGACGTTTCGCTCCAAGTGTTCTTTTTAGGAGAATTCTGCAGAAAAGTTAATGCAAAGACAAATACAAAGACCCCCCCGTGTAGCCTTAACAGATGGTTGGGGCAAGTGCTGTGAGCGAGCAACACCTATGAAGGCCGAAAAAGGCGCACGATGGTGTTGTGTGGCCTTCACCACGCTCGGTCACCTTTGTCTTCCCAGTGACGAGGTTTACACATTGCACCAGGTACTCATTTGAGGTCGATTCAACCTAGGTGAGGCGCAGGACCGGTTCAGATTACCGTCACGTGTGTTAGTGGCCATGAGCGGGGAATCAAACCTGAGTCGCCGGATCCGTAGCGCAGTGCGATAACCGCTGCGCCACCGCTCCACACAAAGTGAATGCACATTCATACACGCACAGAGAAGGAAATTAGCAGCGCGGTCAGCGTGAAACGTCGGACATCGTGCGGAACCACGCGCCCCCACAACGCAAGCGCGCATCGGAGAGCCGGAGGGCACGACAGCCTGACTCAGAGATCAGCTCATCATCACGCAGCGGACATCACGACGAGGAGCGGCTGTAAACAGCAGACCTTGCTTCCCGTGCACCAGCTGATGATCCTGGCAGAAGGAAGGAGGCGACGGCGAGGCGCGCATTGGCAGTGGCGGACGACCTCTTAACTTCGCATGGCGTTGACCTGGAGCCTTAATAATACAGACACAGCAGCAGCAGCAACAACAACGACAGCAGCAGCATCCACTGGAGAGCCAATGACAGCAGCCCCAGCCACAGGAATCCACCTGATCCGAGAAGGCCCTGCCTCGCTATTTATACTGCGCAGAGCGTTCTCCCGACTGCGAGGAGCTGCGATGGGAGGGGGGCGCGAGGGGTTTTGGGGGAAGAGTAATTAGGGATGGTGGGGGCTGTGGGTGATGGGGTGGTTGGTGCGGGTGGGGGGTGTGGGTTGGTGTGGGTGGGGGGTGTGGGTTGGTGTGGGTGGGGGGGTGGTTGGCTGCAGCTGACGGGGTGGGGCTGTGGATGGGGGGGTGACGGGTTGGGGATGTGGGCGGGGGTGTGGAAGGGATGCAGTGTGTGATGGGGTGGGGGCTGGGGTGATGGGGTGGGGGCTGGGGTGATGGGGTGGGGGCTGGGGTGATGGGGTGGGGGCTGGGGTGATGGGGTGGTGTAAAAGGGATATTTCGCCGTCATCAGCAGATCAGACTTAACCAGAACCCTTACCCTAGAGGGAGGGGGTATCACGCGTGTTAAACAAAGGCCCGGGTGCGACAAAACAATACCTTTGTAATAAGTTCGAAACGGTGTTTTTGTTTATTATATCTTGATTTGAAGCTTTCATGACTGCAGGCATCCATACCCTCTGGTTCTTTCGGTAAAGTCACGTAACCGTGTGAGTTGGTGAGTGAGTGGGTGAGTGTGTGAGTAACCGTGTGAGTTGGTGAGTGGGTGAGTGAGTGTGTGCCGGTTGAACATGCAGCGTGGCGATGGATGAGACGACGCGGTCAGTGTCTATCGGTCCGACTCCTCAACACGGGTTGAGCAATCGACGAGTAAACGTTTACGGAAAAAATAACGCCGGTAACACAGCAGTAGCGATAGAAGAGTGATAGGGAAGTGACTGATCGCCGGTGAGTGTGTGACTGGGGAGAGTGGGCGAGTCCAGGATCATCAATAAAAACCTGAGAAGTTGCAAACACTCGACGGCCCCCAGACCCGCTGGGCGAGTACGGTACAGCAAGTGGGTTCACGGACCGTTCGGTATTGGCGGCCCTTTGAGTGGCGTCCCATCGAATGTGCAGTAAACGCGTGGCGGCGTTTCTCCGGTGTCTTATTCACACAAAGCGAGACGATGCTGATTGAAAATAACACTCTGAAACCCTGCAACAAATATATAAATATACGAGGTTGTGCGGGGGCGCCTGCAGCGGCCCCCAACAACCACAGCCTGCGGCGCCCCCCAACAACCACAGCGTGCGGCGCCTCCCAACAACCACAGCCTGCGGCGCCCCCCAACAACCACAGCCTGCGACGCCCCCCAACAACCACAGCCTGCGGCGCCCCCCAACAACCACAGCCTGCGGCGCCCCCCAACAACCACAGCCTGCGGCGCCACCAACAACCACAGCCTGTGGCACCCCCCAACAACCACAGCATGCGGCGCCTCCCAACAACCACAGCCTGCAGCGTCCCCCAACAACCACAGCCTGCGGCGTCCCCCAACAACCACAGCCTGCGGCGCCCCCTAACAACCACAGCCTGCGGCGCCCCCCAACAACCACAGCCTGCGGCGCCCCCCAACAACCACAGCCTGCGGCACCCCCCAACAACCACAGCGTGCGGTGCCTCCCAACAACCACAGCCTGTGGCGCCCCCCAACAACCACAGCCTGCGGCGCCCCCCAACAATCACAGCGTGCGGCGCCCCCCAACAACCACAGCCTGCAGCGTCCCCCAACAACCACAGCCTGCGGCACCCCCCAACAACCACGGCCTGCGGCGCCCCCCAACAACCACAGCCTGCGGCACCCCCTAACAACCACAACCTGCGGCACCCCCCAACAACCACAGCCTGCGGCGCCCCCCAACAATCACAGCGTGCGGCGCCCCCCAACAATCACAGCGTGCGGCGCCCCCCAACAACCACAGCCTGCGGCACCCCCTAACAACCACAACCTGCGGCACCCCCCCAACAACCACAGCCTGTGGCACCCCCTAACAACCACAACCTGCGGCACCCCCCAACAACCACAACCTGCGGCACCCCCCAACAACCACAGCCTGCGGCGGCCCCCAACAACCACAGCCTGCGGCGCCCCCCAACAACCACAGCCTGCGGCGCCCCCAACAACCACAGCCTGCGGCCACACCTGCGGCCCCCCCAACAACCACAGCCTGCGGCGCCCCCCAACAACCACAGCCTGCGGCGCCCCCCAACAACCACAGCCTGCGGCGCCCCCCAACAACCACAGCCTGCGGCGCCTCCCAACATCCACAGCCTGCGGCGCCCCCCAACAACCACAGCCTGCGGCGGCCCTCAACAGACTGGTCAAGTAAATCCTTACGATCCACTCGCAAAGCGTGTGGTGGGCCCTCATCCAGCAGTGGATTTAAGCACCCCAAAAACTACAGTACTAATCTAATTAGAACCGTGTGCATTGTTTGTCAGATTTGATTTTTAAAGAACTCACCTTCAACTACTTTTTAACCTAATGGCTTGAGAGACGATCGGATGTACGGCTGATAGTGAATTACGATAAAAATGTAGGGGTGTCAGGGGAAGGATTCCACCAATAGGTGGGTTAGTGGGAGGGGTGATCGAGGAGATATAAGGAGAGAACGGGCGGGAAGAGGGGGCCTTTGGCGGAAACGATATTGGGACAGTTGGGGACAGGTGTGGATGGAAGAAAAGGATTAAAGGACGAAACCCCTGCAATCTTGTGTCGGCTCTCCTTTACATCTGGTGGCAGCGGTGGGATCTACAATGGCTACAAAGAAGAATCCCCGCGGAAAAGAGCCAAGAGAAGAGGAAGCAGGGCCGGGGATCCTTCCCACCCCGGGCAACAAGGGGGCCTGCTACCAGAAGCAGCAGCAGGGGGCCCGGATCGCCTGGAGGACCCCATGGAGGACTGCATGGCCCGCGTGGAGAGGGCACTCCAGGAGCTACTGCAGAGGCTCCCTATGGGGGCCCGCTAGCACCGGGACCCCCAGCCCCACGCGTACTACGGGAGGAGAGGCCATGGGACCCAGAGGCCGACCAGCCGGCCGGGCAGGAGCCGCAACCAACCTCGTCACACCAGCCGCCGCCGCTCCCGCCAAAACCCCCAGGGCTAAACACCCAACACGGAGAGCAGGTGGCAGGACGGCCGCGTCGGCTGGGGCCCGTCGACAAGTTCGTGGCTGAGGAAGAAGATTGGGAGGGGTTTGTCCGCCGATTCGAGGCTGCCTTCCACGCTCTCGAGTGGACAGACGAAGAGGCACTACGAACGCTGCCATCCGTTCTGGACGAATAAGCACTCTCCTCTTACACCTCCCTTCCCTCGCACAGCAAGACCACGCTACAGGCGGCCTACGAGGCTTTGGGGGAGATCTATTGCCCGGCAGAAGGAGCCTTTAAACGGTTCTAGGACCGCCAGCGAGGGGCTAGAGAATCCCCTTTAGCCTACAGGGGTGCGCTGCTCATGTTGGCGAGGAGAGCTTTCCCTCGCCTGGCTGAAGAAGCGCTCGAGGACCTCGTGGTCGAGCACCTCATCGCCTGCCCTTGCCGCGCTAGTGTTGTAATACCCGTGGTGACGCCGGAGGAACGCACCTCGCTGTGGGCTGCCCGGACCATCCAAGCCCACGAGCAGGTCATGGGCCGGGTGCCACCCGTGGGCCGGGTGGCTGGCGCGGCGGGGGGGAACAGCCGAGCCGTTGCCGCGGCGCTACTGGGTCCAGCGACACCAACCGCCGAACCTGCACCATCGCCACAGGCTGCCTGTGGGGCAGCTGGGAACGGACCCCCGACGTCTGAGCCGGAGCCATCGCTGCGGGAGGTGTACGCGGCGATCCGGGGACTGGCGGAGCAGAGGGACCAGGGGCGCGACCAGCCGCCGCGTCACTGGCAGCCGCCTCTACAACATCGCGCCGAGCCCCCCCGACGGAACGCCCCGTGGGTCTGCCACCGTTGTGGTCGAGAGGGGCATGTGGCGAGGGGGTGCCGCACGGAGCCGGAGGCCGCCAACGTCACCTGGAACCCACCGGGGCTGAACGCCGACAGGATCCAGGCGAGTGACGCCATCCCGCCCGGCCTCTCGGTCGGGCCGAGCAATTACAATTCCGACGCCGCGAATTCACCAGGGAGTCTCCTCGGGGTGGGCGCCGTCGGTGTCGTTTCCCGGTCCCCACTGTCCTGGTCGGGGGAAGGGGATAGCGCTGGGGCCGGTGATCGCGTCGCGACCAGAAGTGGCGTCGCGACCCAGAGTGGCGTCGCGAACAGACGTGACGTTGCATCCGGAAGTGACGTCGCGGCCGAAAGTGGTGTCGCGGATCGCGCCGGGAATTTTGCTGGGGCCGTGGACCGCGCCGGGAATCGTGCCGAGGCCGGGGACCATGCCGAGGATTGCACCGAGGCCAGGGACCGCGCCGGGAATCGCGCCGAGGCCGGGAGGGACGTCGCGGGCGGAAGTGACGTCGCGGGCGGAGGTGACGTCGCGGGCGGAGGTGACGTCGCGGGCAGAAGTGACGTCGCGGCCAGGGGTGGCGTCGCGGCCGGCAGTGACGTCGATGCCGGGCGTGGCGTCGCGGGCGGGCGTGACGTCGCGGGTTGGCGTGGTTTCGCGGGCGGGCATGGTTTCGCGGGCGGGCGTGACGTCGCGGGCGGGCGTGACGTCACCAGTTACCTGCAACGCCGGCGAGTTGCCAGGGGCAACGGCCCGTGGGCTGAGGCGGCACACAAAATTGACATTGTGCCCTGGAGCAGTTCCACGGCCCGCCTCACCACCGCTTTGCGGCGGAGCGAGACGGAACCAGGGGGACCACGCCCCCGTGACAAAGGAAAGGGAGGGGAGAAGGGAGGGGCTCACGGGAAGGCCCACCCCCCAGTCCCCACCGCCCCCTACAATGGGGGGGTTCCCCCCCCACACCACAAGGGGGGCGCACCCTACGTCACCAAGGGGGGGCAATTTGCACCACATAGAGAGCCCAACCCGCAACCCAGGGGGAAGCCCACACTATGTAACAAGGGCACGCTCACTCTGCTGCGACGCACTTCAAAGGGAGGAATCCCATCTTCGGTCCATTCACATCCATCCCCCATCATCCCACCATGCACCACAGGATAACGCGACGCCGCCTGGTCAGTGGCCGGACTCAGCCACACAATGGAGGAAGCTTGCAAGGCGGGTGGTAGCGGCCACGTCAGGAACCTCGGTCCTGGTCGGTGAAATCGCGGGAGTGTCAGCACATATCTTGGTGGATACGGTGGCATCAGCCACGATCATCTCGAGCACCATGCACGAGATGCTGCCGGATAAAATCCGACCTTTAGTCCCTGTCAAGACAACGTTCATTGCAGCAAATGGAGGCAGCATGGGTTTCCTGGGCCAGGTTGAAGCCCCGATACAGATTGGGCAGCTTTCAGTAGCAGGACCCATCCTTGTCTCCGCAACGTTGCCCGTACCCTGCCTGTTGGGGACGGACTTTCTGAGGCGGATGCCAATAAAAATCGATCTGGCCAATGGGCGGGTCGAAGTCCAGGGAACGCATCTCCATTTCCTAAAGGCGGAGGGGGCTAGCCGGGGTGTACCCTACGTGCAGGTTCTCGTCAGTAAGTCTGTCTCCATTCCCCCGGCAGCCCAGATGCTAATTCCGCTGCCCGACCAGACTCGCCCATCCTGGTGTCTCCGGCATCAGCTGCCATGGATCGCCATGCGCTGGTGGGAGCCGAAACTATTGTACAGAGGAACCAGCATCTGTTCATTCAGGTGCTGAACACCTCCGATAGAACAGCGACGGTGCAGGAGGGAACAGTTCTGGCCCACGTTAGTCCCTTGTCACTAGGAGCCCCAGGGACAGAGCCTGAGCTTGTAGGCAGCATCAGTCAGTCCGAGGACAGAGGGGCCAAATCGTGGATGGACCAGCTGGCGGGGCCTGAGCTGGGATTGCCGCCCGACCAGAAACAGCAGCTGCACTCGTTATTGCATGAGTTCTCGGACGTGTTCAGCCGGAGACCGTTCGACCTAGGGCGCACAAATCTGTCGCAGCACCACATTAACACGGGAGATGCCGCACCCCTGCGCCAAAACACATATAGAATGAGCCCAATAGAAAAAGGGCACATTCAACAAGCGGTGCAGGAGATGCTGCGGGCCGACATAATTTCTCCATCCTCGAGTCCCTGGGGGGCACCGGTGGTCCTAGTCAAGAAGTCAGACGGGTCACTGAGATTCTGTGTGGACTTCCGACGCCTCAATGCCTTCACGCTGGCCGACGCATATCCCCTACCACGTATTGACGACTCATTGGATGCACTGGCGGGAGCAAAATTTTTCAGTACGCTGGATTTATTGTCCGGGTTCTGGCAGGTCCCACTAGACGTGGACTCCCGGCCTAAAACAGCATTCCGGACACCACAGGGCCTGTTCGAGTTCAACTGCCTGCCTATGGGCCTCCAGACTGCGCCGGCGATGTTCCAACGCATAATGGAGTTGGCCTTAGCAGGCCTCCAATGGGAAACGTGCCTCATCTACCTGGATGACGTCATTGTCTTCAGTCGTGAGGGCCTGGGCTGTTCCCACAATGGTTTCAGAGGTACGCCGGTTTGTGGGTTTCGTTTCTTACTACCGCCGGTTTGTACCCAACTTCGCAACCATTGCCAAGCCCTTGCACGTGTTGACGACGAAGAACCAGAGGTTTTATTGGGGCCCTCTGGAGGAAGAGGCATTCCAACAGCTGCGCTCACGTCTGACAGATGCACCACCATTGGCCTTTCCAGATTTTGGCCTCCCCTTTATCCTGGACACGGACGCCAGCGATGTGGGCATCGGCAGTGTTTTGTCGCAAGTCCAGCAGGGTCGGGAGGTGGTTATCGCCTATGGTAGTCGCGTGCTTTCATCAGCGGAGCAGCACTACTGCGTCACACGTAAGGAACTCCTGGCAGTCGTTCACTTCGTGCAGCAATTTCGACCCTACCTGTATGGTCGCAAAATTACGGTCCGCACTGACCACGTGGCCTTGCAGTATTCGCTCCGCATCGACCAGCCTTCGGGCCAGCTGGCCAGATGGAATAGAGCGCCTGCAGGAGTACAGGTACCAAGTAGTGCATCGCAAAGGGACCAGACATGCCAACGCAGACACATTGTCCCGACTGGCGCCCCAGGGCCCTTGTGCATGCACCACAGGCGGGGCACGCTGCAAGGAGGCGAGGCCGGAGGGGACGGTCATCGCTCCTGTACGCACGGCGGAGGACGCACAGGGTGAGGTCCAGGTGACCGACCACGACCTGGGGCTGACCTTGGACGATTGGCAATGGCTACAGCTGGAGGAAGTCCCACTGCGAACTGCTACGCGCCTCAGCAGAGGCAGGGGGGGAGGAGTACATCGTATGGGAGGACCTCCTCATGCGATGGGACCCGACAGGGCGCCGTTGATGCCTAGTAGTTCCGGAGTCGCTGCGTTAACAATTGGTTATGGACGTACACGGCCGCCAGCTGCTGCACCTGGTGGGGCGGAAGACACTGTACACATTACAGGGTCGGTACTTTTGGCCAGGTATGACCGCTGACGTGCATCAATGGGTCGCTACCTGCGTCGAATGTGCGCGGTGAAAGCCGCCACCCCGGGTAAGCCGGGCGCCCCTACAGCCCATCACAGTGACCAGGGTCAACGAATTGGTTGCGTTGGACATCCTGGGACCACTGCCGGTCACACCACGGGGAAATAAATACCTGTTGGTCGGAGTCGAGTACTGCACGAGGTGGCCGATGGCGTGGGCCCTCCTGGACCAAATGGCACAGACCATCGCCGATGCCTTCGTGGGAGGCTATGTCCTTAATAAGGGGGCACCGGAGCGGTTGCTCACGGATCAGGGCAGGAATTTCTCCTCACAGCTATTGAAGGATGTCTGCTCTATCCTGGGCACTAAAAAGGTCCGAACATCTCCGTATCATCCCCAGACCGATGGGATGGTAGAGCGGCTTAACCGCACCATAGCGGCCATGCTGTCCCAAGTGGTGGACGAAAACCATTCCGACTGGGACCTCCACATTCCATCGGTCTTAGCGGCGTACAGGGTGGCCCCGCACGCGGCGACGGGGTTCTCGCCGCTTTTCCTGATGTACGGACGGGATCCCGTTTCGCCTATTGAGGTGCAGCTGACGAACATTCCCGCAAGAGCTGACGCATGGCCGAAGGCACTAAAGACCTCCCTCATTTATTTGAGAGAGGCCCGCCAAGCAGCCGAGGCCTCATCGGCCATGAGCCAAGAGAGTAATGTACGGATACGGGAGAGGACAGTGACAGCCAAGCCCTTTAAAGTCGGGGACCAGGCATGGCTACACTGTCCTCAGGTGCCGGTTGGCCTCTCACCAAAGCTGCACCGACCCTGGAAAGGGCCGGTCGAGGTCATTAAAGCACTCCGACCGCAGTGCGTCCAGGTCCAACTGGGTAAGCGACGATGGTTTGTACACCCCACCCGCCTTAAGCCATACATCTCTCCACCGTCATCTTCACCAACATCACCACCAACATCACTGCCAACATCATCATCATCCCTACCCAGGCCAAGGTCGCCGACCACCACGCGCCGACCGGCAGGGGGTTCGGTGCCCTGTGTTCCCTTGTCACCTACAGCACCCCATGTGAGGCCTGACGGAGCGGCGGCACGAGCGGGGGCCGAAGCGACAGCGGTGCCAGGCAAGGCGACACCGGCACCACCGAACCAGGCACCGCGACGAGAGGGCCTTCGAAGGAGGGGGCCGCCACGGTCATCTGCTGCCTGTGGATGTCCGGGCTGTTACGGGACGCTGGCTGGAGACCCGGGCAGGCCGCGCAATTGATTTTGTTGTGTTATATTGCATTGTATGGTTGTGGGGGGGTTAAGGGCTGTCGTCACTGTCAGTGGTGGGAGGCATGGGGAGACTTAAATGGTCCATGGGGGAGGCAGAACCGAGGACGGTTATTTTTTTTCCGGGTGGGGGGGGGGTGATGTAGGGGTGTCAGGGGAAGGATTCCCACCAATAGGTGGGTTAGTGATCGAGGAGATATAAGGAGGGACGGTTGGGGACAGGTGTGGATGGAAGAAAAGGATTAAAGGACGAAACCCCTGCAATCTTGTGTTGGCTCTCCTTTACAAAAAACAAAAAACAACGTGAACAGATTCGCTGTACTTGAGGACTTTTAATAAGTCGAATAAGCGCGGCTTTACGCGGCTTTCACTTAAAACTTTCACTCTACAAACCTCTTGTGACTATCCCGCGATGTCACTTTAATGTGAATTAATGAAAATGTATCTAAACTTTAGTTGTGAGATTGACATTAGCTTCTAATAGCTATCACTTATTAATCAGTGAAAGAACTGTTAGGATTATTTGGAAGCTCTTAAGGGATCGCAACAAACAAAAGATGAACACAGAACATCTTAAAGCGACGCAGCGCACCCCGGGAGCGCGAGCCTCAGGCGGCCATCAGTGGAGAGCACGGGGCTCCCTCAGGGCAGCAGTAGACAGAGCACGGCTCTGCCTCAGGGCAGCAGTGGACAGAGCACGGCTCTCCCTCAGGGCAGCAGTGGAGAGAGCGCGGCTCTGCCTCAGGGCAGCAGTGGAGAGAGCACGTCTGGTTCCCTCAGGGCAGCAGTGGAGAGAGCGCGGCTCTCCTTCAGGGCAGCAGCGGACCAAGCATTGCTCTGCCTCAGGGCAGCAGTGGAGAGAGCGCGGCTCTCCCTCAGGGCAGCAGTGGAGAGAGCACGTCTGGTTCCCTCAGGGCAGCAGTGGAGAGAGCGCGGCTCTCCTTCAGGGCAGCAGCGGACCAAGCATTGCTCTGCCTCAGGGCAGCAGTGGAGAGAGCGCGGCTCTCCCTCAGGGCAGCAGCGGGCCAAGCATGGCTCTGCCTCAGGGCAGCAGTGGAGAGAGCGCGGCTCTCCTTCAGGGCAGCAGCGGGCCAAGCACGGCTCTCCCTCAGGGCAGCAGTGGAGAGAGCGCGGCTCTCCCTCAAGGCAGCAGTGGACAGAGCACGTCTGGCTCCCTCACGCAGCAGTGGAGACAGCGCGGCTCTCTCTCAAGCCAGCAGTGGAGAGCACGGGGGTCCCTCAGGGCAGCAGTGGACGGTGCACGGCTCTGCCTCACTGTCACTCACCCGTCTCCCTCAGGGCAGCAGCGGAACGAACACAGCTCTGCCTCAGGGCAGCAGGGGAGAGAGCGCATCTGGCTCCCTCACGGCGGCATTGGAGATAGCGCGGCTCTCCCTCAAGCCAGCAGTGCAGAGCACGGGGGTCCCTCAGGGCAGCAGTGGAGAGAGCGCGTCTGGCTTCCTCACGGCAGCAGTGGAGATAGCGCAGTTCTCCCCCAGCTAGCAGTGGAGAGAGCGCGGCACTCCCTCAGGGCAGCAGCGGACAGAGCACGGCTCTGCCTCACTCTCACTCACTCGTCTCCTCACTTTCACTCACCTGTCTCTGGCTCGCGATCATGTGACACATTTCAACCAATGCGGGGGCGTACATGTTTGGGAGGGGCGCACCTCTGGTTGGCTGCTTGCTCGCGGTCCCGTGACACACTTCAAGCAATCCTTGCTGCGTTAATCGCAGAATCACAGAGTCACAGAATGACAGAGCTGGGTGTTTTTATATTAGTATATAATGGTCGACGTTTCGGGCAATGGCACTTTGTGATTGACATTAATAAGCATTATTAATATTACTTTGTATTGTTATGTAATATATTGGTTGTGCTTGTGCACCGCTGCCAATCCAGAGGACACCTGTTCAGTTCGGTCTCCAGGCACGACAGGCAGTGTGTGGTGGGGTTAAGCAGAGGAATCCCCCACATCTTACAAGACGTCTGGTTCTTCAGTTTTTCCTCTAGTGGCGTTCAGTACTAGCGATGGTGAGCTGTGTGGTGAATTTATCATTGGTGGTGTTTGTGAGCTGCGTGGTGAGTTTACTATTGGTGGTGTTGGTGAGCTGTGTGGTGAGTTTACCATTGGTGGTGTTTGTGAGTTGCTTGGTGAGTTTACTATTGGTTCTGTTTGTGAGCTGCGTGGTGAGTTTACTATGGGTGGTGTTGGTGAGCTGTGTGATGAGTTTACCATTGGTGGTGTTTGTGAGCTGCGTGGTGAGTTTACTATTGATAGTGCTGGTGAGCTTTGTGGTGAGTTTACCATTGGTGGTGTTGGTGAGCTGCGTGGTGAGTTTACCATTGGTGGTGTTGGTGAGCTGCGTGGTGAGTTTACTATTGATAGTGCTGGTGAGCTTTGTGGTGAGTTTACCATTGGTGGTGTTTGTGAGCTGTGTGGTGAGTTTACTATTGGTGGTGCTGGTGAGCTGTGTGGTGAGTTTACTATTGGTGGTGCTGGTGAGCTGTGTGGTGAGTTTACTATTGGTGGTGATGGTGAGCTGTTTGGTGAGTTTACTATTGGTGGTGCTGGTGAGCTGTGTGGTGAGTTTACTATTGGTGGTGATGGTGAGCTGTGTGGTGAGTTTACTATTGGTGGTGATGGTGAGCTGTGTGGTGAGTTTACTATTGGTGGTGCTGGTGAGCTGTGTGGTGAGTTTACTATTGGTGGTGATGGTGAGCTGTGTGGTGAGTTTACTATTGGTGGTGCTGGTGAGCTGTGTGGTGAGTTTACTATTGGTGGTGCTGGTGAGCTGTGTGGTGAGTTTACTATTGGTGGTGCCGGTGAGCTGTGTGGTGAGTTTACTATTGGTGGTGATGGTGAGCTGTGTGGTGAGTTTACTATTAGTGGTGCTGGTGAGCTGTGTGGTGAGTTTACTCTTGGTGGTGCTGGTGAGCTGTGTGGTGAGTTTACTATTGGTGGTGCTGGTGAGCTGTGTGGTGAGTTTACTGTTGGTGGTGTTGGTGAGCAGTGTGGTGAGTTTACTATTGGTGGTGATGGTGAGCTGAGTGGTGAGTTTACTATTGGTTTTGTTGGTGAGCTGTGTGTCGAGTTTACTATTGGTGGTGCTGGTGAGCTGCGTGGTGAGTTTACTATTGGTGGTGCTGGTGAGCTGCGTGGTGAGTTTACTATTGGTTTTGTTGGTGAGCAGCGTGGTGAGTTTACTATTGGTGGTACTGGTGAGCAGCGTGGTGAGTTTACTATTGGTGGTGCTGGTGAGCTGTGTGGTGAACTTACTATTGGTGGTGATGGTGAGCTGAGTGGTGAGATTACTATTGGTGGTTTTGGTGAGCTGTGTGGTGAGTTTACTATTGGTGGTGTTAGTGAGCAGCGTGGTGAGTTTACTATTGGTGGTGCTGGTGAGCTATGTTGTGAGTTTACTATTGGTGGTGTTTGTAAGCTGTTTGGTGAATTTACTATTGAGTTTACCAAATGGTCGTTTTGTGAGTTGTGTGGGGAGTTTAGTTCCGGTACTCGTGAGTTGTGTGGTGATTTTACGACTGGTGCTAGTGAGCTGTGTGGTGAGTTTAGTACTAGTGAGCTGTGTGGTGAGTGTAGTATTGCTGTTGGTGGTTCTGTAGTGACTTCGCTGGATGTCAACATGCTGGATGCATTGCCGGCCCTAGAGGGGCAATGGTGTGTAGTGTAACGACATCGCGTATACCACGGTGGTGTGGGTATAGTACCAGCCCTAGAGGGGCCCGGTGAGCGCTGAATGATAGCGCGAGATGGCACCACACTTTGCGTGCAGTGCCGACCCTACAGGACAGGGTGTGTGGGTGCCAGCCGAAGGATGAGGTTATTCGAGGCCTTGGCACTCTGGTTGACCCTGGAGAACACGTGACTAGTTAAGTCTACAAAGGGGCCCCAAGAGGGGGCTAGGGGTGGTCACGTGATTGGGACCCAGATCCTTCCCGACGATTTTGGAAGGTGGGCCAATTGTGGAGCCGGCCACGCCACAGAGAATATAAGCCGGGTCCCGAGAGGGACCGGGGTTGTTGTTGATCCTGGAAGAAACCCTTCATCTATGTCAGGCATCTTCTTAGTTATTTCGGTAAAGTCACGTAGAAGGGAAGTAATAAAATAATAAAAATAAAACATAATAAAATAAAATAATTCTCACGACGTTTCGGCTACAACGCAAGCAGCCGTCTTCAGGTGAAGAATGAGACAATGCCAAGCTAGGAGCTTATATATAAGCTGCGTTGGAGGTGGAGGAAAGAGCGCCTTAACAAAAGAATGTGCATGTGAAGAGAAATTTAGCATATTCATGGAAAATGAGTAGGAGGTGGGCGGGGGGGTTTCAAAGTCATATTATGCCCATGCATTATGCAGGATCAACAGCACCAAGGGGGGGTGCAGGGATTAGCAGTAACAAAGGAAAGGAATGTTAATGATATGTAGCTGCAGTTACTCAACCACCACGTAGAAAACTAAAGTATAAACTACATAAAAAACTAAAGTATAAATAGCATAGCACCATCAGTATACTTACTATACTCTACACTAAGCTGAGTTACTAACAGCAAGTAATACATTACAATTCTACGTCGTAAAAATTATATAATATGCTTCCATCTAAACTTTATTCTATTGCATCACACGAGCATATACCGTACTATATACTGCCAACATTTAATTATATACTGTATTGCTGTAAACCAACCTATATCTTATACATTTAATATAACACTATGTATTATTCTACCCACCCTAATGTGTGTCGAAATGGTTTATTACGTCCTTCCAATGATTGCTAAGCCAGAATCCATCTTCTCGGTTAAAATTGTCTCTGTGTTTGTATATGTGGATCGCCTCATGAACGAATCTCTCATGATAGCCAGATGGCTTGCAGAGAACCTCTGTCTTGGAGAAGTCAATATCATGTGAGCCCACTGAGTTGTAACAGTGATCTGCCACGGCTGAGGTGTTTGTCCTACCGTGTTTCAGGTCAGCTTTATGTTCACGGATGCGGTCCGAGACATGTCGTTTGGTTTCCCCAATGTAACTGCTACCACAGAGGCAACTTAGTTTGTAGACGCCAGGGTACTGTATGTCTGGAACCACATCTTTTACAGACGGTACCAGATCACGGATTTTATGTACTGTGTTGAATCGGACCTGGATCTTGTGTTTAATCAGTGTCTAATCAATGTCAGGCATGTCAAAAGTCCGGCCCGCGGGCCAATCACGGCCCGCGGGCAGATTTCATACGGCCCGCAGCTGTGGTCTTAACAGGACCCTGCGGGGTGGGCTGGTAGGAATAATACTAATACCGGTACAAGGATATCGACCGGGTATAGAGGAATTTAAAAGAAAATGATTTGTGCATGGGGGGTGAGCGATGACGTCCACACCCCCCTCCCCACTGACTCGCGCGCCCACAGAGCAAGGATTGCAACAGGCGATGTCATTGGCTGCGCCGGATGCGACGGCCATCTTGTTTAGTTCATTTAGTTCACGGATCGCAGGGGGAGCGGGCGGCCATCTTGTCAGACAAACGGACGACCTCGCGAAGCCTGTCGCAGTAGGCCTCGCGAAGCCTCCTGCACTAGGCCTCGCGAAGCCTCATGCAGTAGGCCTCGCGAAGCCTTCTGCACTAGGCCTCGCGAAGCCTTCTCTGCAGTAGGCCTCGCGAAGCCTTCTCTGCAGTAGGCATCACGATGCCTTCTCTGCAGTAGGCCTCGCGAAGCCTGCCGCACTAGGCCTCGTGAAGCCTGCCGCACTAGGCCTCGCGAAGCCTTCTCTGCAGTAGACCTAGCGAAGCCTTCTGCACTAGGCCTCGCTAAGCCTTCTCTGCAGTAGGCCTCGCGAAGCCTTCCCTGCAGTAGGCCTCGCGAAGCCTTCTCTGCAGTAGGCCTCGCGAAGCCTTCTCTGCAGTAGGCCTCGCGATGCCTTTTCTGCAGTAGGCCTCGCAAAGCCTGCCGCACTAGGCCTCGCGAAGCCTGCCGCACTAGGCCTCGCGAAGCCTACTGCACTAGGCCTCGCGAAGCCTACTGCACTAGGCCTCGCGAAGCCTTCTCTGCAGTAGACTTAGCGAAGCCTTCTGCACTAGGCCTCGCGAAGCCTCTGCAGTAGGCCTCGCGAAGCCGCGCTTTTCGTGCACAAATGAGGCGATTAAATGTATCTCGTCTCTGTGTTAATAAGCCTGCCGCGCTAGGCCTCGCGAAGCCTGCCGCACTAGGCCTCGCGCCGTGCTTTTCGTGCACAAATAAGGCGATTAAATATATCTCGTCTCTGTGTTAATAAACGTTTCTTGTCTCTGTGTTAAAAAAACGTGCTGCGTTTCAGTAAAGTAATTTTGAAAAAAACGTGCTGCGTTTCAGTAAAGTTAATTTGAAGCGAAGTTTAAAGTTTCGCCGTGAGGCGCCGGAAGCGACGGCCATCTTGTTTAGTTTACAGATCGCAGAGGGAGCGGGCGGCCATGTTGTCGGACAGGGTCATGCCAAGTGTTTGCAGTAGGGGGCGATGTTGATACACGGACGGACGGACGGACACATTAATCTATTGGTGGTCTGGTCCACTTCGTTCCTACCAGTATAATGTGTTATGTATGGCTCGCTTGCTCTGTCAGAATAAATCAATAAACTTTAAACATGTTATTCCTCTTTCCGCCACACGGTGGCAGCACCATTCTAATGCTCTCTAATTTTGCATCCGTGCCGCAAACCCTTCTCGAATCATTTCTGCCATGGCGACTGCAAAAAAAGAGAAAAGTTGACAGTGAGGGTCGCCGCTTTCAGGAGCGGTGGGAATTACAATTATTCTTCACTGGAAATCGAGGAAATTGTGTTTGTCTAATTTGTAAAGAGACGGATGCCTTGTTTAAGGATTTCAACGTAAAGAGACACTACGGGACTAAACATGCTACAATATACGACAAGCTAACAGGGAGTGACCGCGCTGAAAAAGTAAAGCAACTTCAAGCTGCTCTGGCATCGCAACAGCGATTCTTCACGCCGGCCTGTGAGTCAAAGGAAAACATCACCAAAGCCAGCTACGAAGTGGCCATATTAATAGCTAAACATGGCAAACCTTTTACTGAAGGAGCGTTTATCAAAGACTGTGTCATTAAAATGGTGGAGAACATTTGCCCCGAGAAGAAGCAAGACTTTATGAATGTTTGCCTGACACGCCACACTGTGGCACGGAGAGTTGAGGACATATCGTCAGATATTCCGAGAGAACTGGGGGACAGGGGAGTGGCTGTAAGTGAGCACCTATTAAAGTCAGCATGGCATACGAGGTGGCGAGTGGCCAGCACCACGTCCTTCTCCTTTGCCTCCCAAGTGGCGATGTTTACACACCGCATGAGCTTCCCATGTGAGGCTGAGTCGACCTAGGGGAGGCCCAGGACTGGTGTTGGCTGTAAGCGGGGATCAGACTCGGGCCACCGGATTCGTAGTGCAGTATGCTAACCGCTACAATAGCGGAACATGCTTATACACACGCGCGTACCTGCATACACATGCGTATACATTTTCACTTTATTGATTACCGTCAGACAATTAATTCTGATAAACATTGCTTTTGCGAGAGGGACGTGATACGCTGACCTCCAGAGAGGTGTGCGTGTGTGTGTGGCGGACTCGTTTGTAGTTGTCACCACATAATTGACTATTATTGTCCCGTTAAGAACATATTTACCAAGAACATGGAGCCACGTTAGGTTGGCATTGACACGTGACACATCAGGAAATATGTATCGTTGCTCTTAACGGCACAAACGGCCACGCATTCAGTTCTTTTGAGCTGATGCTCTGGATAAGGCAGAGAGATGTTGTACATGCAGTGCTGCTGCGCACCGCTGTGTGTTGTTAAATCGCGCTAAACTATCACGAGAGGCGTCTGAGCAGAGTGAGGCGTCGTATGTGATGGACAACACGTCAAGAGAGAGACAACGAGGTTAGACGCATAGAGAGACACACACAGAGCAAACATCAGCACGTCATCGCTTCTCTATACCTCAATCACCTCAAGCCTCCCGTAAACCACGTGACTCCGGTGTGGCCACGCCCCTGTGAAAACAGACTCTACTCCTCCTCCGTGCAACTCACTGTTTGCTCGCTCCTTCCTTCTCACTTCCGTCTCCTCTCATCATCATCATCATCACCCTCCCATCATACCCGACATCTTGGCCCGGTAATTCATTCTCCCGCCTCCTCAGAATAATAATCAGAAAATGTATTTATACTGGAGGAATCCGATGAGCTATGAAGCTTATTTTCACAGACGTCCTCCTCCCCTTTCTACCCGGCGCTCCTTCTCCATTCCTCCATGCAAACTTTGTCCTTCTCAAGGAGTTCAGTCCGGGCATATTGCTCCCCCCCACCCCCTCCCCCAGTCCACCCACTTCCTATTTGCAGCCTTTTCTCGGTACAGACTCCACTGCCCCTTCCCATGTTCGTGCCACGTGCTTATAACACATTTGCGTGCACACTAAACAAATGAGGAACTTTCACACTGGGCGCCGGTGACCGTGAATCTCCCGGCCGCCTAGTGATTGGACAGCTCCAGGTGCCTGGCCTCTGCAGAGAAGAAGTCCAGGCGCAAGATCCGACCGAACGCCGTTCGGAACGGCCGATTGATGGACGCGTAGAGGATCGGGTTGACGGTGGAGCTGATGTAGCCGATCCAGGACACGACCTCATAGGCGGTCGACGTGTTCTTGTAGAAGGGAAACACGATCACCAGGATGTAGTAGGGGAGCCACGACAGCATGAAGCACCCGATGATGCTGCCCAGGGTCTTGGCGGCGTTGTGCTCTCGCTTCATTGTTGATTTCCACCGCTTCGCCGCTTCATCGCCATCATTACTACCACCAGAACTACCACCGTTGGCCACCTCGACCCTCTGCGCATGTATGGGCACGCCAGCTGTGACCCTCCGTGCTTGCCTCCTGGCCACGCGGTATATCTTGGCGTAGATCAGCAGGATGATGAACATTGAGAGGAAATATGGGCACATGCCGTAGGCGAAGTGCAGCCCCAGGTCTACGGTGAACATGCAGCTGTCCGGACAGCCCCCTCGCTCGATCGTGCCCCGAGACAGCGTGGGGCTCAGGCTGAGCAGCGTCGGGGTGGTGAAGATCGCAGCTCCGAGCCAGCAGAGCGCCAGCATCACGGCCACGGTGCGGTCCGTGACCCGCGTCGGGTAGCGCAGTGGGTCGCAGATGGCCACGTAGCGGTCGTAGGCGATGCAGCCCAGGTGGATGATGGAGGAGGTGGTGAGCGTGTAGTCGAGGAAGTAGTGCAGGTGGCAGAAGAAGGAGGCATAGAACCAGCACTGGTAGATGGCGTGCATCATGCTGAAGGGCATGATGAGCAAGCCGATGAGGAGGTCGGACACAGCGAGCGACAGCGCCAGGGTGTTCGCGTGCGTCTGCAGCTGCCTGAAGCAGGCGATGGCTACGATGATGAGGAGGTTGCCAAGGATGGTGGCTATGATGAAGAAGATGATGATGGCCAGCGTGAGGATGCGGTCCTCCTCCGACAGACTGGGCCCGGTACAGTTGTAGTACTCGTAGTGCAGGGAGCATGGTGAGACCGTTGTGGAGTTGTCCATCGTCCAGCGAGCTGGAGTGGGAACACGGCTTTGGGCTGTGTGAGACTGTACGGTACGTATGGCAGTAGATCAATACATGTGCTGGTGTGGTATGAGTTACGCGTAAGTTGTGTTGATACACGCTCGTGTTGTTTGTCGCAATGCATGTGATATTAGAAGATCTGGACACCCAAAACACAAGTGGGCAATCAGAGATTCTCGCTCTTATGTTTGTGCGTGACTCGCGCTTCGAATTCCATACGACGGAGCATATAACCTCGCCCTGCCTGAACTCTAAAAGTGCTGTGGTGGGTGAGTGGGTGACCGGGTGAATGGATAGGTGAGTGAGTGGGATAGTGGATGGGGAGGTGGGTGACAAAATGGGGAAATTGGTGGGTGAAATTTGTGAGTGCATGGATGGGTGAATGGGAGAATGAGTGAGTGGGTTATGGAATGGGTAAATAGGTGGATAGAATGAGTGGGTGGGTATGCAACACGTGTGTGCATGTGTATGCTTGCACTCTATGGCGGTACCCCAGGGTACCATAGTACCCCGGCTCTCGCACAATGTCCGTGATGCAGTCATTTTTAGTCTGTTGATGGCCGGCGATGCGGCAATCGACTCATCTCGACGAGCTGTACACGATGCAGCACTACAGTGCGTACGAGCGTTCAGGGTTTCAGCGCAATCGTCCTCGCTGCGTTTCGATATCGCCGAGTAGCACCGATTTCGGATTGATTGGTACCACAGTCACGGAGTTAAGAACACCCCTGGAAAAAAAAGTGTCCCAGAAATAAAATATTTAATTGCCTCGGCCATTTTGCATTATTTGGTACCCCAGGGCACCGCCATAAGGATTAATTGTGGGGAGCGGTGGTGTAGCGGTTATCGCACTGCGCTACGAACCCAACGACCCCAGTTTTAATCCCGCTCATGGCCGCCAACACCAGTGTCGATTATCTTAACCAGTCTTGGGCCTCTCCTAGGTCGACTCAGCCTCAAATAAGTGCCTGGTGCGGTATGTAAACATCGCCACTAGGGAGACAAAGGCGGCTGGGCGTCGTGCTGGTCACCCACCCACTTGTGTGCAGTAACGGCCTTCATGGGTGCTGCTCGCTAACCACTCTTGCCCCAAAAGTCTGCTCAGGCTATATGGGGGAACTTTGTCTTTGCATGCCTTCATAGCTACTCACAGCACTTGGTGCAATATTGTATCGCTCTGAATCTGTTGATTTTGTGTATGCCTTTGTACATAGGTATACATTAATGCATGCTCGCTAGCATCCCGAACAGAATGCATTTGCAAATGCATGTACCTATACATGTAATATTCACTTAAATATTGATTTTATGCAATTTCAAATGTCTGTGTTCATCTCTTTGTGTGTCTCTCTCAGTGCGATTCGCTGCAAGCACTGGACGCTTTTTTGACCAATGTTCGGACTTTAGTTACGGTTTTTTCGTTCAGTGTAGTCACAACAGCAACAAAAAAGAACGAAGACATATCATATATTTTAACGTGCAGAGACAGAACTGAAAAGACATCGAAGTATATAGTCTTCCATAATAGTAGTTTTTTTGGGTTAGTTCGCGTATATATATCTGTTGTTAAGCCCGCCACCACCCGATACAGCCAACTAGAAAGGGTTGTCACGTAACAGAACCTGCCAATTCGTTACTAGTACAGCACTAACCGGTGTGTTGCAGAGCAAAGCCACAACATTTACAATCTGAGCACGACGTGTCGCCAATAATTACAACTAGCTTCATCAGGTGACAGCCATATTTGTGGAAAAATCCTCCTGCTCCATTCCTTAAAAAACTGCTTTTTGTGTTAAACTGATTTATTGTCTTGTCTTCAGCCATCCTCTATCCGAGGGTTCACCGCACCATGGGTACCTTCGTCACTGACTTTTGTTTTCTGCTGTTCTCATCGTCTGTTCCAGCATGAGCCTCGTCCGTGCTTTGATGTTATATATCCATTACATATATTTTCATGTAGATATTTATTTAGTGATACCTCGATTTAAGCCCCTCCTCTTTTACATCGTTTCGCAAATACGTGTCTGTATGCACTGCATGCATCTACGACTATTGTTGGGATTTTAGTTGAGATTTTTCGTTGCCACACTAACAGGTGCCAAGTCAATGTAAGCCAATCTACATTCTCGTTCAGTGTAGGCGCAAAAGCAACTGGAAATCACATCGGAGTATATATATATAGTAATGCCCTGATTAAAGTCCCACCCTTATGCATCATTTTGCAAATACGTCGTCACTTTATTAATACCACAACCTGATTTGCGTCGCCCCAACCCACACTTACATCGCTAACAGCATCACCCGTCCTTGCTCGTATTCGTTGCCTCGAGCTTCTCCTCCACCTACCCTGTATATCGCTTCGATTTATGTCGTTTCGATGTTCGTCGCACATTTCAGGAACGTATCGCCGATGTAAACCGGGGTATTGCTGTACACGGATGCACTGACGAGATAGAGGCAAGTGACAATGCGTTCGAGTGCTGTTGGATAACCGAGTTCCATAGTGAAAAGTGACCAATTGTGCCGATTAATCAATATATATTCACGTTTCTAATATGTATATATTAGCTGCTGTGACATTTATCGGAGAATTATGTTTGAATGAAATTCGTTTCGAGGAATGAAAGAGATGCGCGTTTTAAATTACATTGATAGCCAGGCAGAGGAGAACGTGGATTAGATGACACCCGCAAGTTAACGTCATCAGTCAAACTCTTAAGAACAGTGAGTGAGGCTTGGGCAGAATGCGCCATGGCTAGAAGACACGATGGGCGACGGGCAGGAATGATAGCGGAGTGGCGGTCAACGCATTGAACGCGTCGGATAGAATACGACCACCTCGGGAGATGGAGCGATGAATACATCTCGTGCTCAGGTGCTGGGTGGATTAACGCATCAGGATGATGAGAAGTGGCGACGAGGCCTTCATCAAGCAGTGGATTGACCGTGGCTAATAATGATAATAAATACGTGTTCAAAGCGCATGCCAGTCAGATCGTCAGCCACCCACCTGAACACCTCGCCTCGCTGAGTCGCCACTCCGCGGTGAGCGATGCTTCAATATTTATGAAGCTTGGAACACGGCGATATAAATAGGCCCCGTGGCGAGCCCTAGCGAATCGCTTAATAGCCTCGGAGGACCAATCCAATTAAGCCTAATGATTCACACAAACCAGCGCGTCGGGGATTTATTGGGGGAAAACTCGGTTTATAAAAATATATATATTACGGGATTCGTTCATGGGGGGGGGGGGGAGGGCCCTCGAGGCAGTGCCCTAGAATATCGTTGTTGTTTGGTGTGCGTTATTTGTTGGTAATTTTAAATGGGCGTCGTAGTGACGAGATGTTAACTACCTCGCCTGGTATACAGGACGTCGTGGGTTCGGCCCCGGCCCCGACCCTGACGCTGGTATTTTGGGAGTTTTCTCTCTCCGTGGTCGCGTGGATTTTCCTTAGGATCTTCCTGTTTTACCTCCACATTTAAATTAACATGCCTTTAAAAAAAAAATTCGCTGCAATAAATGTGCACGTGATAAGCCACTTCGTTGAGCTATTATTTGTGGCCAGGTCGCTTTTGAATAAAATAGCTATATAGCTCAGTGGGCCTTTCCTAGTAAAACAAGAAGCTTAGTTTATCTTCTTGGTTCTTTCGGTAAACAATAAAATGATAGAAATATAACACAATAAAATTCTCACGACGTTTCGACTGCAACACAAGAAAGAAAATGTTCTTGCTGTGTTTTTTTCACATCGGATGATTACTTGTGTTGCAGTCGAAACGTCGTGAGAATTTAATTGTTTTATATATTTTTTTATTTTATTGTTTCCCTTCTACGTGACTTTACCGAAAGAACCAAGAATATGAATCCCTGCAGTCACGAAAGCTTTAAATCAAAGTTTAGTTTAGTTTTGAAAATTATATTTAAAAACAATAATGCACACGGTATTTAATGGACGCATAAATCGGTGTCACTTGAAAGGTGTGGCCTTTAATAGAAACGCGTTTGAATGTTGAGTTTATTTGATTTGCTACACTGATAAAATGGTCACATTTAGCCAGTCGTCTAGCTATTTTATTTTAAAAGGTGAAGGTGCAAGTAAGGCATGTGTTTTCCTCGAATAGGGACGTAAATAACGTGGGGCCTTTAAGACACAAACATGAATTATGAATCGTAGCATTGGCCACGAAGCCTCCGTGTTAAATTCCCCAATATTCTACGGAGCAGACCTGGTTGGTTTGGGGTCACCCATAAGCTATGTAGCTTGGAGTCGGAGCTGGGGCTCTGGTGCAGCTTGGTTATTTGCCTGCCGCCAGTGTGTTTTATATAGTATGTATACTTGTATAACGCAAACATATAAGTAGCTGGCATTTTTTACATGGTCATAAGAAGTCCAAATATCTATGCAGTTGTGATGTCACAGTGCACATAGAACAATTATGTCACAAAGCATGGCACAGATTTATGATGCAACATAGCATGCTGTGAGGTCACAGAGCACAGAGCTCCTTGTAATGTCACAAATAACCCCTACCCTCTCCTCCTACCCCTCGAACGTGTCCCCATTGCTCATCCAGTTGTGTGTATGAAAAGTACACTGGCAACACCAAGTGCTCCGCCAGTATTTACTGCATTGAGATGTACGAGAGAAAATAAATATGCTTGAATTTTGCAATGTTTATTGGCTCAAATGCAACACGATGTATTGATGTTATCATTAGATATTTTACATTTAAACAATGCTTACATAGAATAATGGAGTTACTGTCAATAAAATACACAACTCATTTGTAGATCGTGTGGCTCCAGAGTCGGAGCTATGTTTACGTAGCCACAGTTTGAAGCTCTTCTGGAGCGGCTCAAGAAATAGAGCAGAGGTCAATCTGGAGCTGGAGTCAGTCTGGAGCCGGAGTCAGTCTGGAGCCGGAGTCAGCCTGGCGCCGGAGTCAGCTTGGAGCCGGAATCTGCCTGGAGCCGGAACCGAGCCACGTCCAGCAGAGGCACGGAATTGCCAACCGAGGTCCGAAGTGACCCTCTGACCCCCAATGCTAGGAAGCGAAATAAACTTTAACTAAAATGCGTACATAGTTGAAATGTTACGGTTTAAAGCTTTGAGATGTACGTGCAGCATTTTCACTACAGACCACGCAGTAACCCGTAGAAATAAATAGAGACACACAGATATACATAGAGACTCGTAGATATACATGCAGACTCAGAGATGCATACAAAGACCCATAGAAATGGGTCGGAAACATTTCAAAGAAGAAAAGACATTTTCTTTTGTCTTTCACCAAAATATTTTGGAGCGACATCCCACGCAGAGCTACTTATACACATACATCGCAGGAATCGTTTTAATTCACATAAATTGTTATTTTTATATTTTCAGTAGACTCTCGATTATCCGCGTGCGGATTATCTGACCGCACACCTGAGATTTTGCATAAATTAATAACCCTAGATTTGAAGCTTTCGTGACTGCAAGGATTCATATTTTAGGTTTTTTCGGTAAAGTCACGAAGGTAAAAAATAAAAATTAATAAAAGTAAATTAAAATAAAAATCACGACGTTTCGGAGGCAACACAAGCTTCCGTCTTCAGGTGGAACCGTCACAGCACGATAGCTGTATCAAGTTATCAAGTTACTTGATACAGCTATCGTGCTGTGTTGCCTCCGAAACGTCGTGATTTTTATTTAATTTTTTATTTTACTTTTAATCATTTTAATTTTTTACCTACGTGACTTTACCGAAAAAACCTAAGAATATAAATTAATAACTCATTGATTTTCTCTCAACCCCAAATTAATAATCAGAAAACAGTTACACATTGTTATTCTTACTCTTTGGTTCTTTCGGTAAAGTCGCGTAGGTATAAAATAAAATAAATCACGATGTTTTGGGCACAACACAATCGGTGGGATGATGGACGCTTTCGTTACGCCCGAAACATTGTGATTTATTTTATTTTATACCTACGTGACTTTACCGAAAGAACCAAAGAGTATGGATTCCTGCAGTTACGAAAGCTTCAAATCAATATTGTTATTCTTGGAAATGTGTATTAAAAGTCACGTGCTTAAAACGAACAAATATGTTGCTCCGGTTAATCCGAAATCTACGTGATCGCCTCTACAGCACAGTACGTGCATATTTTTACGACAGTGGGCGGAGTTTGATTGATGTTGATTGGCGTGGCTCTGCTGCTGTCCACTTAGTGGGCGAACTCATCTGCGCGGGACGAGGCAAGGGTTATCACTGACCACGCGCATCGATCGTTAGTGTTTGTTCTACATCGAAAGAGAAGCAATAAAAATCGTCATCCGTGCTTCATTTTGAGTGATTTTTCCGATCATTTATTTTTGTGAGCTTTAATTTACGAAATTATGCGATGGCATAGAAACTCAAACATATTGGTGCTTTTTCGCATACAGGTCCGCGGAAAATATTTTATATTTATTTTTATTATCCGAGATTGTGAATAATCCACGGCCGTCCACCTCGTCGTAAGCGTGGATAATAGAGAGTCTACTGTACATATACAACTATTTATTGTTATTAAAGAACCCAGAATGCAAGTAGATTTCAAAAAGAGGTGGGGAAAAAACTGCAAAACACGTGTAACAAGCTCGATGTAATCCACCTTTCAAATTAAGGATCGTATGAGGGCGTCCAGGTCTCTGCCCTACCGAGGTAGGGGTACTGACAGGCAGCGGCAATGGCGGAGCCAGGATTTTCAGGTAGGGGGGCAACCCCTCCAGCAATGAAAAATGATAGAGGAGTTGTTAGTAAGTAAGGACTTGTCCCTTTCTTTTGATTAGATGCGTGTGCGGCGATGGTGCAGCCATCAATCGAGGGTCGAATTCGAACCGCGTTGTGTGATCAGCATCGCACTCGCTGAAGGTGAATGCCTTCAGGGAAGTCGTGTACTGTATACGCAACTGAGCACTATTCTGTGAGTCACTTATAACTGCTTTGCCGTTACTTATTGCCGATTATAGACTCAGACTATTGTCCTATCATCTCCTAGAGTCCCTGGCACGTAATAATATGCGACACAGTGGCAGTGGGGGTCGCAAAATGCCGATTTATTACTCATCAACCCCAATGATCCGATTTAAATTATGGGATGGGAAGTTAATCGACGAAAAGTAAAGGTGGCAGGAATCGTGTAAGCAAACAGACCCAATAATAAAATCACATGAACGCAATTGTCCAAGTTTGTCATTCTTGATTTCTCCCAGTAGCAGTGGTTACCATGTGTTGACGACAGTGGTGTAGTATCCAGAGTCCATCCCTTCTCCCTAGCCTCCCTTTTCCCGGGTATTCATGCCAGGTTCCGCAAGAACGGGGCCTATATGTCCTTGCACTCCCTCTCCTTCCCTTTGAAGACGTGATGTTCAATTCCCACCTCCCCTTAGTTATTCTTTAACAATACAACTAAAACTATGAAACTTTTTTTATTTTACCAGCTAAGGCCCACTGAGCTATATTGCTCTTTTTGCAGAAGCGACCTGGCCACTAATAATAACTCAACGAATCGGCGTATCATGTGGAATTGTATAGCAGCCAAATCCTCGAAACGCATGGTTCGAAATCTGGAGGGAAAAAACGAAGTCGCGGAGGAAATCCATGTGACCACGGGGAGAACATACAAATTCCAAATACTGTATACAGGTGTCAGGGTTGAGATCGAATCCACGACCTCCTGTATACCAGGCGAGGAAGTTAACATCTCGCTATCGTGGAGTCCGGTGGCCTGCAGAACTCCTATAGTGTTGTGTACTGTTTGTTGTTGTAACTTCCTGACCCACCCCTACAGGACATCTGTGAAAAAGAGCTTCATAGCTCATCGGGTTTATCCAGAATTAATAAAGATTCTGACGATGACTCTTTACGGCACAGTCTGTCCAGACTGTAGCTCTCTACGCCTCCGTACGTGCCGTGATGAAGGGCCATTGGTCCGAAACGTCGCCTATTATATATAATTTAAGGCCATAGTGTTATTGATGGATGTGATGAGGTTAAGTTTTGTGATCAACAAGCTTGCAAATAAAACAAGGCAATTCAACCCGAACTAGAATTAGGGTGTAAATAATCAACATTACTTCCACATTCGTCACTTACACCGCCGGCGAACCAGTGCCAAGCTTCACAGCTCATCGGATTCCTCCAATATACATCAATATATATTCTGATTGTGTCATCTTCGCTAACTAGTTTCCGCTCATCCCTCAACACTCCCTTATTTTCCCTGGCTCATCACACGACCGCCTTTTAACAACCGCTTTCTAACGACCTCCTGCAATTACCAGGTGAGGTAGTTAACATCTCGCCACCGTGGCGCTGTGCGTTTTTTCGTCACAAAGACATTCTATGGTGACCCATTACGTTTCATGTTTAATAAATTGATTATTATTATTTTTAGGTTAAATTATGTTGAAGATTGGTTTGTATAAAGCAGTGCTGCTGCATACAGCCGTGTGTTGCTAAATCGCTCTGAACTATCGCGAGAAGTGTCTGAGCAGAGCGAGGCGCCCTGTGTGACATGACATCGAGAGAAAGTACGAGGTCAGACGCAAAGAGAGAGAGACGCGGAGAGAGAGAGAGACTAACACACACAGAGCAACATCAGCACGTCATCACTTTTCTACACCTCAAGCAGCTCAAGCCTCCTGTAACCACGTGGCTTGTGTAGCCACGCTCCCCGCAAAAAGAGACGCTGCTCCTACTCCATGCAGCTCACTGTTGCATGCTCCTTTCTTCTCTCTTCTCTCTCTCTCTCTTCCCTCCCTTCTCATTGCCATCATTACCCGATCCTCATTCCCGACATCTTGGCCCGGTCATTCATTCTCCCCCCTGCTACTCCCCTACCTACCCAGCGCTCCTTCATCCTCTCTTCTGTGCCATCTTTGTCTTTCTCAGAGAATGCAGTTCGGGCATTCTTCCGCTCATCTTACACCCCCCCCCACCCCTTTTTCTTCCTTTCTGTCTGATGCCCTTTCTCAGTACGGACTCCACTGCCCCTTTCCATGTTCGGGCCACGGGCTGATAACATGTTTTCGCACACACAAAGGAAAGGACGAGCTTTGACACTGGGCACCAGTGACCGTGAATCTCCCGGCCGCCTAGTGATTGGACAGCTCCAGGTGCCTGACCTCTGCAGAGAAGAAGTCCAGGCGCAAGATCCGACCGAACGCCGTTCGGAACGGGCGGTTGATGGACGCGTAGAGAATCGGGTTGACGGTGGAGCTGATGTAGCCGATCCAGCACACGACCTCGTAGGCGACCGACGTGTTTTTGTAGAAAGGAAATACGATCACCAGGATGTCGTAGGGCAGCCACGACAGCATGAAGCAGGCGATTATGCTGCCCAGAGTCTTGGCGGCATTGTGCTCTCGTTTCATCCTTGATTTCCACCGCTTGGCCGCTTCATCACCACCACCGCCGCCTCCAGAACTACCACCGTTGGCTACCTCAGTCCTTTTCGATTCCGTGGGCGCGCCAGCTGTGACCTTCCGAGCTTGCCTCCTAGCCACACGGTATATCTTGGAGTAGATCAGCAGGATGATGAACATTGAGAGGAAATAGGGGCACATGCCGTAGGCGAAGTGCAGCCCCAGGTTCACGATGAACATGCAGTTGTCTGGACAGCCCCCTCGCTCGATCGTGCCCCGAGACAGCGTGGGGCTCAGGCTGAGCAGCGCCGGGGTGGTGAAGATCGCAGCTCCGAGCCAGCAGAGCGCCAGCATCACGGCCACGGTGCGGTCCGTGACCCGCGTCGGGTAGCGGAGTGGGTCGCAGATGGCCACGTAGCGGTCGTAGGCGATGCAGCTCAGGTGGATGATGGAGGAGGTGGTGAGCGTGTAGTCGAGGAAGTAGTGCAGGTGGCAGAAGAAGGAGGCATAGAACCAGCACTGGTAGACGGCGTGCATCATGCGGTAGGGCATGATGAGCAAGCCGATGAGGAAGTCGGACACAGCGAGCGACAGCGCCAGGGTGTTCGCGTGCGTCTGCAGCTGCCTGAAGCAGGCGATGGCTACGATGATGAGGAGGTTGCCAAGGATGGTGGCTATGATGAAGAAGATGATGATGGCCAGCGTGAAGATGCGGTCCTCCTCGGACAGGCTGGGCCCCGTGCAGTTGTAGTTCTTGTAGTGCAGGGAGCATGGTGAGCCCGTTGTGGAGTTGTCCATGGTTGGTTGTGGAGTTATCCAGCACTACGAACACCAAACCACAGAACATAGAACCTCGCGCTGCCCGAACTTTAAACTTCATGTAGTGGGAGGGTATGTGGGTGAATGGATGGGTGAGTGAGTTTGTGAGTGAGTGAGTGGCTGGGTGAAGGAATGAGTACATTTGGTGGGTAAATAGGTGGGTGAAAGATTGGGTGAGTAAGTGCTTGGATGGAGGAATAGGAGGATGAGTGCGTGAGTGGGCTATGGGATTGGTAAATGGGTGGATGAGTGAATTGGTGAGTGAATGAACAGGTGGGTGGGTGAGTGGGTGAATGGGAGAATGAGTGAGTGGGTGGATGGGTGAGCGTTTGGGTGTATCTGCAAGTCACCAACTCTCAGACAAAGCAAGTGAACGTCTAAATCTCTAGTGAATCTCTCATCGTTGCTCTTCATTGGCCATACAGAAGAAGACGACGTGTGCGTAAGGTGATTTCCCACTATTTATCTATGTGCGTTATAGGTCCAAGAAGATGCCTCTGCACAGTGTGTGGTATTCAACTCGTGTGTGCGTATGTATGTTTGCCACATATCAGGAGTGGTAGTGTAGAGGTTAGCGCGTAGTGCTATGAACCCAGCGACCCTAGGTCGAATACCGCTCACGGCGACCAACACCAGTGACGATTATCTGAACCGTCACCACTAGGCCTACCATAGGTCGACTTAGCCCCAAATAAGTACCATACCTGGTGCGGTGCATAAATATCGCCACTAGGGAGATAAAGGCGGCCGGGCGTCGTGCTCGTCACCTCGCCCCTATTTTCGAGCTCCATCAGTGTCTATTTAAATTCCTACTCTAATTCCCTTGCTTCCCAGCTCCTATTTCTCACGCTCGCCCTACTTATCTATATTCTCTGCTGTTTCACGGAATTATATTCTTGTTTTAATTCAATCACTACACACTAGGACTTCTCCTATTAACATATTTCCTGGGTGCCTCTTAAAAATAATGCCCCACTGAACTAGCTACTGCGATTGTGCACATCGCCAATGATTCATTTTCAGGTGGGTGTTTCCCACCATCTTTTAAAATAAGACAAGTTTCACCACGTCTTACGAAATCCGGACTAGATACTGAGGACCCTGCCGGCTACCGGCCGATTACTAATCTCTCCACCATTTCTAGACTCCTTGAGCATCTTGCTCTTTCTCAACTCAAGACTCAAATTACCTCTTCCTCAAACGTTTGTTCCTATCAATCTGCCTGCCGTCAGACTTACTCCATGGAGACTGCAATTACCAGAGTCTTCGACGACATTCTTTCAATCATCGACTCCAGTGCAATCACGGCTCTCATTGGTCTGGACATTTAGTCAGCTTTTGATACTATTAATCACCTACAGCTTTCTCATCTTCCAGAGTCCGACTTTGGAATCAGAAGATTAGTCCTCAAATGGGTCTCATCCTCTTTGGTTGGGAGGGCCTCTTCTGTTAAAATAGGCGAATCCACATCCACTATTGTAAATCACTTATGCGGGGTCCCACCGAGCTCCGCGCTTGGACCATTATTGTTTGCTGTCTACACATCCCCCATCGGCCGACTTATTAATAGCTTCGGAATGAAATACCACTCTTATGGTGATGTCATTCTATGATACACATCAGAAATCCCCACTAATGCTCAAGGAATTGAAAATCTCACTGAGTGCACAACAGTCTTGCAGCACTGGTTCTGGTCGCATTATCTTTCTTTAAATTAGGCCAGATCTGAAGCCATACTCATTGGCACCCGACAACGGTTGCCGCCATCTCTTCCCCCGTAACATCACGATTGCCGGCACCACCATTCCCTTTTACGGACCACTTCCAATTCCTTGGTGTCACTTTGGAGTCTTCCACCGTGTTTCTGGATATTCACGTCAACTACATCAAAACTTGCAACCATCATCTCAAGGCTCTTCGTCACCAACGTCCACTCATTACCCTCGATATTGCCAACACGCTCGCCTGCAGTATAGCCAGGGTCTCGCCCTGGCCTCGACTACTGTAACGCCATTCTCTCCATGTCATCATAACATTGCCACGGTTACATCGTCTACGACTCGACTCAGCCATCACTCTCCGTACTCTTCATTGGCTCCCCTACGCCAGCAAGACACATGATAAATTGCCTGCCTTTGTCGTCGCTTTCATCACCGGTTCCCCACTATATCTCGCCTCATTACTCTGGCCTTGCACTGAAGCACGTGATAGAACCCTACACAGCCTCACTCAAAATCTGCTTCGGACATCAAGGTCTCGAATTGTTACAGCCTCACGTCAGTTCTCTACAATCTCCTTTTCAGTGTGGAACTCTAACCCTATGTGCATGCGCAACATCAAATGTACTCTTACTTTTAAAACAACATTTGTTTGGTCAGGCTTTCGAGCAGCCCTGAGCTTGGCTCCTTGCCTCTGAGTTGTCGGCTTGTCTGCACAATCTGGCATGTTATAAATGTCATTATTATTATTATAGGTGCTCGTGAACGGCATTTGCCCCAGAAGTCTGTTATGGCTACATGGGGATCTTTGTCTTTGTGTGCCTTAATAGATACTCACAGCACTTGGTAAATATTGTATGGCTCTAAATATTTTGATTGTGTGTATGCCTGTGTCCATAGGAATACCTTAATACATGCTCACTAACATCCCGAAGAGTATAAAATTGCAAATGCATGTCCCTGTGTGTCCCGGTACCTAATAGGAGCTCGCGAAATAGATTTTTGAACTATGTTTTAGGATATAACATTTGTGAAACATTAATATTCAACTAAATATTGTTTTTACGCATTTTAAATGTCGGTGTTTCTGTCTGTGTGTCTCTCAGTGTAATTCGCTGCATGCACTGCATGCATCTTTGACTATTGTTGGGATTTTAGTCGAGATTTTTCGTTGCCACACTAACAGGTGCCAAGTCAATGTAAGCCAATCTACATTCTCGTTCAGTGTAGGCGCAAAAGCAACTGAAAATCACATCGGAGTATATAAATATAGTAATGCCCTGATTAAAGTCTCACCCTTATACATCATTTCGCAAATACGTCGTCACTTTATTAATACCACAACCTGATTTGCGTCGCCCCAACCCACACTTACATCGCTGACAGCATCATCCGTCCTTTCTCGTATCCGTCGCCTCTGGCTTCACTTCCACCTACCTTGTATATCGCTTTGATTTATGTCGTCTCGATGTTCATTGTACGTTTCTGGAACGCATCCCTGATGTAAACTAGGGTATTACTGTACAGGGATACACTGATGACATAGATGAAAGCGACAATGCGTCCGAGTGCTGTTGAATAACTTTAGTTCCATACTGAAAAGTGACCAATTGTGCCGATTCATGTATATATTTACGTTTCTAAAACATTTTAAAATTACATTGAGAGCCAGACAGAGGAGAACGTGAATGAGATGACCCTCTGCAGGTTAACGCCATAAATCAAACTATTCAAACCAGTGAGTGAGGCTTGGGCAGGATGCGTCATGGCTAGAAGGCATATATAATCCCACTGAACTATATAGCTCTTTTTCAGAAGCGACCTCGTCGCAATAACGGAATTGCAGCCAATGGATACAACGCGTAAGAGAGAAATTACGTCCACCTTAGGAGATGGAGCGATAAAATCACCTCGAGTGCAGTTAAATAAATGATTGAGAGGTGGCGATGAGGCCTTCATCCAGCAGTGGATTGGCCATGGCTAGTAAAGATGATAACTCGTGTGTTCAAAACGCATGCCACCCAGAGAGCCAGCCACCCACCTGAACACCTCGCTCAGTCGCCACTCCGCGGTGAGCGATGCTTCAATATTTATAAAGCCTGAAACACGGCGATATAAATAGGCCCCGTGGCGAGCCCTAGCGAATCGCTTAATAGCCTCGGAGGACCAATCCAATTAAGCCTACTGATTCACACGAACCAGCGCCTCGGGGATTTATTGAGAGAAAACTTGGTTTATTAAAAATAAACTATATTACGGGATTTGTTCATGTTGGGATGAGATATAGGGTGCCATGGAATGTGCTTGTTGTTGTTTGGTGTAGGTTATTTGTTGGTAATTTATAATGGACGTCGTAGTGACGAGATGTTAACTATCTCGCCTGGTACACAGGACGTCGTTCGATCCCGACCCTGACCCCTGCTGTATATTTCAGAGCTTGCGTGTCTCTCTCCCCGTGGTCGCGTAGATTTTTCTCTGGGTCCCCCGGTTTTTCCTCCATGTTTAGAATCAACATCACGCGTTCAAAAAAGTTTCGGCTGTGATAGATGTCCACGTGCTTAAGCCGCTTCGTTGAGTGTTGCCCGCTACCCCCTGGAGAGAGGCGATAGAGTGTGAGGAGATAGATGGAATTCTGCAGGGCCCGAAAGGAGAGGAGACCCGACTCTAGGCGCAGTGGAGAGTAGTTCCTGCAGGCTACCCACGGGACGATGACTTCGGTGCCTGTTCAACAGCAGCCCAAACACCTCATTCGCACCCTCCGCTGGTCCCTTCTCCCCATACTTCGTGCTAGCCACGGACATAGCCCCGCTCCCCTACAAGTGGACTCTATTGATGTCCACACTTTTATACACCGATCAGTTAAATCCCCTTTAAAAAAACTACCTAGATAGAGGAATAGGTTTGACGTGATCCTGAACAACTTGCCCCCCCCCCCCGCCACCTTCCACGGCTCCGCCCCCACGCCCCCCTCATGTCCCCCCTCCCTTGCACTCATTGGATTGGCAGCCGACGCCAGGCCCCGGATGAGTGGAAACCCAGCAGCGAATCCGGTGTCAGGACGCGCGCCCCCACCCCGCCCACCAAGGCAGAGTCTCCACGTGGCGGGGCACGTGGCGCAACTGTGGGAATGGCGGTGGCAGACGCGTAACATCTCCTAGGACAGACGGAAAATGTTACCTGCGGTATGAATGGCTTAGCGGGGAGGCGCGGGGTAGGAATAGCGATGCGTCGGGCCGGCCGGGGGCTTGCAATGAGCGAACCAGATGAGGAGGTCCGGGGACAAGGACCACTGGAAGGGGATATCAGATCCCTCCGGGCCCCGATAGGAGTGATACTCGGTCTATTGTCGGGGAAGTGTCATCGAGCACCGGCCGCATTTGTGTTTTCTGATTTTCGGGCAACCCTCAGCCTACCCTCTAATTCCCTTCCCCCTTCACTTCCTTTGCCATACAATCCGAGGATTCTCCACCTGTATGATAAACACATACCCCTCCCCTTTTCCTTTTTGCTTTCTCATACCCCCCCCCCCCCCCCATGTTACAAAAAAACATGTTCCACCAGCATGATTTTTCCATGTAAATGAGAAAATGTATTTCCCCCTCACCCAGGTTATCTGTCTCCCCCTCCCAATGAACCAGGACGCGTCGGGTACATGTGCTTGGCGGATATTCCCGTGTGGTTTTTGTCACCCAACGTTGTGCAGCGGGCCTTTGTTCTTGTGTCCAGCAGAAATCTAGTAGAAGATTGTTTCAAATGGTAATAAGTAGTCCACATGTCTACGCAACTGTGATGTCACAGTACACGAAGAACAATGATGTCACAAAGCACAGAACAAATCTATGATGTAACATTAGGCTGTGATGTCACAGAGCACAGAGCTCGTTGTGATGTTACAAAACACCTGCCCTCTCCTACTCCCTGAACTTGTCCCCTTTGTTCCCCAGTTGTTTGATTGAAATGTATTCTGGCAACACCACGTACTATATATTGACTGCATTGAGATGTACTAGAGAAAATATATGCTTGGATTTTGTCATGTTTATTGGTGCAGATGTTCCACAATATATTGACATTAGAATTAAATATTTTTTACATTTAAACAATGCTTAAATAGAATGATGCCATTACTGTCAATAAATACACAACTCATTTGTAGGTTTGTGTGGCTCCGGAGTTGGAGCTGGGTTAACTTAGCCGCAGTGTGAAGCTGTCCTGAAGCGGCTTCAGAAATAGAACAGGGGTCAGTCTGGAGCTGGAGTCAGCCTTGTGCCGGAGTCAGTCTGGAGGCAGAGTCAGCCTGGAGCCGTAGTCAGCCTGGAGCTGGATCGGAGACAGCCTGGGGCCAGAGTCAGCTTGGAGTCAGAATCTTCCTGGAGCCGGAGCCAGAGTCAGCCTGGAGCTGGAGTCAGCCTGGAGCCGGAGTCAGCTTGGAGCCAGAGTCAGCCTGGAGCCAGAGTCAGCCTGGAGCTGGAGTCAGCCTGGAGCCGGAGTCAGCTTGGAGCCGCAATGTTCCTGGAGCCGGAGCCAGAGTCAGCTTTGGAGCCGAAGTCAGCCTGGAGCCAGAGTCAGCCTGGTGCCGGAGTCAGTCTGGAGCCAGAGTCAGCCTGGTGCCGGAGTCAGTCTGGAGGCAGAGTCAGCCTGGTGCCGGAGTCAGTCTGGAGGCAGAGTCAGCCTGGAGCCATAGTCAGCCTGGAGCTGGATTTGAGACAGCCTGGAGCCGGAGTCAGCTTGAAGTCGGAATCTTTCTGGAGCCGGAGTCGGAATCTTCCTGGAGCTGGAGCCAGAGTCAGCCCGCAGCTGGAGTCAGCCTGGAGCCGGAGTCAGCTTGGAGCTGCAATGTTCCTGGAGCCAGAGCCAAAGTCAGCCTGGAGCCGGAGTCAGCCTGGAGCCGGAGTCAGCCTGGAGCCGGACCCGAGCCATGTCCAGCAGAGGCACGGCATTGCCAACCGATGTCCAAAGTACCCCCTGACCCCCAATGCTAGGTGGCGAAATAAAGTGAAACTAAAATGCGTACAGAATTGAAATGTTACAAAGCTTTGCGATGTGCGCATTGCGTGCAGCATTTAACAACAGTCTACGCAGTAACCCACAGAATACACAGAGACCCATAGATATACATAGAGATCCACAGAGATACATAGAGGCTTACAGTTATAGATTCAAAGATGGATACAGAGACCCATATAAAGGGGTCAGCAACTTTTCAATGAAAGGCCTTTTTTCGTTTTTCAACAAAATGTTTCGGGAGCCACACCCCACGCAGAATGACTTGTACACATACACAAACATAGCAGGTATAGTGTTATTTACCCTTAGTCGTTTTTTAAGACTTAAAAACATTTTCATTAATGAACCCAAAATACAAGTGGATTTCATAAAGAGGGGGGGGGGGACTGCAAATTTATGTGTAACAAGCGACGTAATCCACCCTCAATTGGAGATCATATGAGGGTGTTCTTGCTCGGTGCCCGACCTCGGCAGGGATAACGATCAGGCATGGTGTGTTTAATGAGAGGGGAAGATAATGGAATAAAGGGGAGGGGCAGCTATAAAGTAACCAAACAGAACCAGTAAACGTGACCTAAACGCGATATCCAAGTTTGTCATTCTTGATTTCTTCTAAGAGCAGCGGTTACCACGTGTTAACGAAGGTGTGTAGTATCCAGAGTCCATCCCTTCTCCCGAGCCCCCATTTGTCTGGCTATTCATACTGAGTTCTGCTATAACGGAGCCCATATGGCCTCGCATTCCCACTCATTCCCTTTTAAGTTGTGATGTTCCATTCCTGCCTCAACTTAGTTTTTCTTGAACAATGCCGATTTTCCATATTAGAGAAGTATTTATTTAGGTTACATTGCGTAAATATAAATGTGTCCTTAAACCCGGCACCACCCGACACAACCAATTAGTAAGGTTTGTCACGGTAACAAAACATGCTAATTCTTTACTACTTCAGCACACTTGTGTGTTGGAGAGTTAACTCGCAACATTTACAAATCTAGTATGACGTTTGGCCGTGAATAAGAACCAGCCTCATCATGTGACAGAGTTGTGGAGAAATCCTCTTCCTGTTCCGGTCTTAAGTAGAGAAATAGATGTGATGTCACTTGTGAGTCAATCAGGGGCGAGGACCAGAGGGGGGGGGGATATCTATTATTGGTTTGGTTATTAATAGCTAATCAACATACATTATGTATGTACATCCTGCCGTTTTTTGGGTGCAAAAATCGCAATACCTGTAATTGGCTGCTTTCATAGTTAATCACCATCCATGTATGGTGACCTGTGTAAGTGTAATGGGTTCCGGAGACACTTGTAGAGGTAACTTCTTTATTACAATACAACACTCCAATCGTCCAAATCTCCAACAGTCCTGATACTCTGTTACAGCCTAGGTACACAGCCTAGCTACACAGCCTAGATACTCTACTCTGGCTACGCTCCAGAACTCGCCCTCACAAGGTCGTAGAGTCGGGAATTCCAGAGTCCCACCACTGGCTCTCACAGCATCCCAGGGTCTTCAGATGGCTGGTCGTGGGTCTTGGGTCTTGAGTTACAACTGGGCCCTGATCGTCCAGGGAGCTCTCCTTTTATGCCTGGTCCAACGAGGGGTGGGGCCATGTGTGCCACCAGACATCCCACAGAGCACACACAGCCCCCCCCCCCCCCCCGTTGGCGGCGCCAAAAAGGCTTAAGCGCCTGGGAACCCAACGCCTGGCGCCCAGAGGCTTAAGCGTCTGGACCCCCTGGGAACCCAGCGCCTGGCGCCCAGAGGCTTAAGCGTCTGGACTCACCTGGGATCCCTAGAGCCCCCAGCAGCCCCTCCCTTCTTATGTCACTACATTACCTCCCTCTACGTAGCCTCCAGCCGTCCCGGCTGTCAATAATTAGATAGTTTAAATTAACGAAAGGAAGAGAGAGAAAAAAAATACGCGAGCCTCAACAGGAAAAGAAAAGAGAACAAGAAAGCAACCATAAATACCATAACCAACCTGTACAACTCTACACTATATACAAGCATCAATCAACAAAAAGGTGAAGCAATGACACGTGAACAAACGACCCGCGGCACACCTAGCCCTCATCGGGATCCGCATAGAAAACGGGGAATTAACAACAACAAATATACAGATTCCGACGCGTTGGATGCACAACCACCGCATGGATGGCAGGGTTCCACACCACCCTGCCAGCCTCCCATCCGTCTGGTGGAGAGAAGGCGAAGACCAACATGTCGAGCATCCCTCTACACACACTTATCCGGACGTCTGTCTACGTCCCGGGTCGAGAAGTCGTACTTCAGGGCCGACCCATGTACTGGGCAAAGAAGTCGCACTTCAGGGCTGCTCCAGTATCTACATTTTTAAATATATATATAAAATTTACATGACACAACCAAAATAAATCTGCCTGCTCCTGTCCATAAATGGTGACCGCACGCACGAACCGCATCTCCAAAAGGCATCCCGTGCTTGCGTCCCAGCAGCCCTCAATAAGGACCGCCACCGACATTACATGTCAACCGTTAGCACCCCCCGCCTTTCCAACGTGGCGCCTCCATCCTAAAACTGTGCACGTCGGCCATATCGGGGGGCTTCAACCCAGTCTCTCTCCAAGACTCGCATCGCAGCATATAGCTGTACCGACCGAGCTGAGACCCAATCTCTCTCCAAGACTCGCATCGCAGCATATAGCTGTACCGACCGATCTGAGACGACCCATCGTTCACTCCCTGCACAACATGCACCCTAACAGCTGAGGGATACAGTCCCAACGTAACGGGACAACTACACCTGAACACCACGAATCTACAGCCCACTGTTTCAACGCGCCTCGGAGTGTTTCAATCTCCGGGCCGTCAGGGCGAGCCTACTGCTCCAGACGCACCACGGAGGGTCTCAACCTCCGGACCAGTCAGGTCAAGCCGTCAGTGATAGCATGACGGGACCACACTCTCCGAGCCATGTGAGCACACAGCCCACTAGGCTAGACATGCCACGGAGTGTCTCTATCTCCGGGCTGTCAGGTCAAGCCGTCAGCCATAGCATGACGGGACCACACTCTCTGAGCCATGTGAGCATACAGCCCACGAGGCTAGACATGCCACGGAGTGTCTCTATCTCCGGGCTGTCAGGTCAAGCCGTCAGCCATAGCATGACGGGACCACAACTCTCGTGTTAGACACGCAACACCCGCTGGGCCATCCTGGTCAGGATCTGCATCCCAAGATATTTGAGAGCCAGCCTGACAATTCCAAATCCTTCGCAGCATGTCATCATCTCAAGATAAATGCTCCATACAGTCTATACATCGTTAACAATGACAGCACAAGCTATACATTAACAATCACGAACAAAGCTCAATACAAACCATACATTGTTAACAATCACAAGCAAAGTTTCGCACACACATTGACAACACTCATGAGCGAAGCTCCACATAGTTTACCCAACAACAGTCACGATTCCCCAACGACAACGAAGAAAATGTCAACAAAAAAATCATTAATCCGGAGCGCGTAAAATGTACGAAATGTCAGGGGCCTGGTCTCCCAACCTCCAAACTTTGGCCAGAGCAGCAAAGGCGGCGACCAGCGCGTCGGTCCATGTGCCGGCCCCGGCGCTGGTTACAGTAAGAATGGCGCCCTCACTGTCCGGTCGCAGCGCTGATGACGCGGTATGCTAGGTTGAAGCCAGCTGTCGTCCGGCAGTGAAGGTCGCAGCGCTGATGACGCGGCGTTGCTAAGTTGCAAACAGCTGTCACCCGGCGGTGAGGGACGCAGCGCTGATGACGCGGCGTCGTCGGGTTGGCCCACGCTGGGCCCGGAAGTGACGTCGCTCCCAGCGGTCATTGCTCCCCCGGCAGAAGTGACGACACACCCGGATGTATTTGCGGCGGGAACGGCTGCCATCTTTGTGTGGGAGCCAGCAGGAATTTCGTGGCCGCTGCGCCGCCTCTCTCCCTCCTGCCTCCGCCTGTGAGCGACGCATGTCGTCCAGGATGGAGACGGTGGCGTGGAGCAGCTCAGTGAGGCGAAGCAGCGCCTCCTCCATCGCTGCTCCCGACGCTGGAGAGAGGACGGTCGGCGGAGCAGACAGCTGTTCAGCCGGCGGTGCAGCGTTGCTGTCGGCCGGCGTTGGCCGCCCCATCGCTGCTTGTTCCTCGACATCGCCGTCAGGACTGAAGGTACGTGGCTTACTTCTTGTCTCCATAGCCACTTCTGACGCCAAATGTAACGGGTTCCGGAGACACTTGTAGAGGTAACTTCTTTATTGCAATACAACACTCCAACCGTCCAACTCTCCAACAGTCCTGATACTCTGTTACAGCCTAGGTACACAGCCTAGCTACACAGCCTAGATACACTACTCTGGCTACTGCTCCGGAACTCGCCCGCACAAGGTCGTAGAGTCGGGAGTTCCAGAGTCCCACCACTGGCTCTCACAGCATCGCAGGGTCTTCAGATGGCTGGTCGTAGGTCTTGGGTCTTGAGTTACAACTGGGCCCTGATCGTCCAGGGAGCTCTCCTTTTATGCCTGGTCCAACGAGGGGTGGGGCCGTGTGTGCCACCAGACATCCCACAGAGCACACACAGCTCCCCCCCCCCCCCCGTTGGCGGCGCCAAAAAGGCTTAAGCGCCTGGGAACCCAACGCCTGGCGCCCAGAGGCTTAAGCGTCTGGACCCCCTGGGAACCCAGCGCCTGGCGCCCAGAGGCTTAAGCGTCTGGACTCGCCTGGGATCCCAGAGCCCCCAGCAGCCCCTCCCTTCTTATGTCACTACATAAGCATCCAGTTAAACAGTGTATTGACAATACGCTTACAAGCAGCACTAAACCTGTAGCTATCAGAACGGTTACATCCATTTTTACTTCTTTCATTTTCAATATTTTCTCTAATTAGTCTTGGTCAGTCGTAACTAGTTTTACACGAAACTTAAATGTCAAAATCCATTGTGTGACCTTGTTGGCACGCATGTTCTGCCACTGCCAACAGTTGTGTTTTGGAGCATTTGATATTGCTGTGTTGTTCTTTTAGTTTCATCCTGATCATTTGTCCCGTCTGTCACAGGATAAATGAATCCGGTACATACCTTCTACTGATTGCTTTGGTAATAATTATTCAGTACTAGATATTAGTTTTGGTATTTTATGTACCATGCCAAATCTCACTCAGATGTTTTTTTTTCCGAAAAACTGGCTAGTTTATCAGTTATTCACACAATGTACGAATATTTTAATAATTGTAATTGCTTGATAAAATTCAACACTGGTGCTATTTGATTTGGTTTTGTAGATTTTTGCATAATTGTAACCTTTCAATTGCAGTTCATTGACAAGTTTAATCTCACTCCTCAGATGCTCACCATTTGATACTTGTTTTGCTCGATGTACTGTATGAACATCTTCATGAGAGATGATTTCTGCGTGGGGTGATGGCGTGACTGCATTCAAATAGGCATCAGTGTGCGTTTTATTAGGTAAACGCTGTGTGTTATTTTACCATATCGGCCGTGCCCGAGAAGAATATCCAGAAATGGGAGTCTTATAAACCTCAACTTACATGGTGAACTGGATAGAAAGGTTTTGCGAGTTGAGATTATTGAGAAATTCATTAAGTGTATCTTTACCGTCTGGCCAGACCACCAATGTTTCATCCACATATCACAACCAAACAGAGGGTTTTCGTGTCCTTGAATCTAGTGGTTACTGAAAAGTCTTCCATGTAAAAATATAATTTGACTGTACATCTTGTCACCAAGATATTCCATAGTGTGACCCATTTCGCGTCATATTTATGAATTTGTTTATTTTTTTCACATTAAATTGGTGCGTATAAAGCAGTGCTGCTTGCACACCTCTGTGTATTCCTAAATCGATCTGAATTATCGCGGGAGGTTTCTGAGCAAAGCGAGGCGCCCTGTGTGACAGACAGGACTTTGAGAGAGACAAAGTCAGGCGCGGAGATAGACGCAAACACACAGAGAAACAGCACTTCATCACTTCTATACACCTCAATCAGCTCAACCCTCCTGTACACCACGTGGCTTCTGTGTGGCCATGCCTCCCGTGAAACGAGATACTGATCCTCCTCTGTGCAGCTCACTGTTGCTTGCTCCTTCTCTCTTTCAGTTACACTTTTTTAATACACTGTGATCTATCGTATAACGCCTCCACTAACTAATTACAACGTTAGTTTTTCACACACGAGTGTACATCACTACACTATCACACATCGAGGCCTACGTCGAGGCCTACGTCGGGGCCTACGTCGAGGCCTACGTCGAGGCCTACATAGAGGCTTACATCGAGGCCTACTTCGAGGCCTACGTCGGGGCCTACGTCGAGGCCTACGTGGAGGCCTACATAGAGGCCTACGTCGAGGCCTACGTCGGGGCCCACGGGGGCCTACATAGAGGCCTACGTCGGGGCCTACGTCGGGGCCTACTTCGAGACCTACGTCGGGGCCCACGTGGGGGCCCACGTGGGGGCCTACGTCGAGGCCTACGTGGAGGGCGCTCGTAAATGGAAGCAGAACAATGAAGCTGATGGGCCAAACATCTCGTCTCTCCACGTCCACATCACGCAACTATTCAGCCTCGGCGCCTCCAGGCCGCACGGCCGCTGCTGCTCTGCTGTAGTACACACAGCTGCTGCTGCTTCGTGTATGACTCCTGCAACTGCAGTTGGGTCGGCTGCAGCTGCTACAGCAGCTGCAGCAACAACAGCAGCTGCAACAACACAGCAGCTGCAGCAACAACAACAGCAGCTGCAGCAACAGCAGCTGCAGCAACAGCAGCAGCTGCAGCACACAACAGCAGCAGCTGCAAAACAGCAGCAGCTGCAGCAACAACAGCAGCTGCAGCACAACAGCAGCAGCTGCAGCAACAGCAGCAGCTGCAGCAACAACAGCAGCTGCAGCAACAACAGCAGCAGCTGCAGCAACAACAGCAGCGCTGCGCAGCAACAACAGCAGCAGCTGCAACACAACAACAGCAGCGCTGCAACACAGCACAGCAGCTGCAGCAACAACAGCAGCAGCTGCAGCAACAACAGCAGCAGCTGCAGCAACAACAGCAGCAGCAGCAGCAACAACAGCAGCAGCTGCAGCAACAACAGCAGCTGCAGCAGCAACAACAGCAGCAGCTGCAGCAACAACAGCAGCAGCTGCAGCAACAACAGCAGCTGCAGCAACAACAGCAGCAGCTGCAGCAACAACAGCAGCAGCTGCAGCAACAGCAGCAGCTGCAGCAACAACAGCAGCAGCTGCAGCAGCAACAGCAGCAGCTGCAACAACAACAGCAGCTGCAGCAACAACAGCAGCTGCAACAACAACAGCAGCTGCAACAACAACAGCAGCAAGATGGCGGCGGCGTGTGCGGCCACGTGTGCGTTGTGCTGCATGGGTGTGGGCTGTGCGTGAGAGTGGGTGAGGGTGAGCTGCGTGTGAGTGAGCTGTGTGTGTGTATTTAAATTTAGTGTTTTAAAGATGTCAATTCACCTGCTGTGTATCTTACTACTGTCCCTCCCGGCCATATCTAGTGCCACACTCAACTCTACAAATGGCTACCCGCGTTACTTCGCGTCAATACTTATTGCTAAATTTGCAACTACACCTGCTAATGAAACAACTTATAGACACTTCTACACTCCATCATTATATCCTATTAAACCCTATCTTTGTCCCATTACTTCACCAGCACTCCTTCCAAACTTCATTCTGCTCTTAAAAATAACACCATCTGCGAGCTGCTGCTATTCGTCCAAGGTTCGTCGCTCTTCATCCTTTCACAGAAAATACCTGTGCAAACTATTAATTCTACTTTTCTTATTTCTGGGTGGTATTGAGCTTCATCCTGGACCAAATGTAAAGAACTCATATAATTCTGTAGATTTTTCTGGCAGAAAAGGTGTTGGTGTTCTACATGTCAACATCAGAGGGCTTTTGATTAAATTAAGTCAACTAAAACTAGAAGTAGCAAATCTTGACCCGGACATATTTTGCCTAACAGAAACATTTCTCACTCCTGCCGTCAATGACTTGCAGATTACGATTGACAACTACAATCTTTTTCGGCTTGACCGAGGATCTAAAGGAGGTGGAATTGCCATCTATGTTTGTAATACTATTGCATGTTCACCAGCTCACTCCTTGTTTAAAAAATGTTGCTTTGAAGGTCTGGCTCTCAGAATAACTCTCCCTAATAATCAACACATATTGGTAGTGTGCTGCTATAGACCGCCTAGTGGGAAGGATGTTGAAGCTGCATCTGCACTGAGAGAGCTTCTTGGGGGCCTCCCTAAAGGTGAAATAGTTTTAGTGGGTGATCTAAATTGGAATTGGCTAAACCCGCCGGCCGTGGCCACAAATTTTGCAGATGAATTTAACCTGTTTCAATTAATAAATGTCCCCACAAGACCCAACCTAAAAAATCCGGGACAGTCATCTCTGCTTGACGTCCTATTGACAAATGCCCCTCACAATTTCGCACTGACTGGTGTTCTAGGTAATAACCTTAGTGATCACTCCTTCATTTTTGGGGTGAGATCATCAGCCAGACCCAAAGCCCCCCCTAAATTGGTTGAGAAGCACTCCATGAGACACTTCAGCACTCAGGCATTTACTAATGATGTGCTTCACTCGGATATTGACAAGGTCTGTGATATTCCAAACCTGACTACGGCTTGGGAGACCTTCAGGTACACGTTTCTCCAAATTCTTAACAAACATGCTCCGTTGGTTAAATTTAAAACTAAAGGCAACCGTCCACCATGGTTTGATCCTGTGATTACAAAGCTCATGAAAACTAGGGACAAGGCTTGGGCATGTGCTCAGAAAAGTAATTTGGTCAATGACTGGCTAGAATACAGGATTTTAAGGAATAGATGCGTCAAAAAAATACGGCATGCAAAAAATAACTACTTCTCTTCCACTCTCCTTGAATCTCATGGAAATGCCAGGATTTTCTGGAAAACAATCAAATGTATCGAAAAGGCATCCAAAACAGATCATCTGCCCGTTCAGCTTAACCGAAATGGGGAATATTTTTCAGATCCCCAAAAAATAGTTGACAATTTTAACCTTCATTTTTCTGAAGCTGGTACCCTATTTGATAATGTATTGGGAGTCACCCCTGCTCATGCAAATTCCTACACTCCTGTCCAAACATTAAGCGAATTTAGTTTTCAGCCAATCCACGAAAGTAATGTTCTGAAACAACTGTCCTACCTCAAAGGGTCCTCCTCTACCGGAGCAGATAGTATTCCCGTCTTTGCTCTACTAACTGTTGGTCACCTAATATACAAACCTATAGCCCATATTTTCAACCTGTCCATCAAAGAAGCATCAGTTCCTCTAGAATGGAAACATTCCTATGTTCGTCCACTTCACAAAGGGGGCCCTAAAGATGATCCAAATAACTACCGACCTATCTCAATTTTGTCCCCGTTGATGAAAATTTTTGAAAAATTATTGACCTACCAAATTAGCAGTTTCCTGTCCGCCAACAATCTATTACATCTAAAACAATCTGGGTTCCGAAAAAAATACAGCACCACATCTGCTGCATTAGACTCTCTGAATCACATTTACAGTAGCCTTGATAATAAGCAGTACTGCGCCTGTCTTTTTCTTGACTTGTCCAAAGCTTTTGATACAGTAGACCACAACATCCTGCTTAGTAAAATAAGTTGCCTCGGTTTTTCCGAAAACACAGTAAAATGGTTAAAAAATTACCTCTTTTCTCGCACACAAACTGTATTCACAGATGGTTGGAGGTCAAACAGTGTTAAGATAACAAAAGGGGTTCCACAGGGTTCCATTCTCGGCCCCCTCTTGTTTTCTCTTTATGTAAATGACTTGGGCACTGAACTGGATTATTCCAGGGTAAATCTTTTTGCAGATGACACGGTACTAATTACTGCTGGCCGCTCTCCGGATGACGTGATTGCTAAGCTCCAGAGTGATTTCAACAAACTACAACATCAGCTAGTTGCTCTTAAACTAGTCCTAAATCCTGCCAAAACCAAGGTGCTATGCTTCTCACCAGGACTAAAGCGGGAAGTTATTTTTCCCCAATTACATACCTTAAATAATGATCAAATAGAGCAAGTCAAGATCTATAAGTATCTTGGGGTCATCCTGGATTCAAAACTGAATTTTGAAGATCACATTGATTATATTGGGAAAAAGACAAAAAATTAAAATTGGTTTTCTATATCGACACAAGCACTGCTTCCCTCCTATGTTCCGTTTGGAATTGATTAAAGCTACCGTACTGCCTCTACTTGATTACTGTGACATTGTGTATAAATCAGCCCCAAGTACTGTACTGAAGAAGCTTGACTCAATGTATCACTCGGCCTTAAGATTTGCATTGAACTGCCCATATAGGACTCACCACTGTGATCTCTACATTGGGTCAAACTTAACATCTCTGAATGTTCGACGGCTTGTGCACCAGATCTTATTTATTCATGATGTACTTGCAAAAAAATCTGCAGATTACCTGCTGGATCTCGTCTCTGTTTCAAAGAACAAATTTGACCTAAGGTCTACACTCATTTACCAGCTTAATATTCCCTATTGCCGTACATATACTGGAGGAAGGGCCTTTGCTATTGATGCCCCCAGGGTCTGGAATGCTGTTGCAAATAAATTGAAACTTGAGTCACTACCTATGAGATCTTCACTCAAAACTGCTTTAGAGGAGTTGTACACCCCTAGCTGCCAGTGCTATTCAGTGACCTAAAATAACATGTTTCGCTCCGGATGATCGCTACAAAGTATGACCTGTGTTTTGATTTAGTGTGCTGATCTTAAAGGTGCATTGAAAAATTACAATACTCCGATTGATGCTCCTGCTGTTGTGGAGTGACTCATGCAGCCAGCTATGGCTGCAGGGTTTTGGTAGTACATGTTGTTTATGCCATTTATTGTGAAAATTCCGTCAGTTCCTATGATTGCTTTTTCATTGCCTTCATGGCTTTATTTTGGTGATTTCGAAAAGTGTATTGGTTTAGCCATGTTTGTGTTGTTGTAGTACAGAGTTAGACTGATGGCCTTAATCTAAGTTGTCTTGTGGTTGTTGTTGTTGTTTGACTTGCATCCCACTGGGATTTTTGCACACAGCGTTGGTGTACGGTGTTTTTTCTGCAATATTTTTGCTGTCTTTTCTTGGATTTTCTGTTTGCACTTAGTCACATATTCACTTTAAGATGTTTTTTTGTTCATGTTTTTGTTTTTTGTTTGTTGCGGTTGCATCCGATTCAAGAGCTGAATGGCTCACAGGGCTATACCTAATAAATGAACTTGAACTTGAACTTGAACTTTCATCCATACCTTCTCATTATAATCATCATCCTCTCATCATTCCCGAAATTTTGGCCCGGTCATTCATTCCCCCCCTCCTCCCCTTCCTACTTGGCGCTCCTAATCCTCTATTCCATGCCATCTTTGTCTTTTTCAGGGACTTCAGTCTGGGCATCTGGTCCCCCACTTTCATCCCATTCCCTTCCTTCCTGTCTGCTGCCCTTTTGAATATGGATTCCACTGCTGCTTCCTGTGTTTGTGTCAGAAGGTAATTACATATTTGCGCAAAAACAAAACAAAGGGCGAACTTTCATACTGCTGTGAATCTCCCAACCGACTAATGCTCGAACAGCTCCAGATGCCTGGCGTCCGAGGAGAACACATCCAGGTACAAGATCCGACCGAACGCTGTTCGGAACGGCCGATTGATGGACGCGTAGAGGATCGGGTTGATGGTGGAGCTGATGTAGCCAATCCAGGACATGACCTCGTAGACAGCAGACGTGTTCTTGTAGAAAGGAAACACCATCACCATCATGTCATAAGGTAGCCACGAAAGCATGAAGCAGGCAATGATGCTGCCCAGGGTCTTGGCGGCGTTGTGCTCTCGTTCCATTGTTGATTTCCACCGCCTGGCCAATTCATCGCCATCACTACCTCCAGAACTACCACCGTTGGCCACCTCGACCGTCTGCGCATGTATGGGCATGCCAGCTGTGACCCTCCGTGCTTGCCTCCTGGCCACGCGGTATATCTTGGCGTAGATCAGCAGGATGATGAACATTGAGATGAAATAGGGGCAAATGCCGTAGGCGAAGTGCAGCCCCACGTCTACAGGTGAACATGCAGCTGTCGGGACAGCCCCCTCGCTCGATCGTCCCCCGAGACAGCGTGGGGCTCAGGCTGAGCAGTGTCGGGGTGGTTAAGATCGCAGCGCCGATCCAGCAGAGCACCAGCATCACGGCCACGGTGCGGTTCGTGACCCGCGTCCGGTAGCGCAGTGGGTCACAGATGGCCACATAACGGTCGTAGGCGATGCAGCCCAGGTGGATGCTGGAGGAGGTGGTGAGCGTGTAGTCGAGGAAGTAGTGCAGGTGGCAGAAGAAGGAGGCATAGAACCAACACTCGTAGACGGCGTGTATCATGCTGAAGGGCATGATGAGCAAGCCGATGAGGAGGTCAGACACAGCGAGCGACAGCGCCAGGATGTTCGCGTACGTCTGCAGCTGCCTGAAGAAGCCGATGGCTACGATGATGAGGAGGTTGCTGAGGATGGTGGCTATGATGAAGAAGATGATGATGGCCAGCGCGAGGATGCGGTCCTCCTCGGACAGACTGGGCCCGGTACAGTTGTAGTACTCGTAGTGCAGGGAGCATGGTGAGCCCGTTGTGGAGTTGTCCATCGTCCAGCGAGCTGGAGTGGGAACACGGCGTTGGGCTGTGTGAGACTGTGTGGTACATATGGCAGAAGATCAATGCATGCTTGGTCGGTATGCCTTGTGTAAGTTGTGTTGATTCATGCTCGTGTTATCTGTCGCAATGCATGGGGAGGTAGAGGATGCTGATATTCAGTGTACAAGTGGGTAATCAGAAACTCACATCCTGAGAATAGTTTTTTACTCTTTTATCTGGCAACAAAACAGGTGTTAAGTTGTTAAAACACCAAACTGAAACCTTTTACAAGGAATCATGTCTACATTAACCACAATACTTGTGGTCAAAATCCTAATAAAAAAACATTCTGATAATATATGCATTGTCTTTTAAACTGATTTGTCCACACCAGAGACAGCTTTCTTTTGAGCCTCGTCTCAAACGGTGTTAGACCAGAAGACGCCAAAAGGCGTACAGCACAAAGACAATGCAGTATCAGAGTAATGAGAGCTCGGGGTGAGCATCTTCATCATGAGACCTCTTTTGCCAGTACCATATTATCAGAGTATGTTTTTATTTGCATACAGCAGAGGTGTAGAGAATTTCAACAGGACCTAAATCTCTGCTTTATTGATCTTGTCAAGGCCTATGATACCATTGGGTTATTCTTCGTGATTACAGAGTGCCAGACCGTCTGGTCAGAGTTAAAAGGACCTTCATAATGGTGGGCAGGCTGGGTAAAATTGTTTGGTCAGATATCAGAGCCATCTTCTGTTTATCTCGGGATGCAACAGGGATGTCCTCCGGCCCCTACACTATTTAGGGATATTTGACCACGTAGTTCGAGAAGCTTTCCATTGATGTACCGTTGGAATTTACATATAGTATAGATACAATGGTAGACTGATCGATGCCTGGTGTCGTCAAGGTCAAACATATTATATATGCGGATATTCTAGTAATTGCTGCCCACTCTGAAAAGGAGTTGGAGATGCTACTGCTGAACCAGGAGCGTGCTGCTCAGAGATGGCGCCTTAATATCAGCCCCAAAAAAATATAGCACCTGCCTTCGGTATTGTATGTTATTAAATGCTCCCCTCCCTCAAATCCCCATCAGTAATGGGGCAGTTGTGGAGAGGGTGGAAAAGTTCCTATACGTGGACAGTATGCTTATGACCAGCTCTGGTTTGGCAGTTGAGGTCTCATTCCGAATCAGCTGAGTGGCAACCTTTCATAAGCTGTGTAATGCTGTGTGGGAAGCTTCCTGGACTGTCACTCCATACAAAGCTCGAGATCTTCTCAGCCACAGTCATACCCTCCATTCCATATGCTTGCTAGAAGTGGAGCTATCTAAATTAACATCTGCGCCCGTTTTAAACATTTAGGCTCACTGTCAGAGCCAGTGGGGGGGGGGGGGTGGCACGTGCTCCCCCCAATGATCCGATCGAAATCCCTAATTTCGATCGGATCGTTGTGGGTTATTAGTAATAAATCGGCATTTTGCGACCCCCACTGCCACTGTGTAGCATATTATTACGTGCCAGGGACTCTATGAGATGATCAGACAATAGTCTGAGTCCATAATTGACAATAAGTAATGGCAAAGCAGTTATAAGTGACTCACAGAATTGTGAGCAGTTGTGTATACAGTACACGGCTTCCCTGTAGGCATACCTTCAGCGAGCGCGATGCCGATCACACACGGTTCGAATTAGACCCTCGATCGATGGCTGTGCCATCACCGCACACGCGTTGAATAATAAGCAAGGGACATGTCCTTACTTACTAACAACTCCTATCATTTTTCATTGCTGGAGGGGTTGCCCCCCTACCTGAAAATAATGGCTCCGCCATTGTTTAGGCTCATCATAATTACGGGTTTAACCTTACTGGATTGTTGGAGGAGCTCCAAATCCTTGAAAGATCTAGACGCAGTCCCATCAGTGAGCTCCTCTGGCAAGCGAGGTTCCATTAGCTGAATCGTGTAGCCCGCATGGCTGGATAGATGGGTGTAAACGGGCGTGGCATGGGCTAGACAAGGGATGAACTTACATGATACAGAAGGCTGTAGAGCTAATTGGACTTGCCGATGAATGGTACCAGCAATGTCAAGATCAGCCTCTGGAGAAGGTTCATGAAAGATGCTGCTGGGAAATTGGAGGCAGTCTCCCTCCAGGATCGACACTGACAACGAGTGGAGCGCCAAGTTGTAAAATGGAGAAAATAGGCACAGTCGGAGGCTCAGGTTGTCCATCTGCCAGTCATCTCAGTCAACCCATGGCACCTCGATCTGTTCCGTGACCTCCTGCCAGCGGGCCTTCGACACTTCACGTGGCCTCTAAGCGCACCTAGCATGGCACAAGCGCTATGGTGACATCACCACCACTTAGTGGTGAATGGCAGTTATTCATAAATTTTTGGGGAGTGGTAGTGCACTACAAACCCGACGACCCAAGTTCGATTCCCGCTGACAGCCACCAACACCAGTGACGATTATCTGAACCATATTTAGGCCTCCCTTAGGTCGTCTCAACCTAAAATGAGTACCTGGTGTGATGTTTAACGATCGCCACTTCGGAGACAAAGTCTGCTGGACTTGGTGCTAGCCACCCACCCCCTCGTGTGCCGTTCCAGACTTCATAGGTGCTCGCTAACAGCACTTGCCCCAACAGTCTGTTCCGGCTTTGTCAACAGGTATTCCTCAACACAGCCTGTCCCGGTGGTTTACAAATTTAAGTATGAATTTGTGTGTAAAATGCATATATTTTACATATTCAAATCTGCCGTGTCAGCTGTCGGGATGCCTTTAAACTCAACTGGGAGTATTACATTTGATGCAGTGGCATGAAGCGCCCCATTCACTGTCCCCTAGGGACGATTGTATACAGTATCTGCCTTGCAAGGTGCTCCCTTACAGTACCGTTCTCGATGTTGCAGTATGAGATCCACTGCAATGATAACTCTATGTACTATACTAGCTGTACTACCCGGCTTCGCCCGGGACTTGTATCCACCACGGCCGGCCGCCTTTGTCTCCCCAGTGGCGATGTTAATACGCCACGCCAGTTACTCGTTTTGCGGCTGAGTCCCTCCCTCACCACTCTCCCTCCCTCACCACTCTCCCTCCCTCACCACTCTCCCTCCCTCACCACTGACGCACGGCCGCCTTTGTCTCCCCAGTGGCGATGCTAATACGCCACACCAGTTACTCGTTTGAGGCTGAGTCGACCTAGGGGAGGTTCAAATAATCGTCACCGGTGGTGGCCGTGAGCGGGAATGGAACTCGATTCGCCGGGTTGGTAGCGCAGCGTAGCGTTAACCACTACACCCACCGCTCCTCACACACCACACACGCACAGACACACACACAGACACACACACAGACACACGCAGACACACACAGACAGACACACACACACAGACACACAGAGAGCACGCTAACCACTACACTACCGCTCCCCACACACCACACACGCACACACACAGACACACACACAGACACACACACAGACACACACACATACACACAAACACATGCACACACATACACACACATACACACACAGAGACATACACATACACACAAACACACACATACATACACACAAACACATACACAATACACACACACATACATGCAGACACACAGACAGACACATAACACACATACATACACACACATACATACACAGAAACACATACACACACATACATACAAACACACATACATACACACAAACACATACACACATGTACATACACACATATATACAGACACGCAGACATACACATAAACACATAAAAAACGACATACATACACACACACATACAAACACACAAACACATACACATACATACATACACACATACATAGAGACACACAGACATACACATAAACACATACACACATACACATGACCCGGCTTCGCCCGGGACTTGGATCCACCACGCCCGGCCGCCTTTGTCTCCCCAGTGCCGATGTGAAAACGCCACACCAGTTACTCGTTTTGAGGCTGAGTCCCTCCCTCGCCACTCTCCCTCCCTCGCCACTCTCCCTCCCTCACGACTCTGTAGAGGACGTGAAACTTTTATGAATTTACCTTAGATTCGCGTGGTGGGTGTCGAGGCCTAGCACCGTGCAGAGCCTCCCGCCTCGCCTGATTTTCCCACCCGGCTGACGCTGGGTACGGGTGCCGGTCCCCCCCCCCCCCCCCCCTAGCGCTCGAACAATACTGAGTAATGGCTATTATTTAATTAATTACGGAGCCTATGAAAGTGGCGAAGGCGTGGCTAGCCATTGGCCGGGGCAACCGCCGTCCAATGAAACTGCAGCCCTTGGCGAAGGCGTCGCTAGCCGTTGCCAGGTCCAATGAAAGCGGCGAAGGCGTCGCTAGCCGTTGGCAGGGGCAACCGGCGTCCAATGAAAGTGCGTATGGTCCGGAGACACACAGACACACAGACAGACAGATAGACAGACAGATTCACGATTTTATATATATAGATATATAAATGTCGCCAAATGTATGTCTACATATATGCCTTAATAGCTACTCGCTAACCTCACTCGTCCTGGCAGTATAGAATTGTAAAAGCTGCATGTATGTTTGTATGTATGTATGTGTAGTGGGTTACGTTAGAGACACACTAGTCGTAGGAGGCATACACGTTAATTCTACACTTTCCACAGTACACGGGGTAACTATATAGAGAGCAGGACAGCCGGAACACTGCCTGACCCAACACTGACGAGGAGAACGAAGATTTCGTAGACGACGGGCTTTATTCCCAAACCGCAGCAGCCCCAACCCAGCGTCGGGCCCTCCCTTTTATCCTCCCCAGTGTGGCCTGGCTCTGCCCTTGGCAACGTCCCCTTCTTGAACCTACCAGAAGATTCTGGGCTCTGTGCCATGTGTCCCCTCTGTCACCTTTACCCTACATCCATTACCCCGGCCTATCATGTGCCCTACTGCCAGACCGGCTGCTGTATCCTCAAATGCCCCTTCTCTCCCAGTAACCAGCACTATGCACCGTAGTGACACATTTTATGTCACTACATATGTATTTGTGCCGTGCCAGCCTTCATAGGTGCTTGCTAATGGCACTTGCTTAAACAGCCCGTTAAAGGCTATACGGGGGATCTTTGTATTTGTCTTATTTATCTACATATATACTCATGTCACTTGGTCCAAGATTGTAGTACTCTAATTCTGTTGATCGTGTGTATGCTTTTCAAAGCCTGCGTACATAGATATACTTTAACAAATTTTTGCTAACATTGCTTGACCTGACAATGAAATTGCAAATGCATATATCTATTGATATTTATAATATATAGGGACCTTAATAGGAGCTCGCTAACTGGTCGTTAGTTCATATCAACCATTTATTATAACTCAACCTGGAGCAACAACACCAACATTGGTTAAATTTCTACATCATGAGACCTCCTTTGCCAGTACCAAAATATAACAATAGGTTCTTCCCATTTTTCTGGCAACAAAACTCAAACCTTTAAAACCCCTTTAAATGTTTCAGTTTTGTTGCCAGACAAAAGGGGAAACCCCTATTCTTATTGGTTTAGTTTATTTTAACACCCTTTTCAAACTGACTGCCATTAATACGAATGTATGTATTAGCCTTTTAAATTAACTTAGAACTTTTATTAAAATATATAAGATTGCATTTATCAATTGTATTTTGTCTCAATTCATTCAGGGTTCTTGGTCGAATTTTGTAAACGACGGATTTTAGTCGACCCCACAGAAATAAGAAAAAAATTTGATATCTTTGGCGCCACGGTGGCTAGAAGATGTTAACTACCTCGCCTGGTATACAGGAGGACGTGGGTTCGATCCCGATCCAGACCCTGACGTCTATATTTTGAGTTTGCATGTCTTTCTCCACGTGGTCACGTGGATTTTTCTCCAGGTTTACGGGTTTTCCCCTCCACATTTAGAATTAACATGATTTAGAGTATTTGCCTGCAATAAACTTCCACGTGATAAGCCTCTTCGTTGAGCTATCATTTGTGGCTAGGTCGCTTCTGAAAAAGAGCTACATAGCTCAGTCGGCCTGACCTGGTAAATCAAACATAGTTTTAGTAAATAGTTTAGATTTTAACTTAAAGAATTAACAAATTGTTTTAATATCTTAGTGTTAAAATAAATAAAATAACCATGTGTCCTGACTTTTGGACCACCCTGTACTGTATTGTTGACCCGCCCCTACTGGACATTTGTGAAAAAATATTTATAGCTCATCTAATTCCCATGCCTGTCAACCCATACGGTTTACCCGTAATCTTGTACAGGGAAATTGAAGTTTCAGGTCAATTGGGCATATAGCCGGATAAATTCGGCCATATAAATAAAGTCATGGGACAGCTTTTATTTTTACTCTGGCAGCCGACAAATTTGATCCGGAATTAAGACGCTCTCGGTACATATGCGCAAAAGCTACACTCCACATTGTTTTCCAAACACAAGCCACACCAAAGCACAGCGCCACTGGCAGCGTTACCTCCTGTGGCGAAGAAGGCGAAATTAGCGACGCCGACACGCAGACATTTGAAAGAGTAGGAGAGCCCGACCTATGCCCAATGGCAGCACACAGGATGGGTGCGGTCATTTGTTTGTGTTTCTCTCTCGTGATGAGACTTTGCAGGATGAAAGTTGAGATTTTTAAGGGGCACGGGGTGACCAATACCGTCTGAATTGGTCGATAATAAGATAGGCACTGATAAGGAGTTGACAGATATGGATTCCTCCAGTCTAAATACAGATTCTAATTCTGATTTAAATGAGGATCATGATGATGATGAAAAAAATTCCCGACACTCAAGGCTTTCTCAAGAGGGTCTTGCTACGTCGAGATGTTGTTTGGTCAATTTCCAATTTCAAGGAAGGGTTATCCTTCTGTGGGATGGTGCTGCAGTACCTGGAGACCCCCCTCCTCATCCGCCACGCATTCAAGAGGCTATCAGTTGAAGCTCTGCACGGATAAGATTCAATCTGTGCGCATAGATACCCCATTGTTTGAAATCTCTATGATGATTGAGCCCATTTCACGAAATCGTGTTTCATTCACACGCGTTCTCTGATTTGTGTGTTCCCCTCTAAATCTCTCTGTGTCTCCGCGCGAACAATTACACTCAATGCAATGCACACTTCTTTGACTAATGTTTGGATTTCAGTTCAGGTTTTTTCGTTGTCACGCTGACAGGCGCCGTGTCAATGTAGACGTGAGCGCCAATCTACATTGTCGTTCACTAAAGTCGCAACAGCAGAACAAAAATAACGAAGATATATATGTTTTGTTTGCAGGGACAAAACTGCAAAACACATCAGAGTATATATGTTTATAAACATACATGGTTAAACTGATGAGATCGAGGCAAGCGAGAGTGGACGAGAGTGCTGTTGGATAGCTGAGTAACATCGTGAAATGGGACCACTTACGTATTAAAGTTTCTAATACGTGCATATTACCTGCTATGACATTTACTAGGGAGTTATTTTTTACTTAAATTCGCTTCGAGGAATGAGATTTGCGCGCCTGTAATTCCATTGATAGCCAGGCAGAGGAGCACGTAGATTAGAGGACATGTGAAGGCTAACGCCATCATAATAACGGAGTGGTGGTCAACGGATTGAACGCGTCGGAGAGAGTTTGTACACCTCGGGAGATGGAGTGATGAATGCATCTCGTGCTCAGGTGCTGGGCGGATTAACGCATCAGGATGGTGAGAAGTGGCGACGAGGCATTCATCCAGCAGTGGATTAACCGTGGCTAATAATGATAATAAACACGTGTTCAAAGCGCATGCCAGTCAGATCGTCAGCCACCCACCTGAACACCTCGCCTCGCTCAGTCGCCACTCCGCGGTGAGCGATGCTTCAATATTTATGAAGCTTGGAACACTGCGATATAAATAGGCCCCGTGGCGAGCCCTAGCGAATCGCTTAATAGCCTCGGAGGACCAATCCAATTAAGCCTACTGATTCACACGAACCAGCGCCTCGGGGATTTATTGAGGGAAAACTCGGTTTATTAAAAATAAACTATATATTACGGGAAATATGGTGCCCTGGAATGGCATTGTTATTTGGTGTGGGTTATTTATCGGTAATTTATAATAAAATAAAGCATACGGTATTTGACGGACGCAACTGACCTTGTCTGATGCGCAGAGGCAAAACAATTTTTACTTGAGAGGTGGGGCCTTTCATCAAGAAGAGTTTGCATGTTGAGTGTATTTGACGTGTTACACGGATGATGATAGTCCCATTGATCTAGTTGCCCGGCTTTTTAAATCCTTCATATTAAGTTCGCTTGCTTGCGTGCTTGCTTGCTTGCTTACGACCGTGCAAATCTTTCGGTCGTTTTTTAACCCACTTCCCGTGATCCAATCGAGCTGACATTTTGCACACAGACAAAATTTTACACTGTTTAGGGAAATTAAATATTTTATTACCAATTGCTTAATACTGGCAGACAATCATCTGACCCATAGGTGGCAGCCATCTCAAGCCAGAGGACGAGAGGACTCTAGCCGCCACGCATATAAAGGATTTAGAGTGAAAAACTTTGTTTTTACGGGTTATACTTATTTTTCATTTTACGAGTTCAGGTCTACTGAACTCTATCGCTTTTTTGCAGAAGCGATCTGACTACAAATAATTCCTCAACGAAGTGGGATATTATATTGAAACTTATAGAAGCCAAATAATCTAAATGCATGTTTCTAAATGTGGACGTTTAAACGGTAGGAGCCGGATAAAATCCACGTGACCACGGTGAGAACATACAACTCCAAATACTGTATACAGGTGTCAGGGTTGAGATCGAACCCACGACCTCCTGTATATCAGCCGAGGTAGTTAACATCTCGCCACCGTGGCACCCATTTTTTCACGGGGGTGAATGCGTGGTGATGCGTGAGGCAGAGCAGCAGCAACCCAGATAGAGACGTCAACATTGCAGAGAACGCGTACAGTGGGATCGTTGAGGCATTATCAAACGAGGTGTTTGACGCTCGCAAAAAAAACGCGTATCTATCTAAACAAAACGGTCTAGATTTAATATGAGAGCAAGAGGCTGTGGCATATATTGTGATTAAAAAGATTAAAATACGTAAAGTAATGAACATTTGAGTATATATGTAAAATATGTTACGTGAAATTAAGTGTAATTTGAAAAAATGTGAGTGTGTAATTAAGAATGTGTGTTTTAAAAAATATTAATGTGTGTATGTAATTTTCTGAGTGTGTGTCATTATTATTGCGTGGTGCAATTATTATTGGATTTCTTGATAATTTGTTTTTTACCCTTCTATCTGGCAACAAAACTGACACCTTTTTTTACAAGGAGTCATGTTTGCAAAGACCACAATACCTGCAGTCGGAATGCAAACAAAAAACATAACTCTGATAATGTATGTACTGTCCTTGAAGTTGATTGGTCCACACCCGAGACAGCTTTTCTTAGGGCCCAGTCTCACATGGTGTTGAACCAGATGACGCCAAAAGGCGCCTTTTGACTCCTTGTAAAAAATGTGTCAGTTTTGTTGCCAGATAAAATGGTAAAAAAACAATTATCATATTTTTCTTCTGGCAAATGAGGTTCTAATGGTGAATTAGCTCTCTTGTTGTCGAGGGGTATATGTCACCAATCGTGGTAATATCAATGATTCTCGCTTTGACATTTATTATTCTCGCTTGAAAAATTACGCGTGCAATTCTCTCAGGTCTCGGGATTCACAGCTCACTGCAGGATACAGCTCGTCATTGCGACAATGATGCACGAGTCTAGGAAAGAAGCACGCGGAAACCTGTTTTTTTAATATAAGCAATTTAATATCAACTCACTCGAATATCCAAAACTCTTATCAGCAGGAAATTATAGCAACGACAGTACCCATCCAAATACACGTACTTATCAATCCGTATTGAATGACAACTAAATGAAAGTATTGGCTAATATCACGATCACGTTATTTTAAAAAGAAAAATAGGCAGACCATAAAAATAGCAATTTTCGTAGGGAATGCGTGTTCAAAAATGTGTATCAAATGGTTAGAAAGCATCAACCATCGGATCTCACAATCACGTGATTAAAAATACTTACTGGCTAACCGTCAACAACAGTATCAATGTCAACTTACGCGTTAAAAAAATCGTTGTCAAATGTTTAGAAAGCATCAACGATCATATTTTCAAGATTATGCGATTTAAATGAAAACAGCTAATATCTCAAAACGATAGTATTCATCCCGATACCGATATGCATGCCGTGGATTTGTGTATCAGGGTGGCAATCATGATACATGCATGGTCCACCAGTCATGATGTATCGTGCGATGTGCATTCGTTCACGTGCGATCCTTGCATGAGGAGGCGTCACCAACTGTAAGCTGTATGGTCACGTGATGGGTGCGTGTGGGAGTCAGTGTTTGTCTTCTGTCGTCTCTGTATCCGAAAACATCTTAAGTCCCACCAGGGAGCATTGATTAGTGGGCTCGATCCGCTGCTGGAGTGTGCTGCGAACACACGGCTCGCTGTCAATTCAGAGCTGGAGTGCGTTCGAGACTCATGAGTCAGCAAGCTGCCAGTTCGCCATTGGCTGCTGTGGAACACACAGCCAGGTGGTCTGCACGCCAGGCTCGATGTGCAGCTGGAGTGGTCTGTGGCCACACTGGCCGAGCGCTTGCAGCTCCGTCAAGCAGAGCAGCTGCATGTCACGGCACTTGCCCCGGAACACTGCAAGTCCGTAACCAGCAGCCTGGAGAATAGCTTGATGTGTGAGCACCTGCCGTGCCTCCCTCCCAAAAGGTCTTACGCTGGGCAGTTGCCTGCACGCCTTTCTCTGCTCACTCAAACACTCGCCAAATCCTCCACCTCACACAATAGCAGTCACTGGCTCCACCATCAACATACTTTTCCAGCCTGTCACTTGGGACATTTTCTGTGCACACTCACGACTGATGTGGACCTCAGGTGTCTACTTGTGAAGCTACTTAATGCCACCACGGCGTTTGTCAGCAGTTCCCTGACCCTTTTAGCTTGGTACAGTATTAAAGAGAACATTCCTTCACACCACAATGGCATGAAAAGGTTTGTGGGCCGTCCATAAATGACGTCACTCACCTAGGGGGGGGGATCAGACATTTGTGACGATGTGTGACGAGGGGGGGGGGGTGAGAAATGTGACGTCACATCAACATGCGCAACTTTAAATAAATATAGACAACACGTTCTACTTAATTAAATAGACGTTTTAATAAATGTTTTCTCCTACAACATCAGAGTGCAGCGCCACATTAAATACGCACTACAATGACAAGGGTTTAAAGAAATGTTGAAGCATGTTTTTTTTGGGGGGTGGGGGCAGAGCTTCGTGACGTCATATTTGAGGGGGGTGGGTCTGACTTTTTGTGACGCCGTGTGACGATGAGGGGGGTGTCCAAAATCGTCAAAAATCGTGTGACGTAATTTATGAACGGCCCCTTGTATAAGACAACCTCGCCACTGGGGCACTCTAATTAACAATTTCCTGCTACCACGTAACTTATCGCAACACTACAGGTGCAGTCCTTGGCTCCGCAAGCAACCCAAAAATAAACTAACAAAAACACAAAATAAACCTTCTAGCGACACTTCGAGACTGCCTTAGCAGAGACTCAACTCTATTACCAGTCACGGGGAGAAGTCCCGGAGCCTGCCAGAGCAGAACTGACTTGCTCTTTGTATAGGATTTTTAACTCATGTGATTACCTAAGACACATTAAGGGCTGATGTTTTCCTCCCATCTTTGCACACGTGGTGCATCCATAGGGTCAGCCTGAGTTCATCCCTGGCTCTGGCTCCACAGACGTCCTGGCACCTGATGCCATCATCCTTATTAACTCCCTCCCTCTGGAGGTCATCCCATCCGATAGATATCTATTGTATTCTGTTTACCCGCTTCTCATTGTAGTGCTGGTTTGGCTTCATCATCTGGTTTTCTCGACTTTAGGCATACAGGAGACCAATATTTGTTTCCAAGGAGCCATAAAATAAATAAAAAATAGACTATCACACTTAATAGGAATCCCACGTCAACCGCAGATTCATGTATACATGGTTTATTATTTGTATACCAATTTACCAGACTTTCTTGCCACGCCTCTTGGAGTCAGTCTGGAGCCGGAGCCAGAGTTAGCCAAGAGCGCGAGCTGCAGTCAGCCTGGAGCCAGAGTCAGCCTAGAACGGGAGCCAGAGCCGGAGTCAGTCTGGAGCTGGAGCCGAGCCACGGCCAGCAGAGGCACGGCACTGCCAACCGAGGTCCGAAGTGACCCCCTGACCAAATGTTAGGTGGCACAATAAACTTAAAATGAAATGTGTACAAAGTTGAAATGTTACGGTTTAAAACGTTGGGATGTGTCCTCGGTATGTGCGGAATTTTAACTAGGGACCACATAATAATCTTAACTTTGGAGCTTTCGTGACTGCAGGAATTATTATTTGGTTCTTTCGGTAAAAGTCACGTATAAAGAAAAAATAATAAATTAAATTATAGCATACGACGTTTCGATTGCAACACAAGCAATCATCATCAGGTATAATGAAATAGCGACATAAAATCTAACCAGAAAAAAATAAAGACAGACATATAAGCAGACAGATATCACCAAGATACACAGAGCGGGCAACACAGGTACAGAGAGGGGTGATCGTCTCTGTGGGGTGGCCTTAAATAGACAGAGGGGGGCGGAGGCAGCGAGAGGGAGGGGTTAGAGACAAAATTTGCATGTCAATGAGTACAAAAAGAAGTGAGCACCCATAGACATATATATCGCTATTTCGAGATATATATACAGAGACACATAGAGATGCACAGGCACTCAAATATATAGATACATATCCATATAGACTCATAGAGACCCATATATATTAAAGACAAACCACAGCTATGCGATTCTGGCCATGCTACCCACACGATGGACCATACAGTGAACCCATAGAGACACATAGATACGTAGAGACTCGTAGAGACTGTATAGTATTCCGTTCTCCTTCAATGGAAGAGCAGCAAAACTACATCAACTCTCTCTCTCTCTCTGCTGAAGCACTGTCGTCGTGGCGAGCATCAGGATCTCCACATTGTTATTTAGCTCCTGAACTCATTGCTGCTGCCATCGTCATCAATGTTATCTGAAGCATCTTGTTCATCCTAGGTCCCATAGACCGTTCCAAATCCCATATACCCATCCTAGATCCCAAATGCCATCCCGGATCCGATATACTGTCCCAGATCCCACATTTCCGTTGGTGAAGCATTTTGGCGTGGATGCAGATTGATACGTGCTCAAATTATAAAATAAATGAGAAAAATTACAGAACGATTGACTTAAAGATGGATTGGTCAGACATGTCTGTGACATCTCCGTGACATGTATGTGGAATGTCAATGATATGTCTGTGACATGTCACATGTCATAGAGATGTCAGGACTTAGAGACCTATAGATTTACATAGACTAACTGTTACATATCTGTGACTTGACGATGACATGTTTGGATGCAGAGGCTTATAGACCTACGTAGATTGACTTGGAGACTCAAATGGTTACACTGATACCATTGCCTTCCTCATCAGGCACCGTGCGAATAAGAACTACAGACTTACGAGTAAACATCATGCGATAACATGTTTTTTTTTTTTTACAATTTCTCTTTCGAGTACTGTAATGCACACAGCGCACCTATTTTCACATTAAGACGTCCGATAGTCGCGTGCATCCGTTCGTACATTCGCTGCGTGATGTCCACCGCCACGCCACTCTGTGCACGCGCACTCGCGCTGGTGTTGAGAGCGGCCACAAATTTGGATGGAACTTGAGAGAAAATACATCACTCATGCTCCATAAGCAGTGACCCCGACCCACGCCACCACCACCGACGTAGGCCCCTTTGCTCACATCACGCCTCAAACAAACCATGCATGTGCCCCAGGTGAGTGTGCCTCGACCCAAGGTACCATGTATACTGTGAGCGGCGGTGGCGCAGTGATTAGCGTTGCACCGTGCTACGGACTGGGCAAAGAATCGACTTCGATTCCTGCCCACGGACAAATAACGACGGCGAATATTTGAACCGCCGCTCCTGGGATCTCCCCTCGGGCGACTCAGCCTCAAATGACTACCTGCTACAGTTGGGTTAAACACCAGCACTGGGGAGACAAAGGCGCCCGGGCGTGGTGCTGGCCACCGACCTACTCGTGCACTTGCCCCAACAGTCTGTTGAAGACAATAAGAGACAAATGCGGGGGGAGGGAGGGCGTGGACCCTATCAGCATCAACACCAGCAGCGGAACAACACAAATTCCATCCGACAGACGAACATCTCTTGACACACAGTGCGGCCGATGCTTTCACCCAAGGGCTGGCCTCTCATCCCACCAGCACGCAGGGAAATGATGCTCGCTGTTCTCTGCGGTCATCATCGTTCGCGATGCACAGCCGAAGAATAAGATACGGGTAAAACTCTGTCCGTGTCTTTCTGTCCACTGTGTATATGCGCATAGGTTCTGATCCGCCCTTCCTCGACAACTGAAAAATAGCTTTATAAGTCATCGAATTTTAGTGTTGGTGTCAACTTCGACGCTAAGCACACACGGAGGCGTGTAGCTACAGTACCGCGTGTGGCGAAGCTTATATATGCCAACAGACAACAGCCCATGCTGATGTTGTGATGTTCATGAAGGCTCATCCTCAAGGCTTTGAGTCCGGCGGGTGAGAGACTCGCGCAGACGGGGGGGGGGGGGGGGCGATTATGCCCATTGCCTCGAGACCTCTGGATATCGCTCGACCGAGTGAACGCCTCCGATGGGAGTCTTGCATCTCCTTCGCATGAAGACCTCTGTGTTGTGCAATCACGACAGCCGGCATTGCGTAGCACGAACTACGAGCGCTGTGAAGCTCAGTGCGGTGGTAGTTTCACTCTGGATGCAAGGGCTGGTGAATAACGTGGTGATTTGCGAGGTGGATATCAAACTCGCTGGGCTGTAAAGGTTGCCAGAAGGTGGCAGTGCATATCAATGAAGTGGGATCATCAAAGACAGTGGTTCTCAACCCAGGGGTGCTCGGTACTGCTGGGGCTACGTGGTAATGTCCGAAGGGGAAAGAGAGGTGATTTATACGCGTGGGAAATTACACCATACATTGGTGAATAATCAGGTATGAATCTGCCAAAATAAAATATCTCCAATAACATTTTAATCCACATGGTAAGCTAGAGCGATATAAACTAAAGGATCGTACGCAATGCGGTTTCGAAGAGTAGCCAGCGAGCGCGAACACAGAACACAGTGCGTCGTGCATGCAGAGCGTCCGTTGAATTATTTGTATTCGTTTGCATTTATTAGCTAATGAGCAGCAATGGATCCGTGAATCAATCACCATCTGCTGCATTGCCTACGACCGCTATGTGGCCATCTGCGACCCTCTGCGCTACCCTGAGCGGGTCACCAAGAGGACGCTGGCAGTCATGTTGCTGCTCACGTGCGCTGGGAACGTTGCTCTTCTCGACGCCCGTCGTCGTCGCCTTCATAATGTTCGTCACGAAGAGGATCTTCGAAAGGGGACGCTGCACGAGCGTTTGCATGGTGGGCGCCACGATGGAATTCGACGTATTCCTGGGGCCGCTTCCGTTCGTCGTGTCCGTGCTGACCGCGACGGTGTTGTACTCGAGGATTTACATCGTAGCTCAGAAGCAAGCGCGCCAGCTCGGAGTGGTGGCTACCGTGGTAGTGATCGCCCACCGCCGGGGTAGCGGGGATCCGAGGAGCTCGGAGAAGAAGCGACGCAGCAGCAGCAGCGCCACGTCTAGGACCCTCGCCATCATCGTGGGCTTCTTCACGCTGTCGTCCGTGTCGATGGTCTGCTTCGCACTCGCGAACGTTGCCATGAACTTCGCGGTGGCGAGAGAGGTGTGGTCCCTGATGTGTCTGATCGGCTTCATCAATGCCATGCTGAACCCCCTGGTCCACGTTACGTCCAACAGGCGATTCGGAGTCGCCTTTCGTGCCAAATTCATGGGCCAGATGTTTACGGTGGGAGCCCGGAACATTAATCTGCGCGAGTGATGCTCTCATGAGAACGGGCTGTCTGAACGTCCTTCTACAAAGGGGCAATTCCGTGCACGTTCGCTCATTTTACGAATGAATGAACGAATGCGTGCTGTGCGTAATATAGACAATTGTTGCAATTACAGGGTCATTATTCTACTCTCATGGTTCGCTTTTGTTTGTACCCCCTAGCACGCGGTCCCTTCACAGTAGGAGGCCGGTGTGTGTGTGTGGAATGGGTAGACAAGACAAAGATCTCCCGTGTAGCCTTAACAGACTGTTGGGGCCAGTGCTGTTAGCGAGCACCTATGAAAGCCAGCACAGCACACGCGGGTGTGGGTGGCCAACACCACTCCCGACGGCCTTTTGAGGTGGGTAAGGGGCAATGCTTTGCGATGTATAATCCCAATCAAGTAATGTGTCAAATGTGGACCACGACGTCGGCCCACGGGATCCATAACGAACGTCCACTGGGAGTGAAGCAGGCGCCGCGTGTTCCTATCATCACTGCGCCGCCACTGCCGCCGCGGTAATCACCAGGCCGGCTCCGGCGGTATTCGAACTGCGACGAACCTTTGCTACGAGCGGCGGCCGCGCTCAAACCGCTGAGCCACCGCGTTCCTCCGCCGGATGTCGTACCTCGCCCGCTTGGGTCTCGATAAACAGCGAATACCCCCGAATTACGTATTTCCCTCTTAGGTCGTTTCGCGAATACGCCGTCGCTTTATGGGTACCGCTACCTGATTTGTGTCACTTCACCCCCCCCCCCCCCACACATACGTCGCTGACAGCATCGTCATCGTCCGTCCTTTCTCGAATCCGTCACCTGCACCTGCTACCCTGTCCATCGCTTTGATGTATCTTGTTTCGATATTCGTCGTCGCACCTTTGTCAGAAACGCATCCCCGACGTAAACTGGGGTATTGCGATACTTCGCACTGTCTAACCGCGCATTGATGTTATTTCTTCACCATTTACGTGATTAAACTGAAGCGTGAGTGGAACGTGTTCGTGACACAAAGACCTTGCTGATCATCCCTGATATTCATTACAGAACAACCAACTCCTGAAGAACTGCATTGTGGTCATCTTCTCTTAAGCCACCAGCAATGAAACGAGTAAATTTCATGACCAACACATATTCTCTTGCGAGGGGATTTATCGTCACGTTGTATATTTCACCGACAGTACCTGTGCTGTAAACCCACAGAGTCAATGTCACAACCGAGGGTGTATGCAGGGAGCAGTGGCACATTGGTGAGCTTGTTGACCCGCCCATGCTGGACATCTGTGAAAAAGAGCTTCATAGCTCATCGGATTCTTCCAGTCTAAATAAAAATTCTTAAATTTCGATTTAAAGCTTTCGTGACTGCAGAGATTCATCTTCTTGGTTCTTTCGGTAAAGTCACGTAGAATGGAAATAATAAAATAATAATAATAAAACATAATAAAATAATTTTCACGACGTTTCGGCCACAACGCAAGCAGCCGTCCTCAGGTGAAGATCAGGTCTGTCTGTTATTTAGACTGGAAGAATCCGATGAGCTATGAACTTTACCGAAAGAACCAAGAAGATAAAAAATATTATTCGGTTAGCTTTCCGCGATAAAGAACCCCGGCGACCCGAGTTCAATTCCCGCTCACGGCAGATAACAGTGGCAGCGAATTTCTGAGCCGGTCCGGGGCCTCCCCCACTGGTCGACTCAGCCTTAAATTCGTACCTGGTGTGGCGTGTAAAAAACAACAATGACAACCCTGGGGAGACGAAGGCTGCCCGATGGGGATATCAACCATACCACCCCCTGGTGTGCCGTGTCACTCTTCAAAGGTGTTTGTTCACAGCAATTGCCCTACGAGCCTGCCGGGGCTATAGGGCAGTCTTTGTCATTGGGGGGGCCTTGTGATTTTGAACATAGGCAGTTTTTGAAGTGCTGTAAGAGGGGACACATGATAGCTTTGTGCAGCTGTGGGCAGTAGTTGGCAGCATTGTGTAGCTGTGGGCAGCAGTGGGGAGAATTGTTCAGCTGTGGGTAGCAGTGGTAATAATTGTGCAGCTGTGGACATCAGTGGGCAGCATTGTGCAGCTGTGGGTAGCTCCGAGCAGCAGGGGACAGCAGTGGATAGTCGTGGGCAGCAGTGGGCAGCAAGGGACAACAGTGGACAGCAGTGGCAGTGGGTTCAGTTGGAAGCAGTGAGCAGCAGGGAGCAGCAAAGGGGAGCAATTCGCACTGTGTCAGCCTGGGTAATTTTTTGTGCCCTGTGGCGATTTTGATTAATCTCGTTCTCATGACCGAGTATTTAGAACAAAACATGAAGCCACAATTTATTCAAATTTTTTTTCTAATTGTTTTGGTTTAACAAGGTGAGAACTCACAGGTGGCATCAACAAACCTCATCAACACACCTCAGGAGAGCACCATCTGACACGAGGTTTGTATGTACTTCCTCATCAAGTTAATATATAAATTCACTTTATTCTAAACCACTGGTATGCGAATCAACACGCAATGGTCCGCACAGACCGAGTCAACAATCCATTGCTGTACCGCCACATCCTGACCACATCGCAGCCGTTGTTCTACGACACCTGTTCATGCTCGGCAGTCGAGCTCATGCCCTGGACGTAGCCAGAGGCGCAACTCTGAAATCTGCATGGCCCAACTGAGTGCAACGTTGAGATGCGTAACCCAATGATGGACTTGGCCACGTGCATTTTTTGTTAAATTGGTCTTACGACAAACTGTACGGTACTAGTAGCTCGATTTGCGATGTGACGTGTTAGCGTGATTTTGCCGTGCAATCTCATTGGCCTATTTGAGCTGGGTCCAAAACAACAAATGAGCCGGTGAGGAAGAATATTTGGGGCTGCCGAATATACGGGGCCTTAATGCCAACTTGAGATCGTAAATAAGCAATGAAGCGGATACATTAGAGGTAACACATTTTCAAAATTAAATTTTCTTTAATTTTACTCTGATCACATTTGCAATTTCCCCACACGGACCGACCAACCTGCCCTCAGAATGGAGCGGCCCCACTGGGCATTTGCCCGTGGACTGCCGCCACGATGGCCAGTCCAGGGCCTGTGCATAACCCGCACAGCGCTCGTGTTGGTGCCGTGTGATCTACGCAGGCGGCGTCAGTGGGCGTGGTGACGGCATCATCAGTGACGTGGTGACAAGAGCATCAGTGACGATGGTGACAAGATCATCAGTGACGTGGTGACGGCATCATCAGTGACGTGGTGACAAGATCATCAGTGACGTGGTGACAAGGTCATCAGTGACGTGGTGACGACATCATCAGTGACGCGGTGACAACATCATCAGTGACGCGGTGACGACATCATCAGTGACGCGGTGACGACATTATCAGCTGAGTGGGGTGCGGCAATCGGTCAGGTGGGGGCATCAATATTTTATTTTTGTCGCACGGTCGCACCTAGAGGCTGTTATAGATCGTGGCCTCCTCTTGCCGAATCGCATCCTCGTTCGGCTCAGGGTCTCGAACATTTAACACCGTTTGTGGCGCTCCATCTTCAGAACATTGCAACCACTTTAGGTGCGGAGCACCTATCTGCGCTATTACGTTATGGCTCTAATTGAATTAAAATAAAACTTGAAACCTAAATGAAAGCATTTTCATAAGAAAAAAATATTTAAACCGCATTTTAAATAAATGTTTTGTTCCTTTACACTGTTGTTCAAAACGTATCTCGTGGTGGTTGTCAAGGAGTGCCCCCCAACTCGTCTCTGTAGCACGGCATCCGTAGCCCCCACGCTCGTTACGCTCCTGGGCGGCCTCTGTGCAACGGGAAGATTCCCTTCAGAGACTTGGAGCCCGGTTTGCTGAGTCTAGCCTCTCGGCACTTCTGTCAATCAAACGGTAGAGCGTTTGCCAAGGCAACGGACATCGTCGGGCCGTCTCCTCCGAGGGTCCTCAGCCACCCGGACTCAATGCCAGTGAGGATGAGCGAGCCTTTGTTACAATCGGCGGCAGTAGTCGCAGCTGTAAACTATGACACTACTTTTTTTTTTGCTAGGTGAGACCCACTGAGCAATATAGCTATTTTTCAGAAGCGGCCTGGCCACAAATGATAGCTCAAACAGTGGATTTTTCTCCGGATACTCCAATGATTCCCTCCCCATTTTAAAACATCCGTTTAGAGTAGTTGACTGCTATGACCAAAAGAATATCCTTGATAAGCCACTTCGTTGAGCTATCATTTGTGGCCAGGTCGCTTCTAAAAAAAATATTATAAAGCTCAGTGGGCCTTACCTGGTAAAATATAACATAGTTTTCGGGGGGGGGGGGGGGTTATAATTTTGTGTGCGAGGTGGAGTGGCAGTCCCAGTCCCACGTTGTGGAACACAAATGGTCCCCAGGCTGGCTCGGCTCACGTGTCTCCCTCCCATCCCCCACGCTCCCAGTGCTCAGCTGCGGCTCAGCACGCCGTGGACCCAGCGAGTCGTGTGATGTCTCAGCATCACACGACTCGGTTTCGGCCGAAACTGATATTGACTTGCGGTCGTCATTCGTCAACTGAAGATCTATTTTTAGAATATCATGCTAGTGCTACGTCTATCACTCTGCCTATCGGTCGGTCAGTCGGCGCTAGGTAATCCTATGCACGAGGCTGCAAACACACACACACGTCAGCAGCAGCAGCAGCAGCAGCTTGGGAGCGAGGTTACAGCCGCAACCATGGTCTGCTAAAGTATATATGACCGGTCTGGCTGAATGCGGAAAAACATTTGTTTCTTAACTACAACATTCGTTTGTTTGGATATAATTACTAAGTAAGTAACACCTAAATATTTGCCATTTAGCGACTCTTACTGCAGGCTCTGAATGATTAGTTCCAGATTTATTTTTAATTAAAGTAGCATTGCATCATGACATATTTCATAAATCTTGTGTTCGGTAACTTCGGTTATATACCTTTATGTTTCGGTCTCGGTCGAAAGTGTAGTTAGATCTTCGATTTTGGCTTCGGTTTCCGCCCAAAGTGTAGTTAAACTTTCGGATTCGGTTTCGGCCGAAATAAAATTTCTTACTTTCGGTCTGTTTTCGGTTTCGGCCGAAACCAGAAATTCAGTTTCGGTCGGCCTCTAATCCAGACAGCTCTATTCAGCAGCTCGATCTAGACGTCTCTATCCAGACAGCTATTTTCAGACAGCTCTATCCAGACAGCACTATCCAAACAGCGCTATCCAGACAGTGCTATCCACACAGCTCTATGCAGACTAACCGGCCAGGTCTAAGCGGGGAAGGGGGGGAGTAAAGGCCGGTTTAAAGTCGTGATTTTTCCAAGACAGAACTTAAACAGTTACTAACGACTCTGGCTGTCTCGTTACCAAAGGCAGAGCGTTGTCCCACAGTCCGGGAGCTGCGCAGCCCGATGACCCCAGGAACAGAGCCTTGACCTCGGAGTCCTCAGAAGGAGGTGATGCGAAGATCTCAGGGAAACTCGTTGGAGGGTAAGCATGGGTTCAGTTCCTACAAACATTGAAGCAATGCCAACTATTCATGGGTTGCAACATGCTACCTGTTTTAGCGGTATATTCACGAAACAGACGCACACGAATATTTATGAATAAATAAAAAGTCACGTGATGTCGGATATAAGCAACAATGGTTGTATCATTATTATTCAACGGTTTTACTTAACTTGATTCCTCTGTTTGTCGTGGTTAAATCTTGTAATCAACATTTCGTCCACTTCCCGTTGTCCAATCAATTCCACATTTTGCACACGTACTCAGATCCGGTGACAATGCATGCCTGTATCAAAATCAATTAAGCAATAATTCGCTACTTTAAAGCAATTTACATTTTGTATGGACGCCTTATTATTCATATAGTTTTGTGTAGGTCAAAAACGCCGCGGTCCCTAAACTGTGGAATCGGCTCGCACAAAAAAGCCGCGTGTCTCAGGCGCCATTCACGTACTTCTCGACCGTGAGTTAAACGAAGTTGTTCATAAAACCGTTGTTTAAAAAATAACTTTTTTAAAGGAGTTTTTTTTCTCAACACAAAATAGACAGTGTGCATATCACACTTGTGGTATTATGTAATAATAATAAAAATAATATATTTTGATCGCTTAATCATCTTTGATTAACATCCATTATTGCGTCTCTCCCCCCGTTCAGCAGTAGACCAGCTGCCACGACTGTTAACCTTGCTGATCAAGGTCGCAGGCCCGGAGCAAGGATCCACCTCATCAATGAAGAGGCGGGTTCTACTTGCACTCAAGTGGTCACTCAAGTGGTCACTTATCCGCTCTATAACCCCCCTCCCCCCCCAGCATTGTGTTATTTCACGAGATGCATTTTTTTTTGCCATCATCCCACAACGCAACTGTGACGACACCTGAAAATATATTGAAAACCGCGTGCGTCGAGGAGCCAATGGATTAGTCTGGGCATCGTCATCCACCATCAAACGTTGCGATGCATCACTTACCAAGTTTTTTTATACTGGAGAGGCATTACGTACGAACTACGATAATAATAGTGATATTGTGAACGCATGCCGAATGATTAATATAAAACACACAATACGGTCCATGCATATGCCCATGTGTTCACCATCGCGTCAGCCACCTGTCACCTTCAGACCAGTACAGGTCAGCGTCTCTGGCCCCAGGGGCGAACAACTCGCTGCTGAAGATGATGCGGAACGCGGTGCGGAACGGGCGGTTGAACGTGGCGTAGAGGATCGGGTTGACCACAGAATTGGCGTAACCAAACCACATCACCGTCGACCACACGAGCGCGCTGGCCGTGACGCCGAATGCCATTTCCAGGACGCTCGCCGTGAAGTAGGGCAACCAGGAGACGAGGTAGAAGCCCACGATCATGCCCAGGGTGAGTGTGGCGTTGTGCTCGCGTCTCATGGCCGCCCACTTGCTCCTGCTGTCGGCGTCGCTCGCCCTCGAGCCGCTGGAGTTGTTGATCTGACGCGACTGCCTGCGCTGCCACGCCGTAGATCCGACCGTACACCAGCAGCATGAGCAGCATGATGATGAAATAGGGCAGGATGCCCACGACGAGCGTCAGGCCCACGTGCATGGCGAAGTGGCAGCCGTCGGGACAAGCCGGCGATCTCCATGAGTCCCCGGGCCCACGTCTCATCGAGGCTCACCAACGTGGGCGCCGATAGGAGAGCGGCACCCGCCCAGATGAGCGCCAGCATGAACGCCACCGTCCCCCTGGTCACGCGCTGAGCGTAGCGCAGCGGGTCGCAGATGGCCACGTGGCGGTCGAAGGCGATACAGCCCAGGCAGAGGATGGACGCGTTGCAGAAGGTGTAGTCAAGGTAGTAGTGGACCCGGCAGAAGATGTGTCCATGTAACCAGCACTGGTGGACGGATCGCAAGGCGCTGAACGGCATGACGATGGCCCCCACCAGGAAGGTCGGACACGGCGAGCGACAGCGCGAGAGCATTGGTGTTCGTCTGCAGTTGCCTGAAGAAGGCGATGGTGGTGATGATGAGGCAGTTGCCGAATATTGTGGCCGAGATTAAGAAGGACAGCACGGCCATTGCCACGATGCGATCCTCGTCGGAGAGTTTGGGTTTGGAGCAAATTAGATTTTCAAATGACTCCACACAGTGACCGGTGGTGTTGTTCGAGGAGGTGTAAGTCATGATTCCTCGTCCTAGAATGTCACCATACGCCGGGTGATGCTTCTCTGGGTTCTGGGGTCGACCGACTCTGTTCCATTGATTTCATTCCAAGCAAACGCACCTAAGCGCATCGTCAAACAAGCACGCAGATCAGAGATGTATGTACCACCGACACGGGAAGGAAGTGGTCTTGTGCAGAACACGTCTCTAAAGGGGGTGGCGCTTGACAGACGAGACTGATAACCGACAAGTCTCAAGGATACTCCACTGTATATGTCGTATGAATCAGAATTTTTTTTTTTTACTGGAGGAATTCGATAAGCTATAAAGGTATTTTGCACAGATGTCCAGTAGAGGCGGGTCAGAAAGTTACACCAGCAAACGATGGAATAACACGATAGAAGTGCAACGTATTAGAAAGGTAAGCAAATCACTAAAATATAAACAATTTAACTAAACTAGTAAAAAATGTATACTGAACTAGTTTTATTTTACCAGATAAATCCCACTGACTTTTTAGCTTATTTTTCAGAAGCGACCTGGCAACAAATGATAGCTCAATAGAATGGCTTATCATGTGGAAATGTTTATCAGTAGCCAAATAATTTAAATGGATTTTGATTCTAAATGTGGAGGGGAGAACCGGAGGACCCGGAGAAAAAAATCCACGCGACCACGAGGAGAGTGAACATGCAAACTCCAAATAAATTTCCAGGCGTCAGGCTCGGGATTGAACCCGCCGACCTCCTGCATACCCAGCGAGTTAACATGTCGCCATCGTGGCGCACTTGCATTCGGGAATTTGGCTGATGACACCGAAAAACAGAGGCGAGGAGGTAAACTCGGCACTGTCTCCTCGCCTACAGCTGGCAAGTTCCAGCTTTCGCCCTATTCGAGTTCTGACGAGGATCAAGCCTGCAGAGATTTTGCTCATTGGTTTTTTTTCGGTAAAGTCACGAAAACGTCAATTCTAGATTAAGCCTGCAGAGCTTTCGAGAGCAGAAAACGTCATCCAATTATGCCACCCTAGAACAAGAGACAGGATTGTCATCACGGGTTACCAAACTAAGCAAATTCTTTTTTTAACCAGACAAAGCCCACTGAGCTTTGAGCATTTTTAAGAGGTGATGGCCACACGTGATGATAACTTATAATCGAAGCGGGTCATATCATCATCAGACGTGGGGATCTATAGTCGCAGCCAAATAATGTAAACGCGTGTTTCTAAATGTGGAGGTTAGATCACGCCGATTCCAAACATACAACAGGGATCGTCAAGGTCCGGGAGCTAACCTATAACCTCCTGCGTACCAGGCGGGGGAAATAGCATCTCGCCACCGTGGCGCCGTGTTGGCAAAGCATAGCTCCGCACGTACAGCGGCGCCACGGTTAAAACGCAGCCCACGGAAACCACTCTTACCGGAGCTCAAGGATAGGGCTGGGTCAAAGGTCGGGTCGTCAATTATAGCAATTACAACGGCCAGAGGCAATGTAACCGCCATGCCCAGAGCAGCCCTGGGATGGCCGCGCATCACTATCGGTGTCACTGGGCCAGCGGTGGAAATGTTGCATTCTCTATGGCGGCGCATTTATTAACAACGGCCACAAAATTGTTACTATTTTATGATTCCGGATGAATGATGGGTTGAACTTGAATTTGACCTCGCGAACTTCGCCACACAGTACGACAACAACATCAATGACATCGTGTCCAATCATATCCTTACCTGTCAATCATTCCGTGGCCGTGCTAGAGCTGATTCGGGTCAAAATGTGCGTGCACGCGATTAATAATCACGCCGGCTTCATGCACGTGTTTCCTCTTCCCATATAAATCTAAACCCAGATGAAAGTGAAGTAAAAAGCAAACAAGATGTGGTTAGCAGGACTCCCACCCACGCACTACCCTGAGTGACCCTGGTTGGGAGGTTCGCGAAGCGGGTTTCTTGCAGCTCAGAGTGCAGGTGAAGTGAATAAATGTAGGCTCTGGTTTATATAGACACAGTACATACGTACGTGTACACACACACACATACACACACACTCAGGCTAACACGCACACACACGGGCATTGGCGCATGCGCGTGCAGGTATGGACACGTTCACAAAGACAAAGATCTCCCGTATAGTCTAACAGACTATTTGAACAAGTGCTGTTAGCGAGCACCTATGAAGGTCGGCACGACACACGAGGAGGTGGGTGACCAACACCCCAGTGGTGATGTTTAAACTCCATACCGGGTACTCATTTGAGGCTGAGCCGACCTAGGGGATTCCCAGGACCGGTTATAATAATCGTCACTGGTGTTGGCCGTGAGTGGGAATCCAACTCGGGTCACCAGGTTTATAGCGCAGCGCGCTGACTGCTACACTACCGCCTCCTACTCAGACACACACAGCCACACGCTGCCACACGCTCACCAACACGCTCACATACACGCTCACATACACGCTCATATACACAAACACAAACAAAGATCCCCCAGTATAGCCTTAACAGACTGTTGGGGCAAGTGCTGTTCGAGAGCACCTATGAAGGCCAGAACGGCACACGACGGGATTGGTGGCCAACAGCACGCCCGGCCGCCTTTGTCTCCCTAGTGGCGAAGTTTACACATCGCATCAGGTACTCATTTGAAGCTGACTCGACCTAGGGGATGCCCAGGACCGGTTCTGATATAATCGTCACTGGTGTGGGCCGTGAACGAGAATCGAACTCGGATCGCCGGGACATTAGCGCAGCGCACTAACCGCTATACTACTGCTCCCCACACACACACACAGAGACACACAAACACACACAGGCACTGGCACATGCGTGCTCAGGTACGGACACATTCACACACACACACCAACGCACGCACGCACGCACAAAGACGAGATAATTAGTGGCCGCTCTATAATTATATGCATCAGCAATCGCCCGCGTGAGTGACAGGTCTCCCAGCCGACCCTATCTGGGTCTGAGGGCACGCGGATTCCACGTGACAAGGTGATGATGGGATATATCCCACGGCGCTTATGTGATAATTTTACTCGCTTCAGCAAATCCAACGGAAGATTGTGATGATGATGATTTTGAGCTTGCATCTGCGTGTTCGGCCGATTCCATTTCATGGGGGTGTTCCCATTCGCTTTCTGACAGCGGCGGGGAAACTGAGCTAGTAGATTTTTGTCAGGAGTGACCTAGACACAAATTATAGCTCAACGAAGTGGCTTATCACGTGCAAATGTACAGCAGCGAAATACTCTAGACGCGAATTTCTAAATGTGGAAGGAAAACCCGCAGGATCCGGAGAAAAATACACACGACCATGCATCAAAGTTGGAATCGAACCCACGACCTCCTGCATACCAGGCGAGAGAGTTAACATCTAGCCACCATGACTCCCAAAGTAACAGTACATGTGCAGAGGAGTAGTGAGTGACGTCACGAGGAGTGACGTCGGGGGAGAATTTGGGGGACGGTGACGTCATGTCCCAAGGGAGTATTTATGGGGAAACCCATGACGTAAGAGGGTTCGCCGTGGGAGCCCGGGACGGGAGAGGTTGTAGGTTGGGACCCGGGGTAGTGTATCCTCACACGAGGCTAAGGGTGGCTACTTCACCCGACTGGCCGAAGTTGATTTAACCCCTCGGCCGGTGCAGGGAGGAGAGTCCAGATAGCCGGGGTGGTAGGATCCCCAGTACCCTGTCCCCTGGGGAGTTATAAGCTAGGGCGTCCCTTGTTAGACATAAGCCGGTAACCTAGTTAGGCGTAAGCCCGAAAAAAACTTGGCGTGAGCCCCCTACAACTCACCTGCCTCTGCGTCGTAGTTTGCACCACAACAACTGGTGTCGGAAGTGACTTCGTCCCTCACCACCATGTCAAGATCTGGCAAGAGACGAAAACTCACGTCGGGGGTGCAATTCCAGGAAGAGGAGGACGTCGGGGAGGGCCTCGTGACAACCCCGAGGCCCCGGAAAATCGGCCCGTGGAGCCGGCTCGGCCGGAGCTGGAGGGAACGGCTGCGGCAGGAGCTTCCGCGCGGCCGCCGGATGTGTGGTGGGCCATCGCGGGGCAGCTGGAGCTGCTCCAGCACACGCTGGGCCAGCTCGTCATCACGATGGCCGAGGTGGGGAGTCACGCACCCACACCGGCCACCGGGTTCGACGGGCCGTGCGGAGTTCCCGCCCATTCAGCTCCCGCACAATTCAAGCTTCGCGCCAACTCACCAGCGGGCGCAACGCGGAAATTGGGCGCCATGTTGGCGGCAATGCCACGGCCGGCCGCCATTTTGTGCACCGCGCGCAACCCGGTGGCCATGTCTTAGGCGACGCCGGAGTCGGTCGCCATGACCGCTGTAATGGCCGCGCCCATGGGCGCCGCTGCTCCGGCCATCGCCACTGGTGTGAGCGCAGTTGCGTGGTGCACCGCGATTGTGGTTCGCGCCGCGGATGCAGCCGCGGCTCCGCAACTCGCCGCGGCTTCCCGGCTGGACGCGGGGCCGGAGGCGACCCGGCGGCCGACGTTGCTGCTGCTGCCGTGGAGACGGCGTCGCGCGGAACTGGAGGTGATTGAGCGACTGGCTCGCTTTGAGGCAGCCTACGAGGAGGCGCTGTGGGCCCTGCCGACTTGCCTCGACGCGTGGGCGTTGCAGGCATACCAGAGCATCCCTCTAGCTGATAGGGCGACGGTCCAGGCGGCTTGTCAGCAGATGGCCGCTGTATTTGAGCCGCCATTGAGCACGCGCCTCAAATTCTCCACGCGCCGGTGGAAGGAGGGGGAGTCGCCCTTGGTGTTCAGGTGCTCGCTCCTGGAGCTGGCTAAAGCCACCTACCCCGACCTGGAAGGGAGGGGCTTGGATTCCTTGGCCCTCGAGAGGCTGCTTGCCCTTGCGGGTAAGCTGGTGAGCTGGGCATCGTCCATCCCAGAGGAGGCTAAGATAACATCGCTGGCTGTGGCGCATAACATGCAAGCGCACCACGCTCTGCAATGCCCGGCCATAGTGGTGGCGTGCGCGAGCGTCCTGCTACTGGCGATGCCGGTGGTGGGAGTCATGGCCCAGGGTGAGGGCACCCTTGAGAGGCGGTGGCGGGCAGGACCTCCGTGTCCACAAGGCGGAGGGGCAGGTCATCTGCTTCCGATGGGGCCAGCAGGGCCACTTCGAGTGGGGCTATAATAATGCCCCCAGGGCTTTCGTACAGGACTCCCCTCCTGCCACGGGGTCTCCGACGGCAGGACCTCCAGGCCCACAGGCAAGTTGCGCCGCATCAATCGCGTGGCCGCTCCCTTCACCTCACTCACCTACGGGGTAAGGGTCCATCCTCATGGGCTCATCTCTAAGGGGTCGGGCTCGGGGGCCGCGCAGTCGTGCACATCAGTTGGGTGGCCCAGACAGACCCACCAGTGGAGGGCCCTCGCGCATCGTGTTGTGGCTGCCGCTGCGGGATCCTCGACCATTGCGGGATGCATGCAGGGGGTGGACGTGCAGATCCTGGTGGATACAGGTGCGTCTGCCACCATGGTTTCGGAGACCATTTATCGGCTGCTGCCACGCAGCGTCGGCCCGTTGCGTCCGGTTTGCGGGGTTTGTGTGGCCGCGAACCAGGGCAGCCGGGGTATTATGGGTCACGTCGTCACTTCTATAGCACTCGACGAAATTTAATTGGTGGGGCCCATTCTGGTCTCAAAGACCTTAGCGGTGCCGTGCCTTCTGGGGACAGATTTTTTGGCCAGGATGCCTGTGCGGATCCTGGTCAACCAAGGGTGCGTGGAAATGCTGTCGGGAGGGCGGTTGCATTTTTTGCAATCCCCCTCTGTGTTGACACCCTTGGCTGCACGTGTGCAGGCCCTGACCACGGCGTCTGTCATGGTTATACCTGGGTCTCAGGTCTTGCTACCCCTCAGGCTGCACAGTCCATTGAAATTGGAGTCCCCGGAGACAGGCATCCTCCTGTTTCCCTCCAATTATTTCTCTACGTCCGACCGGTAGATGGGCCTGAATTCAGGGCCCTCCCCGATCGTCGTCCCAGTGGGTACGGTGTTAGCATACGCCATCCCAGGCCTCCGGCCGATGGCACTAGGCCGCAGAGGGATGGTGGCAGGCGTGCTGCCCAAAGGGAGGATCGACGCATTGTGGATCGATGTGTTGTGCAACAAGAATGTCTCGTTGTACTCCACGGAGCGTCAGCGGCTCCGCGACCTCATCGTCAGGTTCGCCAATGTGTTTAGCCACAGTAAATTCGATTTGGGTCGTACCACTCTTCTGGAACATCACATTGATATGGCCGATTCGGCCCCTATTTGGCTAAATTCGCACTGCTTTAGCCCGGTGGAAAATGATCATGTCCGCTCCGCAGTTGACGAGATTTTGGAAGTGGACATCATCTCCCCATCCACTAGCCCGTGGGGTGCCCCCATTGTTCTGTTCAAGAAATGGGACGGGAGTCTCCGTTTTTGCATCGATTTCCAGCAAAGTAAACAAGATTTCCGTGGCCGATGCATATCCATTGCCTCCCATGGATGATTTCCTGGACGCTCTCTCGGGTGCGCGGTTCTTTTCGACCCTAGATTTGCTCTCAGACTTCTGGCAATTGCCACTCGACGAGGCATCTAGACCCAAGACAGCGTTCCGCACATCCCAGGGGCCGTTCCAATTTAATTGGCTTCCTATGGGTCTCCATTTGGCCCCGGCCACCTTCCAGCTTCTCATGGAGATAGTCTTGGCGGGGCTGCAGTGGGAATCTTGTTGAATCTACTTGGATGACGTGATTGTTTTCAGACGTACGTTTGACGAGCACTTGCAGCATCTTGAAGCAGTGTTCGTCAAAGTTCATGTCACGGGCTTGAAGTTCCAACCACAGAAGTATCATTTATTGCAGCCATTGGTGAAGTGCGTCAGGTGTGGCCACGGATCCGGAAAAGACTGCTTGTGTTCGGACGTGGCCGACTCCCACATCTGTCGCTGAGGTGAATAGTTTTGTTGGCTTCACATCGTATTATCTCCGGTTCGTCCGCGATTTTGCGACTATTGTGAAGCCGCTGCACACTCTCTCCGCCAAGGGTCAGAAATTTCGCTGGGGGACGGAGGAGGAAGCTGCTTTCCGGGCGCTTCGGAGGGCCTTGGCGGACACGCCGCCTTTGGGGTACCCAGATTTCTCTAGACCATTCCTCCTCGACACTGATGCCAGTGACACGGGCATTGGGGCTGTTCTCGCCCAGGTGATCGCCGGGGTTGATAGAGTGGTGGCCTACAGCAGCCGCATGCTGTCTCCCACTGAGCAGCAGTATTGCGTGACCAGGAGGGAGCTGCTGGTTATTGTTTTTTTTGTCCAGCTCTACCGGCCGTATTTGCATGATCGCCGGTTTACCGTTCGAACCGACCATGCGGCCCTGCAGTATTCCCTGCGAATTGACCAACTCTCGGGTCAGATATCCCGCTGGCTCGAGGTGCTCCAGGAGTACCCTTTCGATGCCATCCACAGGAAGGGGACTCAGCATGGGAATGCAGATGGCCTTTCCAGTCTGCCTATGGATGATGGGTGCGCTTGTGCCCTGGGTTCCAGCCGCTGTAAGGCCTCAGTGGACGCCGAGGCCCGGTTGGTCGCATCAGCCGAAGCAGTGCCCCCTCCGGGTGTGGCGTTGCCTGTTGATTTCAGCCTGAGACTCTCCCGGGAGGTATTGTACAAGTTCCAGATGGAGGATCACCTCTCTGCTGAGGATGCGACGCCATGTGGGCTCAAAGGCCCAGAGCTCCACTCCGTCGGCTGCCCTGGGAATCGCCGTGCATGACGACCTCCTCATGCGTTGGGATGCCCAGTTGGAATGCTATTGTGTGGTTGTGCCCATTAGCTTGCGAGGTAAGTTGACCACGGCCATTCACGAGAAACGTATGCACCTCGCCTACCATAAGACCTTGTTAACCCTTAAACGGGTCTACTATTGGCCGGGTGTGGAGGATGATGTGGCCCTTATTTTTAAAGGTTGCCATGACTGTGCGGGGAGGAAGGCCCCGGTTGATAAAGATTGGGCCCCACTGCATTCAATCCGAGTTTCTCGTGTTAATGAGCTTGTAGCACTCGACATTTTGTGGACATTCCCTGCATCCCAGCAGGGCCACAGGTACCTCTTGGTGGGGTGGAGTACCTCACGCGTTGGCCTATGGCATGGCCTCTGGTGGACCAATCGGCCTCGTCTATCACCGAGGCGTTCGTTCAGGGGTATGTTCTCGATAAGGGGGCACCAGAACAGCTCTTGACTGATCAGGGGTGGATTTTTCTTCCCGTTTGCTCAAGGAGGTCTGTGACCTCCTTGGGACGAAGAAGGTCCGCACCTCACCCTACCAGCCCCAATCCGACGGGATGGTAGAGTGACTGAACCGCATGCTCACGTCTATGCTGTGCTATCACGTGAGCACGTCCCTATCGGACTGGGACCTGTTCATCCCGGGGGTGCTGGCCACATACAGGTTGGCTCCTCACGCCTCGACGGGGTTCTCCCCGTTTTATCTCATGTACGGGAGGGAACCCAAGCTCCCGATGCATGTCCAATTGGACATGGGGCTTTCCAAGAAGGCTTCGCCTGTCCCTGCCCCCATGAGGGTCGCCAGTCCTGATGACCGATGCCGCGCGAGGTGGCGGGCCGGCGGCTCACACATACTCAAGGGGCGTGCGCATCCGCTGATGGCCAGGATGGCCAGGGGTTCTTTTTGTGTTCTCGCTTGACGTGTCGGTGCTGGCCTAATGTTGCGTTCCTGCTAGCAGCCAGTTGGGTCTTCACGCGCGTGTCCCCACTCTCGTGATAGTTGCAGCCAGGTCGGCTGGGTTTTTTTTCACGGGGGGGGGGGGTGGTAATGTAAAAGAGTAGTGAGTGACGTCGCGGGGAGTGACGTCGGGGGAGAGTGCGTATTTAGGGGGAAGCCCGTGACGTAACAAGGGTCACCGTGGGAGCCCAGAACGGGAGAGGTTGTAGGTTGGGACCCGGGGTAGTGTATCCTCACATGAGGCTAAGGGTGGCTGCTTCACCCGACCGGCCGAAGTTAGTTGAGCCCTCGGCTGGTGCAGGGAGGAGAGCCCAGATAGCCGGTGTGGTAGGATCCCCAGTACCCTGTCCCCTAGGGAGTTATAAGCTAGGGCGTCCCTAGTTAGGCGTAAGCCTGTAACCAAATTAGGTGTAAGCCTGAAATAAACTTGGCGTGAGCCCCTTACAACTCACCTGCCTCTGCGTGGTAGTTTGCACCACAAAACATGTGTAGTGACTTCATAGATGTCACTATGGTGTGGGTGCAGTACCGGCCCTAAGTGGGCACGCGTGCCGGGAATGACATTAATGGATGTCACCAGACTATGAAAACAGTACCGGTCCTAGCAGGCAGGGTGTGTGCCGTCCCGAAGGTAAGGTCGGGTTAGACCATGACAGTCTAGTTGACCCGGGTGGACACGTGACCAGTTAAGGCAACAGAGGGGCCTCCGAGGAGGGGGCTGTGAGGCTCACGTGACAGGAACCGAGGTTTTTTGTGAAGGTTCGGGTAGGGAGGCGTGGCCAGGGGTGAGCCAGCCACGCCGGAGAGAATGAGCCGAATCCCGAGAGGGCTCTTGGCTGTCCATCCAGGGGAAGAAACCCTTAGTCTACGTTCTACAGTTCGCTAATCTTCAAGCACGTGGTCCGGGCAGTATGCTGTTAGCCCCAGCATGCGTTAGCAGTTACGTAGTTAGCCAGGGTGGTCACCACACTATGTCGTTGTGTTAAGTGTCTTGCTGTGTTCAAGAATAAAATACACTGCCTCCGAGTTGAAAAGTACGTCTCAGTTTAACCCACTACACATGTAGCAAGAGTGTTTAACGTAACGCATAGAGTTGATTAAAAATGCGGTGGCACAAGTGATTTCAACATCACTTCATGCAAAACTCTTTGCAGGAGTGACAGACATTGTGCTTGCGAGGGCGTGGGGGACAGGTTTTAATGGCCATGGTGTGTGCGTGCAGAATCTCGTCATAGGAACGTGGCGTGAAGAGGGTACGGGACAGGTCTCCAGGCTCAAGCATGAAGGAGGCAGCTGGAACACGACTGCCATTTACCCATCTACATATCTGCGGGTCGCTGCGAGCTCGCCTTATTCACGACTTTCGTAGCCACAAACAGCGCTCGACTCACAGCCTCAACGTTGTACTGAGTGCTGTCAGACTCCCATTGACCTACCTGTGACGCTGCAACGGTTATCGTGGTCAAAGCACGAGCTTCGACTCGCGCGATTGGCCGCCCGCGAGAGCTCGCCGAGATTGGTGGGTGGGTCGTGGATGGGAGGCGCTGATTGGTCGAACGATTCAAAAACGCTCAAAGCGTGGGGACATTTATGAAGGTGTAGTGTTGTAAAGGACGGACTCCTAAACTTCTTTATGGCACACACTGTTTAACAGGTTCCTGCGGGGTGGGCTGGTAGGAACGAATAACCAAAGAATATAAACATAATGTATTATTACACTTGTTTAGCCAGGAAAGCCTCACTGAGTCTAAAGGTTTTTGTAGGGTCCTGCCAAGTGTTTGCACTAGGGGGCGATGTTGCTACACCTAATCGGACGATACGAAGGGAAAGTTTGAGGCCTAGTTCTAGGCTTTAGGCCAAGCTGTAGGCTTTAGGCCGCTGTGAGTTAATTTTGTATTTAAATGTTTTAATTATTAATGTAAAAGCTTTAAATTTTAATGTTTCTATTTAAAAAAACATTCAGGGAATGTAACATTGTTAAGCACTAACTCCCTTTCACACACGCGGGGGTACGATACGAAGGGAGAGTTTGAGGCCTAGTTCTAGGCTTTAGGCCTAGCTGTAGGCTTTAGGCCGCTGTGAGTTAATTTTTAATTTAAATGTTTTAATTATTTATGTAAAAGCTTTAAATTTTAATGTTTCTATTTAAAAACATCAGGGAATGTAACATTGTTAAACATTAACTCCCTTTCACACACGCGGGGGTACGATACGAAGGGAGAGTTTGAGGCCTAGTTCTAGGCTTTAGGCCTAGCTGTAGGCTTTAGGCCACTGTGAGTTAATTTTTAATTTAAATGTTTTAATTAAAAGCTATCTCAGGGAATTATGAGTTAATTTTTAATTTAAATGTTTTAATTAAAAGCTATCTCAGGGAATTATAAGGGAAAGTTACACTTGTTTAGCGAGGAAAGCCTCACTGAGTCTAAAGGTTTTTGTAGGGTCCTGACAAGTGTTTGCAGTAGGGGGCGATGTTGCTACACCTAATCGGACAATACGAAGGGAGAGTTTGAGGCCTAGTTCTAGGCTTTAGGCCAAGCTGTAGGCTTTAGGCCGCTGTGAGTTAATTTTTTTTTATTTAAATGTTTTAATTATTGATGTAAAAGCTTTAAATTTAAATGTTTCTATTTAAAACATTAGGGAATGTAACATTGTTAAACATTAACTCCCTTTCACACACGCAGGGATACGATACGAAGGGAGAGTTTGAGGCCTAGTTCTAGGCTTTAGGCTTAGCTGTAGGCTTTAGGCCGCTGTGAGTTAATTTTTAATTTAAATGTTTTAATTAAAAGCTATCTCAAGGAATTATGAGTTAATTTTTAATTTTAATGTTTTAATTAAAAGCTATCTCAGGGAATTATATGGGAATGTTACACTTGTTTAGCCAGGAAAGCCTCACAGAGTCTAAAGGTTTTTGTAGAGTCCTGCCAAGTGTTTGCAGTAGGGGACGATGTTGCTACACCTAATCGGACATCGGACGGACGGACGGACGGACGATATAATCTATTGTAGGCTGGTTCACTTCGTTCCTACCAGTATTATCTTAATACACAGTCCCTATCACACAAAGGAGTATATGGTCCCCTCTCCTGTTACCCTGAGGAGACACAGCCTCCAGACCTTGCAGGCTATCTAATCTCCCTGCTATCCCAGCGTCCTCTGGCTGGACCTAGGGGATCTCTCCCCGACCACTGGTTACACTGGGCCATAGCCCTGATAAGGGCTGGAGGGCTTGGTCCAGGGTCCTAGATGTCTTCGGCCGACTTGGGTCTTCGTGTAGCAGAACTGGCCAAGAGCTCTCAGCGCTCTGGCTTTTATACCTGTTCATGGCCGGGTTGTCCAATCCCCGGCCACCTTGTGGGACCCTCCAATTGCTCCTTCCCAATCTGGCGTTTGGATCCTACCTCACCCCATTTGACCCTAACCGTTTGATTGAGCGGGAAAACCTTGTTTACGATCCGCTCTCACAGTTTGCGAACAGCGAGTAGTTAACACCACTACAAATGGATAATTATAATTAGGGTCGTCAGTTCAAATACCCATTGCGGGTTATTCGCGTTGGATCGGCTGAAAGGCAAGGCGTGGTTGAGAAATTTCCAGAAGGGTTAGTTAGATTTACAGTACCGTAAATAGGGACATAAGAACAGCATACCGGGGCTCACCTGGGACTGTACTCCATACGCGTTTGTATTTATTGTAGCAATACATTGCCCTGAGTAACGAAGTGGATTGAGTTCTCCTTGGTATGCCTCTGTGTTGTATTAGCGGTTAACCATGCCCGTTGGTCGAAGGGTACGCTGGTGACGGTCAGAAGCGATGAACCCAGTTACACCACAGGGAGCCTCACCGAGTCTCAAGAGTATTTAACATGAGCGTCCTGCCAGGTTTGTATTGCTTTAAGGAGCGATGTTGATGCTGTGTGCAATCCCAATAGAGTAATTTGCAGGTGTGTCTTGCCTCACGGCAGATGGGGAGCGTATGTTAACAGGAAGTTCCTGTTTTTTGATGCTAATGTTGGTCACGTGACCAGGAAGTGACGATGTCAGATTTCCACTGTACCACGCGGGCGTCAGCCATTACAAAGATAAGTCAAGATGGCGGCACGCATCGCATCTCAGTGAGACCACAGCCGCACTTATCCATTGTGGGAGCTTAAGAAGCATTATCCGTAAGTTGTTTATATTCCTCTAATATTGGAAATGCTGTTGTAATGTTGGAATGACCGTTATAGCAATGTAAATGCCTTTATGGTGCCGTTAAGTTGTTGTAGTAAATACGAGGCCTAGTTAGTAACGAAGCCTGTGACTTTCCTTATTGTGGATGTTACTTGTGATTTAGTAGGTCGAGTCAGACTTGTGCCTATGTTGCGATCCTGAGAGTGATAACGAAGTATCTCATCCACAGTTTAGTGTTAAGTGTAATGCTGTACATTTGGGGTGCAGTGGGATGAATACACTTGTGCCTGTATGCAACGCATCAGCTTGTGCCTTTGTCTAGTTGTTCAGGGGTAACGTGGGGGCCTGGTCCTTCCAGGATCTATTGTTATCTGAGACAATGTTCTGATGCTGTGGTGTTCATTGTGTGGGTGTTTCCGAATTATAACAGATGCTGTATCTGTGTTTTCTCACCAGTTTTACCTTGTTAAATCAATAAATGACGATCGGAGTTGGACGGTCATCCTGGCTTCGAGGGTTTATTGAACACATGCTTGTCTACTCGACTAGCGGTGCAACGCAGCGCACAGCGAGGCCGAGATAGTAAAAGGATATTCTTCTTAAAGCTCCCAAGAAGCTCTGAAGTCAACTCTGCAGCCAGCTCTGCAGCCAGCTCTCAAGCAGTCAGCCTGCAGCAAGCAACCAGCTCTCAAGCAGTCAGCCTGCAGCAAGCAACCAGCTCTCAAGCAGTCAGCCTGCAGCAAGCAACCACCTCTCAAGCAGTCAGCCTGCAGCAAGCAAGGAGCTCTGCAACGAGTCTACATTAAAATCGTGCTGCAAGCATCACAGCATGGAAAGACACAGTTCAGCAGGGAGAGATGCTGAAGAAGGTGAACCAAGCAATCCAGGATCTCCCATCCTGCCTCAAGAGGACCAAGGGAGTTCAAGGCCCCAGAGGGAGGTCAGGTTGACGCAACGGGCCTTGGAAAGCTATGAGGCTGAGAAACAGGACCTGGATGCCAGGATACAACGGGCATGGAACCGGGTTGAAGCAGATTTATCCGAAGCTTCAAATGCCTCAGACACAGTGGCCTCAATTCAGCGGGCCATCCAGCGAGTGAATGTGAGCAGCTCAAGCTACAAGCTCCTGGCAAATAAATACATCTCGCTCCTGATGAAGGTGAAAACAGACGAGGGCATTGAGGGAGTGCGCAGACAAGAACACTTCCTCGAACTGCTCGATGATAATGTGCAGGCAGCGATACAAGATGCAATGGACCGTCTTGGAGGACTTAAGAGAGACACGATCTCAGCACTCCGTCTCATCCAGGTCCACCACAAAATCTAAAGCCTCAGCACACTCAAAGACATCATCTACTAGTATGGCAGCAGCTCAGGCATGCGCAGCAGCAGAAGCAGCAAACGCCCGTATTGCCTACATGGCTGAAGAGGAAGCCATGCTAATTGAAAAGGCCCACATACAAGAAGAAGCAAGCATAGCAACTGCTGCCGCACGGAGGAAAGCAGAACAAGAAAGTATATTAGCAACTGCTGCCGCACGAGAGCAAGAGAGTATATTAGTGGCTACTGCTGCACGGAAGAAAGCAGAGCTTGAAGAGCAAGAGAGTATATTAGTGGCTACCGCCACGCGGAAGAACATTGAGCTGGATGCTAAGTTAAGCACCCTACAACTCAAAAGGGAAGCAGCTGCTGCAATGGCCCAGGCAGAGGTGCTCGAGGCAGCAGCCAACCTGGATAAGGAAGAGAATTGGAGTGAGTTTGGCACTCAGATACCTGTCAAGGACCGTGATCAACTCACCAGAAAAAATATTTTGGACTGGTCTGAACAATGCATCAACGCTCCTCCACCAAACGATACTGAACAAAGGGTGGACGTTCAGGCATCGCCATCTCCACACCGAATGAACATGAATGCTGTCTACAGGAATGGTGGAAATGCATATCCTGCCCTGGCAGTTAGTCGCCAACTCAGCGTCGCGCACGTGGGGTCAGACGTGGATGCACCAAGTCAGACCCACATTCCAGACAGTCACATAAAGGGATCCAGCCAACGTGATCGAAACCCTTTGGGCCCACAGTCCAACGCCATCGCAAATGACGGCATGCAAGGCAATGCAGCAAATAATAGCACCTCACAAGCGCCAATATGGACACACCCTGGATCAGCAGGACTAGGAAACTTTGCTAGGTACCTGGCTCACCGCGAACTAATCAACACAGGACTCGTTAAGTTTGATGACCACTCTGAGAACTATCGAGCCTGGAGATCTACCTTCAGGAATGCAATCCGAAATGCAGACATCTCTGCAAGTGAAGAACTCGACCTGTTGGTGAAATGGTTAGGAAATGAGTCTGCAGAGTACGCAAAGAGGATCCGGTCAGCAAACATTGACGACCCCACCTCAAGCCTGCATGCGGTGTGGGAGAGGCTCGAGGAGTGCTATGGTAGTCCAGAAACCATTGAGAAGGCCCTCTTCAAGAAGTTGCAGAACTTTCCAAAAATCTCTGGTCGAGACAATAAAAGGTTACGGGAGCTTGGAGATCTTTTGATGGAGCTTGAATCAGCCCAGGCTGATCCCTACTTACCAGGTCTCATTTTCTTGAATACCTACCATGGCGTGAACCCCATCGTAGAGAAATTGCCATTTGACGTGCAGGAAAAATGGAGAACAGCGGGTTCAAGATACAAGTCAGAGCATCAGGTTGCATTCCCCCCATTCTCTTTTTTCTCAAAGTTTATCCGCAACCTGGCTAAGACTAGAAATGACCCGAGTTTCATGTTTGGCACCACGGGGATTTCCAGTCCAGATCTCCCAAAAATGGAAAGGACAACGGTGAAACGAGGAACAGCGAGAGTGCCAATTTCCGTACACAAGACTGAGGTCTCTCCTGCGACATTCGCAAACTCCGTCCAGGCAACCACCACAAAGAAAAAGATAGAGGATCCAGAGAAGCAATGCCCATTGCATGATAAACCTCACTCCCTCCAGAAATGCCGTGAGTTCAGGAGGAAGCCATTGGAAGAGCGGAAGAACATGCTGAAAGAATTTGGAGTGTGCTTCAAATGCTGTGCTTCTACAAACCACCTTGCAAGGAATTGCAAGGCAGTTATCAAGTGCGAGGAATGTGGCAGCGACAAACACGCAACTGCTCTGCACACATTTTACTCGAAACCCAGTAGCACTAAGGCTTCCGATCCCGAAGCAGAGCACGGCGGGGAGCAAGGCGAGACCGCCGCACTCACCTCGTCAATCACAACCAAATGCACAGAAGTCTGTGGAGAAGGCTTCAAAGGAAGATCTTGCTCAAAGATATGCCTCGTCCGAGTCTATCCCAAAGGACATCCTGAAAGGGCAGTAAGGATGTACGCCATAATGGACGACCAGAGCAACAGGTCTTTGGCAAGGTCAGAGTTCTTTGATCAGCTAAGTGTAGGTGGGAATTCCTTTCCATACACGCTCAGAACATGCTCAGGACTGATGGAGACAGCGGGAAGAAGAGTGAGCGGCCTCATGGTGGAAACCATAGATAGCACCATGAAGCTAGCCCTTCCTACGGTGACAGAGTGCAACGAGATACCGGACGACAGGAGTGAGATTCCCACGCCCGAAGTTGCACGTCACCACCCACACCTGAAACCCATAGCAGAGTTCATCCCGCCATTGGATCACGCGGCACAGATTTTACTTCTGCTCGGCAGGGACATGCTGAGAGTCCACAAGGTTCGTAACCAACGCAATGGACCTCACGACGCTCCCTATGCCCAGAGACTCGACCTAGGATGGGTCATCGTAGGTGACGTTTGTCTCGATGGGACCCACAAACCAGACCACATTAGCACATTCAGAACGAGTGTGCTCATGAATGGACGCACGTCGCTCTTCAAACCGTGCCCCAACAACTTCACGCTGAAAGAGAAACTCGGCGAGAGAAGTCAAGGCTGTACCATGCAGGCCGACGAAGGAACCTCTATGCTGAAAGATGATGTTGGACATACGGTGTTCGTGACAACGAAGGACGATGACAAACCTGCTCCATCGCTAGAGGATAAAGAATTCTTGAAAATAATGGACAGAGAGTTCTTCCAAGATGAGTCAAACAGTTGGGTTGCCCCTCTGCCATTTCGTAATCCCAGATGCTGGCTACCCAACAATAGAGAGCAAGCCCTCTCACGGCTCAACTCATTGCGCCGCACCTTGGACAAGAAACCAGAGATGAAGAAACATTTTGTGTCCTTCATGAAAAACATATTTGACAGTGGTCACGCTGAAGCAGCCCCTCCTCTAGAAGAAGGACAGGAATGCTGGTACTTACCAATCTTTGGCGTGTATCACCCAAAGAAGCCGGATCAGATCAGAGTGGTGTTCGATTCCAGTGCTCAATTTAATAGCATTTCCTTGAACAACGTAATGCTCACTGGACCTGACTTGAGCAACAATCTCCTAGGGTTACTCATCCGTTTCAGAAAGGAGTCAATCGCCGTAACCGCCGACATTCAACAAATGTTCCACTGTTTCATTGTCCGAGAAGACGACAGAAATTACCTCAGGTTTCTGTGGTACCGCAATAACAACGTCGATGATCGAATTGTTGAATACAGAATGAAGGTGCATGTCTTCGGCAACAGCCCATCCCCAGCGGTAGCCACCTATGGACTGAGGAGGACCGCGCAGGCAGGAGAAGGGGAATATGGGAAAGACGCCAAGCGATTTGTAGAGCGAGATTTCTACATTGACGATGCACTTAAATCAATGCCCACGGCCTCAGAAGCCATCGATCTGCTCCAAAGGACGCAAGGAATGTTAGCAACTGCTAACCTGAGACTTCACAAAATAGCGTCCAGCAGCGCAGAGGTGATAAAAGCGTTTCCTTCCGACGATCGTGCAAAAGACTTGAAAGACTTGGACCTTAACGTCGACACACCACCAATCCAACGCAGCCTTGGACTGAGTTGGGACCTGAAAGCGGATACGTTCACGTTCCGAGTATCAATTGGAGAGAAACCTTACACGCGACGAGGCATCTTGTCAATGGTAAACAGCCTGTACGATCCATTGGGATTTGTAGCGCCGGTTACCATTCAAGGCCGTTGGATACTCAGAGACCTTTGTGCTGATACACAAGACTGGGATAGCCCGTTGCCAGAGGAACGGCGACAAGAATGGGAAACTTGGAGAAATTCCTTACAGGCACCTGAGCAGCTGCAGATTCCTCGTTCCTACACGCCCACATCCCTTTCCGTAACCCAACGGAAGGAGTTACATGTGTTTGCAGATGCTTCTATGATGGCCGTAGCAGCCGTAGCTTACCTAAAAACCACAAGCGCAGAAGGGATCCAGCATGTTGGGTTCATATTGGGCAAAGCCAAACTGGCCAAAGCCAAACTGGCCCCACAACCGGAACATACCATCCCAATGCTCGAGCTGTGCGGAGCCGTTCTTGCTACAGAGGTGGCGGAACTGATCTTAGACGAATTTGACGTCAAACTGGACGCGGTCAAGTTCTACACGGACAGTAAGGTCGTACTAGGCTACATAAACAACCAAACCAGAAGGTTCTACACCTACATCAGCAACCGGGTGGAGCGCATCAGGAGATCGACGCAGCCGGAGCAATGGAATTACGTTCCAACTGACCAGAATCCAGCAGATCTCGCAACTAGGTCCGTCCCTGCATCTCTGCTGAATCAAACCATCTGGCTGACGGGTCCAGCGTTCCTGTTACGACGCGACGGTGGCCCATGTACTACCAAGGAGACCTTTGGACTCATAGAGCCCGAGTCCGAAAAGGAGATTCGTCCTCTAGTGACAACTTTCGTAACAAATGTGCGACCAAGAAGTCCACTGAGTCGACACCATTTTGAACATTTCTCGAAATGGACGACGCTCGTGCGAGCGATAGCACATTTAACGCATATCGCAGACTGCTTCCATCGCCCGATGAGAGGCACCACTGGTAGCTGCAATGGATGGCATTACTGCACAGTGCCACGCACTGAAGACGAGCTTTCCAGAGCAAGGAAATCAATCTCCCGCTGTGTGCAACAGGCAGCTTATGCAAGTGAGATCAAGGCCATCAACAAGGGAGAAGACCTTCCTAGGGTCAGCACCCTCAGGAAGCTAAACCCCAGGATGGACAAAGACGACTTGCTCAGGATCGGTGGTCGGCTAGGGAATGCAAAATTAGATGAGAATGAACGAAACCCCCTCATAATCCCAAGCCAGAGCCACATCGCAATCTTACTCGTGCGCCACTACCACGAGAAGGTCAAGCACCAAGGTCGGCACTTCACAGAAGGAGCAATCCGATCTGCAGGGCTGTGGATCGTTGGAGCAAAGAGGTGCATCGTCAGCACAATCCACAAGTGTATCCGGTGTCGCAAGCTACGTGGAAAACAGGAAGAACAGAAAATGGCAGACCTCCCAGCCGATCGACTCAGTGTGGAACCTCCCTTCACCTCTGTAGGGATTGACGTGTTCGGACCGTGGACAGTCATCTCCCGCCGCACCAGAGGAGGGCTCGCGAACAGCAAACGTTGGGCAGTGCTGTTCACCTGTATGAGTACACGAGCAGTGCACATCGAAGTCATCGAGTCCATGGACTCTTCGAGCTTTATAAATGCACTCCGGAGGTTCTTCGCCATCAGAGGGCCAGCCAAGCAACTCCGTTCTGATTGTGGAACCAATTTCATAGGCGCATGTAAAGAGCTTAAGATCAATACGGAGAATGTCAAAGATTATTCTGTCAGGAAATACCTTAGTGATCAAGGCTGCACATGGATCTTCAATCCTCCCCACTCTTCGCACATGGGTGGAGCCTGGGAATGCATGATCGGGATTGCTCGACGCATTCTCGACTCCATGCTATGTGATGTCGGGTCCACACGGCTCTCTCACGAGGTCTTGACCACTCTCATGGCCGAGGTCTCAGCCATAATTAACTCAAGACCCCTGATCCCCGTCTCAACCGACCCGGAGTCACCATTCATCTTGACTCCTGCTACACTTCTTACCCAGAAGACAGATGTGCTCACAGCACCTACCGAGGAGGCCAGCACTGCAGACCTCTACAGACGTCAATGGAGACAAGTGCAGAGCTTCGCGAACACGTTCTGGCATCGCTGGAAAAACGAGTACCTTACGACACTCCAAGTGCGCAACAAGTGGCAGTCTAATAGACCAGACATCCAAGAAGGCGACCTCGTCCTACTGAAGGACAACCAAGCCAAACGGAATGAGTGGCCAATGGGCCGCATCCTCAAGTCGATTCCAAGTGCCGATGGAAAAGTTCGAAAGGTCGAGGTTATGATTGCGAAGCAAGGTGTCGCAAGAACTTTCATCAGGCCCATAGTCGAGATAGTACTACTTCTCTCTCGCAAAGATATGGACAAATAAGTCGACCCGTTGAAGTTGTTATACATTTGTTTATGAGATAGGAAATAAATGGTGGTATCTCCTAGATACCAGACGGGGAGTGTCTTGCCTCACGGCAGATGGGGAGCGTATGTTAACAGGGAGTTCCTGTTTTTTTATGCTAATGTTGGTCACGTGACCAGGAAGTGACGATGTCAGATTTCCACTGTACCACGCGGGCGTCAGCCATTACAAAGATAAGTCAAGATGGCGGCACGCATCGCATCTCAGTGAGACCACAGCCGCACTTATCCATTGTGGGAGCTTAAGAAGCATTATCCGTAAGTTGTTTATATTCCTCTAATATTGGAAATGCTGTTGTAATGTTGGAATGACCGTTATAGCAATGTAAATGCCTTTATGGTGCCGTTAAGTTGTTGTAGTAAATACGAGGCCTAGTTAGTAACGAAGCCTGTGACTTTCCTTATTGTGGATGTTACTTGTGATTTAGTAGGTCGAGTCAGACTTGTGCCTATGTTGCGATCCTGAGAGTGATAACGAATTATCTCATCCACAGTTTAGTGTTAAGTGTAATGCTGTACATTTGGGGTGCAGTGGGATGAATACACTTGTGCCTGTATGCAACGCATCAGCTTGTGCCTTTGTCTAGTTGTTCAGGGGTAACGTGGGGGCCTGGTCCTTCCAGGATCTATTGTTATCTGAGACAATGTTCTGATGCTGTGGTGTTCATTGTGTGGGTGTTTCCGAATTATAACAGATGCTGTATCTGTGTTTTCTCACCAGTTTTACCTGTTAAATCAATAAATGACGATCGGAGTTGGACGGTCATCCTGGCTTCGAGGGTTTATTGAACACATGGTTGTCTACTTGACTAGCGGTGCAACGCAGCGCACAGCGAGGCCGAGATAAGGTGCTTTATTTTGCATTGGGATGTTTGGCCCATATCAGTAACCATTGTTCGATTCATTAGATGTGAAAGGAAAATGAAGAACCCAGAGGAAACCCATGCAGAACAAGGGAGAGAACATACTGACTCTACAGAGAGGCGCCAAAGTCGGAAATTGAAACCAGGCACGTTTTGTTGCGAGGCACGGGTGACAGCACTGCTAACAGCCTGATGTCTCTGTGATTCTACAGCAGTAGAATCAAACATACATATTCTGTAAAGCTTCCAGAATATAAGCATATTGCCTTCACAATACAACAATTATTCTAATGCCAAATGTGCTGGGTATGATTATGACTGCTGTTAGTTTTTGAAAAGATTGGTGCAATGTCCCTTTATTGACATGTTGCTAAAATAACTACGTATGCACAGCAAGCTCTCTGCAGCCAAATGACAAAGGGCTTTTACAGGACCAAGTGTAACCGGTTCGCCCTATCCCTCGCCTCCTGTGATCGCAACGAGGGGACAGGCTGGCTCATAAAGACGACAATAATAGGCCAGTTCGGAGGCAATGAGCGAATAATACTCTGCGTTGTGTTCTGCCCTCCTCTTCAGGATTGAGTGACTCCACCACCGAGGGACACCAGAGGGTTGTGGAATGGCAACTCTTTATTTCAAAGTGTTATTCTGAGGAGCATTCGTGCGTCTGCAATTATGACGAGATGCACACCAATCAACCCCACGTTACACAGGACCTCACTGCTCAATCACTCTCCGCCCTGAATTGATTACTCCACTGGTTGGCGTGGCCTACTGTGCAGTCACATGACTCTATGGGTCCAATCCATGGTTATCATTAACTCCATTCATAATTATACGTGTGATTAATACAATTTAGCCCATACCAGCTACATTTGTATAAACTTATTTTGTCCCATACGTAGCCGACAGTGCGAATTGGAGGTGTGATGACACCTTAAGCAGTTTAATGAGTGCATAAATAGCAAACATGATTGAAGTCACGTTTTAGTATCAACAACTTTAACCCTAAATATACTTCAACCATCTCCAATCTCCTTTATGACTTGGTGCAAAGTCGACAACAGTTATCTTGTGGATTGACAAGACTCTCAAACAATCCAAGTCAGATCATGGTGTCGTGTCATAATGTTATATATATTTCTAGTCAACTGCCAGAAATGGAAATTCCATATTCCTATGGCTGAAAATACAGTGATTATTTTACTGCAATATGAACATATCCATTTGCGTTCAATACCGAGGTAGGGCTAATATCCGTTGACAGTATATTTTAAAGCTAACCTAGCCTTCCCCTAATTTAATAATCTACTCTGGCCAGGTGGGTAGGCCTACATCCAGTTATACACTGGCAAAGAGCTATATTGTATTATGTATGTATAGTTCCAGGGGCATTATTATTATAGCTGGAGAGATAATCGGACTGAAAGTCCCTAATTTATAATATGAGCTTCTGCATGTTATAGTTTTCTTAAGTTACGGATTCATAAAACAAACACCAGTAACGTTCTTGGGGTCGGTCCAGACTTTAGGTAAGTCCAGCTTTTATCCTTAAGTGCTATGAGCCACGTCATATAACATTTAGAATGTATTGAATAACCATAAATATATGTTTTAAATTCTGTTAAATAATTTAAATATGACGTCAGCCACCTGCCACCTTCAGACCGTGCAGGTCGGTACGTCTGGCCCCAGGGGCGAACAACTCGCTGCTGAAGATGATGCGGAACGCGGTGCGGAACGGGCGGTTAAACGTGGCGTAGAGGACGGGGTTGACCACAGAATTGGCGTAACCAAACCAAGTCACCGTCGCCCACACGAGCGCGCTGGTCGAGATGCCGAATGCCATTTCCAGGACGCTCGCTGTGAAGTAGGGCAACCAGGAGACGAGGTAGAAGCCCACGATCATGCCCAGGGTGAGTGTGGCGTTGTGCTCGCGTCTCATGGCCGCCCACTTGCTCCTGCTGTCGGCGTCGCTCGCCCTCGAGCCGCTGGAGTTGTTGATCTGACGCGACTGCCTGCGCGCCACGCCGTAGATCCGACCGTACACCAGCAGCATGAGCAGCATGATGATGAAATAGGGCAGGATGCCCACGACGAGTGTCAAGATGACGTGAACGGCGAAGTGGCAACCGTCGGGACAACCCGTAATCTCTATGATTCCCTTGGCCCACGTTTCATTAAGACTGAGCAGAATGGGTGCCGAGAGGAGAGCAGCACCCACCCAGATGAGCACTATCATGGATGCCAGCGTCCCCCTGGTCACGCGCTGAGCGTAGCGCAGCGGGTCGCAGATGGCCACGTGGCGGTCGAAGGCTATACAGCCCAGGCACAGGATGGACGCGTTGCAGATTGCGTAGTCGAGGAAGAAATGAACCTTGCAGAAGACGCGTCCATGAAACCAGCACTGATACACAGAGCGATTTACGCTGAACGGCATGATAATGGCCCCCACCAGGAGGTCGGACACGGCGAGCGACAGCGCCAGAGCATTGGTGTTCGTCTGCAGTTGCCTGAAGAAGGCGATGGCGGTGATGATGAGGCAGTTGCCGAATATCGTGGCCGAGATAAAAAGGAGAGCACGGCAATTGCCACGATGCGATCCTCGTAGGAGAGTTTGGGTTTGGAGCAAATTTGATTTTCAAATAATTCCACGCAGTGGCCGGTGGTGTTGTTCGAACGAGGAATAAGTCATGATTCCTGATCCTAGAATCTCACAGCAGGTTGGGTGGCTCTTATACTGAGTTACACAGTCGAATCTCTCCCTTGCTTTTATTCCAAGCAGTCGCACCTATACAGATCAGGGAACAGACACACGTCAGTCATCTATTGATTGTCGTAGAAATGGTTTCGGGCAGGCACATTTCTAGAAGGTGCCCGCATATTCGATCAAATAAAACCGAGTTTCTAGCTCCAATGTCCCCACAGATTTTGTTTGTATCTATTGATCACCTTTTTGTCCAATCACAAACCTTCCCGCCCTTACTTTCGAACCCATGTGGTGGCCGTTATGTTACAGGCGTGGTTAGCCACTGGTTAATTACTAAACTAAACTTAACTATTTTTTTTATTTTACCAGGTAATGCCCACTGAGATATATAGCTCTTGTTCAGAGGGGACCTGGTCACAAATGATAGCTCAACGAAATGGCTTATATTTCGATTTAAAGGACGGCTGCTTGCGTTGTGGCCGAAACGTCGTGAGAATTGTTTTATTATGTTTTATTTTTATTATTTTATTACTTCCCTTCTACGTGACTTTACCGAAAGAACCAAGAAGATGAAATGGCTTATGATGTGAAAACCCGGACGACCCGGCAAACATCCACGCAACCACAGAGGAAAGCATGCAAATTCTGACATATACAGGCGTCAGGGTCGAGATTGAACCCACGACCTCCTGTATACTAGGCAAGGTAGTTATCGTCTCACCACCGTGATGCCCTTAACATCTCTCGTTCGACAGGAGCGAGTCCGTGGAAGATGTTAGAGATGAGGAATGAGATATTTCATTTGATGTCGTTTTAGGGATTGGAATTTTAGCCAATGGAGTGATGGGGTATATCATGGTGACGTGATCTTGTTTACGTGTGCAGGTAATAGGATTGTATTTGACATACACCCATGTCTGTTTACACATTCGTTAAATTGTTACCCTATATATGGACGTATTGGTGGTACACCGGTACAGCATAATACACAGGTTATCATTAAACAGTCTAAAATCTAAATTTTAATCAACAAATCTGATTACACTGGTCAACTCACTTTTTCTGGCATAAGATATTTCAACGGTTTTAAGGTAATTTTGGGGTGCTGATTCCAAATCTGGCATCAGTTTTTGTCTATCACATCACGTTTTTGAGATATCAAATATTGCATTTTCAATAAAAATTGCAGAAGAAAAATATTAAATAAATGTGGATATCTACATAAAATGATATTATAAACACACTATCCTAAAAATACAGCACCATATTTTAACACTAAAGCAGTCATTGACTCGCAACAACTTGCAATCATAAGTGACAGAGTTTATTTCGGGTAAAATCAATGAAAATGGGGTATGCCGATAGCATAAAAATGAGATGTGATAGAGCAAATCTGAGATCAGATTTGGAATCAGCACCCTGAAATTAGTCTAGAACAGCTGCAAAAGTTCAGGCCAGAAAATGTTTTTGTTGTTGTTGTGTTGACCAGTGTTATCAGTCTTTCATTTACCCTGTCGCCAAGTCTGACGCGATTCGAAGGTTTAGTCAGTCGACTGAGAGTTACTGAAAAAGGTCAATATTGACCGTCGATTTGGGTCCGATAAAACGAGAAACTGTCAGACCAAGTCTAGGGCAGGGGTCAAATCTTTCATTGGAACACGGAGACAATCGTCATCAGGCTGGGTGCTATACAGCAAACAGACTGTGAAGATCCGTGGTCAGCTGCTCATAACATTCCAACTGCTTCGACATCATGAAAACTGATTTTGACGCACCCGCGAGATATTCTGACCAAAGGTTGCGAATTGCGGGAAAATAAATAATAAATGCGAGAGGTTTTTTTTTTTTTATACCGCACACCGGTGTAGCGCCAATACGTTCATATGTTGCATGTTTCTGTTACTTAACTTCGCAATTGTATGATGATCAGTCGATAATAATCTGCCAGATATGTAAAAAAATGCCCAATAAAAAGGTATTTAAAAAAACATTGATTTATCTCAGTGCAATCATTTCGATATGTCCTGTGGAGCCGTTGTTTTTGCTCGGATTTCTATTCGCTTCATTGCCGTACTTTATTTGTTTTGCTTTTGATATTTTGGTCATTCTTGCAAATGAGACTCAACTCGGTCTCTTGAGTTCTGACGCGGTCAAACAGAATGAACTTGAAATGATTCTGATTAACTGGACTTTATGGCACTATAGACGATACATCTCCATAACACCATTGGAACCTCCTTTGCCAGTAGTAAAATATGAGAATTGGTTTTTTACCCTTTTATCTGGCAACAAAACTGACACCTTTTTTCCAATGGTGTAAATGCTTACCCCGAGCTTTCATACTCTGATGGTGCATTGTCTTTGAGTTGTGCACCTTTTGGCGTCATCTGGTCCAACACCGTGTGAGACTAGGCTCTAAGAAAAGCTGTCTCGGGTGTGGACCAATCAATTTCAAGGACAGTGCACATACATTATCAGAGTTGTGTTTTTTGTTTGCATTCCGACCGCAGGTATTGTGGTCAATGCAAACATGACTCCTTTTTAAAAAAGGTGTCAGTTTTGTTGCCAGATAAAAGGGTAAAAAAACAACTATCATCTCCATGACAGTTTCAGCATCGGGCTGAAACCGTTTCGGCAGCCCTCTCGACAAGCACGAAGGCGACATCACAGCGATACACTCCGCTACTCCTGATGCGGTTATCTGGCTTGGCCGCCTGAATGTTAAATTGTAGTTGTTGCTCTGCATCTAAATCAGCTGTACGGGGGGAAAAGGCAGCGGGCTGTGACCCCTTACTCTTTGTTTTTTTCGTTAAAGTCACTTGGGTATGAAATAAAATAAATCACGACGTTTCGGGCGCAACACATCATCAGGTGGGAAAGCATGGTCTGCTGCTGAGGCAGACTGTTTTCCCACCTGATGACGGACGCTTGTGTTGCACCCGAAACGTCGTGATTTATTTTATTTTATACCTACGTGACTTAAGCGAAAAAAATAATTAGTAGTGGATTCCTCCAGTCACGAAAGCTTCAAATCAAGATTGATCTGTGACCCCTTGCTACCTTTCTCGGGGGGTTGAGACAGCGCCCTTCTGTCTCTCAAAGACTCTGCATAGACTTGCCAGCCAATACCAATGAGGCGAGAGCAGGGCCGTCCATAGTGGAATGAGGGATCCAAGGAACATCACAATGTGCATGCCCCCCCCCCCCCCCCCCCGACGCCTTCAAACTAAACCGAGAGTATTCAATCTGACACCGCGACGTCGAAGCGTGTTCTACCCCAAACCCCGCAAAGCACTGGGCCCGGGACGGTCGCTCCAATTCGCCGCACCCTGAGATGGAGAGAGATGAGAGGAGAGATGTAGGAGAGTGTGTGGAGGGAGAGTGGGGTAAGGATGAGAAGGAAAAGGTAGGAGAGTGTGTGGAGGGGAGTGGAGAGAGATGAGAGGAGAGATATAGGAGAGTGTGTGGAGGGGAGTGGAGAGAGATGAGAGAGGAGAGGTAGGAGAATGTATTGAGGGGAGTAGAGAGAGATGAGAGGTAGGAGAGCGTGTGGAGGTTAGTGGAGAGATATGAGAGGAGAGATGTAGGAGAGTGTGTGGAGGGGAGTGGAGAGATGGGAGAGGGGAGAAGTAGGATAGTGTGTGGAAGAGAGTAGAGTGAGATGAGAGGGGAGAGGTAGGAGAGCGTGTGGAGAGGAGTAGAGTGAGATCAGAGGGGAGAGGTAGGAGAGTGCGTGGAGGGGAGTAGAGAGAGGGGAAAAATAGGAGAGTGCGTGGAGGGGAGTAAAGTGAGATGAGAGGGGAGAGGTAGGAGAGTGTGTGGAGGGGCGTAGATCGAGATGATAGGGGAGAGGTAGGAAAATGCGTGGAAGGGAGTGGAGTGAGATGATTGGGGAGAGGTAGGAGAACGTGTGGAGGGAAGTGGAGAGAGATGTTAGGGGGGAGGTAGGAGAGTGCGTGGAGAGGAGTAGAGTGAGATGAGGGAGGAGAGGTAGGAGAGCGTGTGGAGAGGAGTAGAGTGAGATGAGGGAGGAGAGGTAGGAGAGCGTGTGGAGAGGAGTAGAGTGAGATGAGGGAGGAGAGGTAGGAGAGCGTGTGGAGAGTAGTAGAGTGAGATCAGAGGGGAGAGGTAGGAGAGTGCGTGGAGGGGAGTGGAGAGAGGAGAGAAGTAGGAGAGTGCGTGGACGGGAGCGGAGTGAGATGAGAGGGGAGAGGTAGGAGAGTGTGTGGAGGGGAGTAGAGCGAGATAATAGGGGAGAAGTAGGAGAGTGCGTGGAGAGGAGTGGAGTGAGATGAGAGGGGAGAGGCATGAGAGTGTGTGAAGGGGAGTGGGGTGAGATGAGAAGGGAGAGGTAGGAGAGTGTGTGGAGGGGAGTGGAGAGAGATTGGCAGGGAGATGTAGGAGAATGTGGAGCAGAGTGGGGTGAGATGAGAGGGGAGAGGTAGGAGAGTGCGTGGAGGTGAGTTGAAAGAGATGATAGGTAGGAGAGTGTATGGAGGGGAGTAGAGTGAGATGATAGGGGAGAGGTAGGAAAGTGTGTGGAGCGGAGTGGAGAGAGATGGGCAGGGAGAGGTAGGAGAGTGCGTGGAGGGGAGTGGTAAGTATAAAGCGAAGCACCGACAGGGAAGATTCACCTCGTCTGTAGGAAGGGCCGTCATCTTGCACAACGATAGCAGATGAATGTCAAAGTGCCTCACTGCTTCAAACGAGCCACGTGACGGCCAGTGGTGGAAATGCCTCATTCTTGTGCCAGGGCGGGGTGGTAGGGGCAGTCTCCATATAAACAAACCCGTGCCCACCTGCTACAAAGCGGTACTCTTTTATAATTCGGAGACAATGATTGGCTCAGTCGAACTTGACCTTGTGACCTCCGCCACCCGGTCAAAGGCAAAAAAACGACGTCGTGCCCAGTCAAGTCCTTACCTGTCAATCATCCCGCAGCCGTGCGACCACCTTCCCTGTGATGAGTGGCCATTCTGGTCAAAATTCGCGTGCACGCGAATAATAATCAGGCCGGCTCCCGGCACGTGTTTTCTATTCGCCGGGAAATAAAATCTGCGGGTGAAAGTGAAGTAAAAAGCGAACGAGATGTGGTGAGTGGACTCCCACCCACGCACTGCCCTGACTGACTCCGGTCGAGAGGTTCACGAAGCGGGTTTCTTGCAGCTCTGAGTGCAGGTTGAAGCGAGTAATTGTAGGCTCTGGTTTATATAGACACGGTACATACGTACGTGTACACACACACAGAGAGACACACCACACACACACATTGGCTCATACGCGCGGGCGCACGCAGACATGGACACGCCTACATTGACCTCTTGGGGAAAGTAGTTTTTGTGAGCACCTATTAAGGCCGGCACGGCACACGAGAGGGTGTAATGGACCAGATTCAAATCCGAACCCGGCCGCCTTTGTCTCCCCAGTAAATGAGGTTTACACAATCTAGATTTGAAGTTTTCGTGACTGCAAGGATCCATACTCTTGGTTCTTTCGGTAAAGTCACATAGGTAGAGAAAATAAAAGATTAAAACAAATAAAATTTAATCACGACGTTTCGATTGCAACACAAGCAATCATCATCATGTGTGAACACCACAGCAAGAAAATTTATACTGTATACATTTTCTGATTTAATTTTATTTATTTTTACCTTTTTTTACCTACGTGACTTTACCGAAAGAACCAAGAGTATGAGATTTACACACTTGGCCGGGTAGTAATTTAAGTTTGAGTCGAACTAGGTATAAGGGAAGTCCCAACGTGGGTTCTGCTATCACTCGGCCAGGAATCCAACCACTACACAACCGTTCCCACACATGGATACAAACACAAAGATCCCCCGATTGCGTTAACAGCCTGTTGGGGGCATGTGCTGTTAGCGAGCACCTATGAAGGCCGGTACGGCACACAAGCGGATGAGTGGCCAGCACCACGCCCGGTCCGCCTTTGTCTCCCCAATGCTCATTTGTACACATCGCAACAGGTAATCATTTGTGCCTGAATCGATCCAGGGTAGGCATTTGACTGGTTCATTTAATGTCTTCACGGGTGTTGGCCGTTTTCTGGAATCGGACTCGGGTCGCAGGGTTCGTAGCACCGCGCGCTAACCACGACACAACCGCAAAGGCAACGAACGCTGGGGGCAAGTGCTGTTAGCGAGCTCCTAAGAAGGCCAGCACGACACACGAGGTAGTGGGTGGCCAGCACCACGACCGGTCGCCTTTGCCTCTCCAGTAGCGATGTTTACACACCGACCACGTACTCATTTGAGGCTGAGTCGACCACAGGAGGCCCGGGACCGATTCAGATTATCGTCACTGATGGTGACCGTGAGCGGGACTCGAACCCGGGTTGCTGGTCTCGTAGCGCAGCGCTCCCACAGACACACACGCAACGACGATTATCCCCCATTTCAGCTTAACATACTTTCGTAGCGCAGCGCGCTGACCACTATACTACCGCTCCCCCCTACAGACAAAGACACACACAGACAGGCGCACAGAGACAATTCAAACACGCGCTTCCCTCATTCTGTCGAGGAGGAGCCCAATTAGTGGGGCTGCCGCAGTCTAAATTTACACGGAGTCAGCAGTCGGCTGTGTGAGTGGCAGGGCTCCCAGCCGAGCCTCGGGTTCGTTGAGTGAGTTGGAGTGCTGGGAGGTAGGGGCTGGGGGGGGGGCTGGGGGGGCTGGGGGGAGCTGGGGGGGGGCTGGGTGCGGGGGAGAGATTCGCCGAGAGGAGGCGATGATGGCACGCGCCTTGCCACGGGGATCGGTGTCAACAAACTCAACCATTTTTTATTTTATTTTACCAGGTAAGGCTCCACTGAGCTGCTATATACCTTTTTTTCAGAAGCGACCTGGCCACAAATGATAGCTCAAGGAAGTAGCTTATCACGTGGAAATTTATAACAGCAAACAAATGCTCTAAACGCGCTTTTATTCTAGGGGAGAGAGACACGCAAATTCCACATGGACAACAGGCGTAGTCTGGGTCGGCGGTATCGAACCCACGACCTCCTGTATACCAGGCGAGGTATTTAACATTACGGAGGACGATGATGTTGGATGACGTTGATAAAATCGATTAATTATGATGATGACGATGATGTCGACGATGATGTTCAGCCAGGTTTCGCATTACTTTTGTAAGGTGAGCAAAGGGAATATTTTAGGGTACAATTATTAACATATTCTATTTATTAGCATTGTGACGGCGGCAGCAGTGAGTTCACGAGCTCGATGCCAATGTTGAGTTTCTGCCGCCACTGCCGCTGCTGCTCCCCACGACGAGAGGGCTTCAGGAGAGAAGCACGCCACCGTTGTGTTTGTGCACCACGGCCAACGCAGCAACAGCAGCGGCGTGGGCATCGCCTTCGGCGAGCGCGCGTTCAGTAGCAGCGCTTAGGCCCAGGGCGCGTGGAATTTACCGCTCGCATATGTTGCGCCATACCAAGGCGCTGTATGTTTTCTTACTGTCACCACGCTCACAGGCTGATAGGGGGTAGCCGGGAGAGTGAGCGGGAGGTGTAGTGGTTAACGTGGGGTAAACCCCCCCCCCCCTGGGTGCCTCTACCCCAGACGCCCAAGGGGTGGGAGCTGGGGGCCACTGGTCCATTCCCGACCCTTCGAGACCCTTCTAGAAGGTTCGAGGGAAGGTGTGGCTAGGGGCGGTATAAGCCCCAACTTGTGTATAAAAGCCGGTCCTCTCAACGGGACCGGCAGTGTTCGTCCAGTTAAGACCCGAAGACATCAGGAGACAAGACCATCACCCTGGGACCCTCAACCGAGGCTCTTGTAAGAGCCGGGTTGTAGCGGACCAGCGGTGGGACCAGTAACCCTGGCTAGGTCGGGTTAGTCTAAACTCCCGTAGGTCCCATAGTGGAGGACCCGTGATTGCCTAGCCCGGAGTCTGTAGGCCCCGCTAGAAGGGAGGCTGTACCTCCCTTAGGTAATCGGGTGAAGGGGCCGTACCCCTTACTGTTACAGGGGCCATGCCCCTCAGTGTTACAGCTATTGTTATCGTTTATCTGCAATAAACGCGTTGCCTCTAAGAAGACGTCTCCTCGAGGTTATGCCCACAATATTTGGTGCCAGAAGTGGCCAACGATAGCTACCCAAGCTCGACATGGAGACTAGAAGCAGAGCCGTACGTACCGGGTCTCCAGAAGGTGCCGCCGACGACGCATCAACCCCAGGTCTGAGTGGCCCGAAGGGAGGAGAGGGACAGATGCCACTGGCCATGCAGCACGCTGCCCGGCCACTCAGCGGGCCGCCGCCACTGGGAAGAACGCGCTGGGTGGCCTATTTCCGGCTCTCCGAGCTGCTCCACGCCGCGGCATCCCTGCTGGATGAAATAAACCAGGGGGAATCAGCGGCGGCGGAAGACGACCAGGCGGAGCCGCTCGGAGCCGCAGCATCCACCATCGCTGCCGAGGTTCCCGCCGAATATTAAAATACCCCTGCCCATGGCCCCGACCAATCAGGGGGTGGCACATCATCAGCCCCGCGACTGGACAGTGGAGCTGTCATTAACACTGCACGTGATGCCGCGGCCGCCTCAAAGCTGCTCCTGCCGGGGAAAAAGTCTACAGTGCAACAGTGCCTGCCCGTTCTGAGATAATTCTCTGTGGCGGGAAGCGATTGGGCTGCTTTTGAGCGTCGCTTCGTGTCCAACGCAGTCATGGTGGGCTGGTCGGACGAGGAGGCACTCCAGACTCTCCCCTCGGCTCTCGAGGACAAAGTGCTGGCGGCGCTCATCTCCATTCCACCGGCGGACTGCGCTACGCTCCAGCAAGCACTGCAGCAGAAGGCCGCTATATACGGACCGCCGTCACACACTCGCCAACTCTTCGACGACAGGAAGCGCGAGGAGTCGGAAACTCCTCTCGCCTATTGCTGCTCGTTGTTGGCGTTGGCAAGGGCGGCGTATCCTATAATAGATGAACAGGGCATCGATGCGCTGGTGATCCACAAGCTGCTGGGGCTCACATGAGAACTCGGCTCCCTTCTAGTCGCCAGGTGCATTCAGGCGAATATGCTCCTCCGGCGCGAACCCACCCACACCGATGTGTGCTGCTACCACCGGCGAGGCACGGGACACTCCAGAGGATTCGAGCTCACCACAGGTCATCGCCTCCGTTCCTGGAAAGGGATGGAGGTCGGGAGATCGGCCGCGACGGGACGCGGATCGCAGCCAGGAGAGGACATCTCCTGCGGCGGGAGCAGGGCAGGACGATCCTGCTTCAACTGCGGACTGCAGAGCCACGTCGCTTCGGGCTGGCGGGCTCCACTACAGCGCTACTCCAGGCTCCCATCATCGTCCACCAGGCCACCCTCGTCACCGCATCAACCGAAGGCAAGTAGCGGCACCTCATACACATAGCTCGTAGTTTCACCTCATGCCATCCCGCTGCGATCGTTCGGATTGTGCATCTGGTTACGCGGCTTCGGATCACGTTCGTGAAAGCTGGCCGCTCCGACCGGGTCAGTGGTCGGAGCTGGCCCATAGGGTGACAAAGCGTGGTTTGACTGCCCTCAGGTCCCTGTGAGGACGTACTCCCAAGTTGGCTAAACTATGGCGGGGGCCCGTTGTCAGTGGTATGTGTGGTCCAGCCCCAATGCGTGCAGATTCGGTGGGGTCGCCGCTGCTGGTACGTGCATCCGTCGTGCCTTAAGCCGTTCTTTGTTTCACACGCTCCCGATTCATCTCCACTTAGTCCGGGCCATTTGTGTGAGGTGTCCGACGAGCCGGGTTGTGTGCCTGCTGATGATGCGGAACAACAGCGGAAGTCCTTGCCCCTTTCTCCAGGGGCCGCACAACTGACGACTGCACCGGCGCCACTGACATCTGCTCCGCCGAGCCCTGCCAAGATGATTTCCCCCGTCCCCCCGGACACTCAACCCAAACAGCCCTCTGCCACACCACCGTCACCGGCACCCCTGAGTCCCGCCGGCTTGGGGGAAGCCGCGTCCGTCGGCGGCCCGGCCATGAGGACTCGGTCCAGGACTTCTTGACCCCCCCAACTCACATACACGCCACACACAATTCATAATGAGTACAGTCCACTTTGTTCATTTTTGTTGCCTTTTATTGCACTCTTTTGGGTTAAATTGGACTGTAATCTCGGGGGGGAGGGGTCGCTTATTCCCACACCGTGAGCGTACCTTTGTCGTTTTTTTTGGCCGGTTGTATATATGGTGTAAGATTGTAAAGGTGGGCTGGGGTAATTATATCGGGTTACTCACCTTACCCGCGGTTGTTGTTATTGGTGTTGTGGATATAGTTGAGGCTCGCGCACCTTGTTCATTGTTGTAGCCTTCAGGATTATTTACAGCCGAGACGGCTGGGTGCTACGGATGGGGAGGGGTGATGTTGCGCCATACTGTCACCATGCTCACAGGCCGATAGGGGCAGCCGGGAGAGTGAGCGGGAGGTGTAGTGGTTAACCTGGGGTAACCCCCCCTCCCCTCTACACCTCCCGGGTGCCCCGTGACCGGAGGTAGAGACCCCAGACTAGAGGCCGACCGAAATTTGGTTTTGGTTTCAGTGCCGAAAGTTGGCAAATGGCCACTTTCGGTTTCAGTCGAAAGTACATTTTAACTTTCGGTCTGGTTCCGGTTTCAGCCGAAACTGATATTGACTTTCGGTCGTCATTCATTAACCAAAGATCTATTTTAAAATATAACACTAGCCTACGTCTATCACTCTGCCTATCGGCCGGTCATCGGCGCTAGGCAATCCTATGCGATAGGCTGCAAACACACCCACACACGTCAGCAGCAGCAGCTTGGGAGCGAGGTTACAGCCGCAACCATGGTCTGCTAATGCATATACGACCGGTCAACACACGGCAGCCTGCATCTCCAGTCTCTTTGGCAGGACGACAACAAAGTGCCTCTGTTGTCTGTTCCCAGCCGCCTGCCCGCTTTGGCTTATGTGTTGCGTTCGCTTCAGGCTACACGCGTGTTGATACCGAGATTCGAAGTCTGACAATTAGAGTCCTACTGAAATTCGGTTTCGGTTTCGGCGCCGAAAGTTGGCAAATGGCCTCTTTCGGCATAGTTTCGTTTTTGGCCGAAGCCAAGAAGTTAACTTTCGGTTTACTTTCGGTTTCGGCCGAATTTTGGTTTCGGCCGAAAGTCAATTTTAAACTTTCGGTTTACTTTCGGTTTCGAGCGAAAGTACATTTTTTTACTTTCGGTTTCGGCCGAAACCAAAAATTAAGTTTCGGTCGGCCTCTACCCCAGACCCCCAAGGGGTGGGGGCTGGGGGTGAACGGTCTGTTCTCGACCCTTCCAGACCCTTCTAGAAGGTTCGAGGGAAGGTGTGGCTCGGGGCGGGGTAAGCCCCAACTTGTGTATAAAAGCCGGTCCTCTCAACGGGACCGGCAGTGTTCGTCCACTTAAGACCCGAAGACATCAGAAGACTAGACCAGCACCCTGGGACCCTCAACCGAGGCTCTTTTAGGAGCGTGTGGTGGGGTAGAGCGTGAGTCCTCTCCCCCTCTGCCAGGGCATCTGGGCGACGAAGTGAAAGAGTAGACCACGCACCACTCTCTAGGCGGTGTTCTCCGCAGCACCCCTCTAGAGGAGGAGGAGGCCCCTTCTGCCAGCAGTGGCGTGAGCCTGCGCTTGCAGGGCTGCGCCTCTACCTTTATTGTTGTTGTAGATGCGCGTGCCGCTGTGCGCTTCTCCACCTGGACCTAAAACAGCGCCCGTGACGAAGCAACCCGGCACGCTCGCCAATAGCGCGGTGTGGCCTTGCGAATACAAAGCACGTGCTGGGCGACGTTTCGGGCAATGGCCCTTCTTCTGGCCTCTCTATGTGCTGTGCAAAATATGGCAATTTCCCGAAACGTCGCCTATTACATATTACATGCATTTGTACGCGTGTAGGTTGAACTTATTATTTCGCACCGTACATAGCCAAGCCATGCTAATCGGAGGTGTATTTGTAAGGCGACGCGCTGTGTTTTTGTTGTTGTTGTTGTTGACACGGTACGTGTTGTGTTGTTGCTGTCATTGGTTGTGCACACACTGCCAATGCAGCAGCAGTGGACAGCATAACCGCCGGCGAGCACGTGTTCGGGAACAGCGCTCAGGCCAGGGCGCGCGCAATTTCCCGCCCGCACATTATCCACTGCGCATCTCAATTGAGAGCGCTCACAGATGAAAAGTATACGGCCATTAAAACAGACAACGAGCACGTAGCTTGCAGACGCAATTTTATTGCAAGACGTTGCACTCTACAATATTAATTATGATCATTGGGTTTAACAAAGGTGTGGACATTGCACCTGCGTTGCATGAGCGTCCCGCCACGAGATGGAAAGCGATCCCTGGCTGTGCTTGGCTGATCGTGTTGGGCGACTCGTTAGAGCAGTGGTTGCGTTTGTTGTCCTTCCCCCCACACCTCTGATCAACACGGTTGGCTATGTACGGCATACGACAGACGTTTAATATACATACATACACATCGGTGAACAAAGCCTCAAATTTAGAGCAACCCCCTGGTTTAACGGGGTAGTAGATGCGTTCCTGAATTGTGACCCGTTAAGTGAAAACGCCGTTAAGCAGATAATTACCGTTTAACTGAATACTGTAATCACATTTGCAGTATAAAAAAAATTAGCCTGCAGTCATCCCATGGCGGGGAGAAAGAACTGAGATTTTCAGTCCCCAAGCTTTCTGTCCCCCCCCCCCCCTTCAGCCCATCTATGAGCAGGGCCTATCCCAACCCCTCCGCATCAATCCCTCTTGGTTCTACCGTCATTAATACTACACCAGCCACTTACTACAGTAAACCAATGCTTAATTTAAAATCATGATCATCCTCTGTACATTTTTTTAATAATTGCTATAAAATAATCTTCGTAAAGGCGCTATGTAAATCGTGATGACATAAGACGGTGGTTGAAGTAAAGAGTGGGGTTATTAAAAGTGGTGGTGTAGTTGTGGTGGCAGTTCGGAGGACGGGTAGGAGAGGTTAGGAGGGGTTTGGGGTATTCCCAGAATTCCCATAACCACTCAGCCGCGCAGCTCAAGAAAGCAGTTCGTCGTCGACCGCTCAAAATCCGCGTTATGCCGGGCGCAGGTTTTGCGTTATAACGGGCGCGTGTTTTGCCTAATAACTATGCGCACATTCCGCGTAGTACCAACGTGTTCCCAAATGGAAGAAGCGCGTAATAGCGAAAACGTGTTGTGTGAACACCGCGCGTTAAGCGAGGACTGTACCGTCCTTCACTGATTTGTCGTCACGGCACCATCCGAAGTGCAATCACCCCGCGCTACGTTGCAAGTAACGTTCCGAGAACGAAAGAACAATAGACGATAAAACTGACGACGAAGTCTATAGTTGCGTCGCATCACTCGGAGGGTTTCACGAGTGTACGTGACGAGTGGGGGATCGGAAGCAGGTCTGCTGCTACGGGTCACACGATCCCGTCGAGGGGTGATGAAGTTCACGTCACAAAAGACCGTTTGCAAAGCCGTGGTCGACGATTGCAACCTGGTTCAATGAATGTAACGCACGACTCGCAGTGCCGTTGACGAAGGCTCAACAAACACCTCAGTCACGCCTGGAGCGTACCTCTCACACGCAGGGAACCGCGCGGCCGATCGGAACCGCCATCGACTCCGGGTCGTTGGACGTTGAGCCCTTGGCTCTCACACATTGACCGCGTGCGCTCAGGAGTCGGCGCGAATCGAAAGGAACGCGTGGCCGAGCGCACTTTCAATCCAAAACAGAGTGCGGTTGGCCAGGTCCAAATCATTTGCCTCCGGTGCCCGACTAGTGAGTCCTGCACGCTCTAGCGATGACGTGTAGACGTCGCTTCGCGTGCCGGACTCTCACGGCGATTTGCGTCGCGGGCCGTGTCCGAATTGTGCGTCTCGGAGCTTCGCCAACCCCACCCCGGCCTGTAGCGTCATCCACGCCGCGCCCATGTGAAGGCGGTGAATAGATTGTTAATGTCCGTCCATTTATATATCTCTCCCCCCACATGTATGTGACATATGAACTGAAGTTGCCGCAAGAGGTGACATCATTTTAATTCGAGATGGTCCCGGTCGGTTTGCGTTGTACCCACGTTGTGTCACAAAACGGCCCTCTGGAAGATGACACCAAAGAACTACTTCTGAGGTCCCGTCACTCGCCTCGTATTGACGTTAGGTGGCACCACCTTCTCCCGTGCCCTGCATTCGTCACATGGCAGTCGACCCGCAATCGTAGCAATGCTCAGCTTTGGAGTTAATTCCTCGTATTACTAAATGACTATGCGAACGAAGTTGTTTGTGGATTTTTTTTGGTGATCCGGCCTGAGAACAACAATTCGCTATGCTTGAGAATAAGGCGTAATAACACCTCCATCTCCCAGATGTTGTCTTCATTTGAGTCCATGGACCTCTGTGTGAGTTTTCACCGTTAGTTTTTGGAGCTATATGTTTGTCCATTGGACTCAATGTTAATCTCTGGATCTCTATGTGATTCTGTGTATCCACGTGATTATGTTGTCCTCTATATGAGTCGACAGGTCTCTATGTTAGTCTCTGGAGCAGTCTGTTAGTCCATGGGACTCAATGTTAGTCTCCGGGTGTCCGTGACAGCTTGTGGTATTTTACGTGAGTGATATGCAGTATTCACATGAGTTCATGGGTCTCTATGCGAGTCTATGGGTCTCTGTGAGAGTCTATGGGTCCCTTTGCGAGTCACTGGTGACTGGGCTAACACCATCGACTCGCTCCACTACAGGCGGCTGAACCCCAGATTCGAACCCGGGTTCTCAGTGGAGCCGGCTCAGCGCTCTGACCTCTGAGCCACTTTATGTTTTTAACCCAATACACTGCTAGATGAAGGCCCACGACGCCTCGACGCCCATAAGTGTTGTTTGATCATACTTCACCACGCTGGTCAGTGCGGGTTGGGGAGGAAGGGTGGGGCAGATGTGGCAGGTCAGGACTGGTCCAGATGTCACTCGCTACTTTTTTTATTACTAACTTTTTTATTTTTACCAAGTAAGACCCACCAAGCTATACACCTCTTTTTTTAGAAGCGACCTGGCCACAAATTATAGATCAACAAAGTGGCTTATCATGTGAAAATGTATAGCAGCCAAATACTCTTAACGCGCATTTATTGTAAATGTGGATGGATAAAACAGAGGACCCGGAGAAAAATCCACGCGATCACCAGGAGAGTTGAACACGCAGACTCTCAATGTACAGGCGCCAGGGTCGGGATCGAACCTACGTCCTCCTGAATACCAGGCGAGGTAGTTAACATCTCGCCACCGTGGCGCCCACAGAACCGTAATACCCCGGTTTACGTTGGGGATGTGTTCCTGAAAAGGTGTGACGACGAATATCGAAACGACATACATCGAAGCGTTTTAAAGGGTAGGTAGGTTTCAGTTCAGTTTCAGTTTCATTTATTAGGTACTAGCTTTACTACCCGGCTTCGCCCGGGACTTGGATTCACCACGCCCGGCCGCCTTTGTTCCCCCAGTGGCGATGTTCACACACCACACCAGTTACTCGTTTGAGGCTGAGTCAACCTAGGGGGGAGGCCCAGGAGCGGTTAAAATAATCGTCACCGGTAGTGGCCGTGAGCGGGAATCGAACTCGGGTCGCCGGGTTCGTAGCGCAGCGCGCTAACCAGCACACTACAATGCGTTACGCTTCCACATGCGCGGTTCACGTGATAGATTTGACGTCACAGCTCACTTGCCGTGCAAAATATATGCATTATTGCCCCCCCCCCCCAAAAAAAAAATATACCAAAGTGTATTTTTTTAATTTTTGCATAGTGTACAGTCTGGAAAGTACCCATATGGCAAATTTCAAGTTTATTGCATGTCGGGAAGTACGCTAAACATTTAGAACAGACACACATTCACAAATGTCCCTTTTATATATAGATATAGCTTTACTTCCCGACTTCGCTCGGAACTTGGATTCACCACGCCCGGTCGCCTTTGTCTCCCCAGTGGCGATGTTCACACACCACACCAATTACTCGTTTGAGGCTGAGTCGACCTAGGAGAGGCCCAAGAGCGGTTAAAATAATCGTCACCGGTAGTGGCCATGAGCAGAAATCGAACTCGGGTCGCCGGGTTCGTAGTGCAGCGCGCGAATCGCTACGCAGTCGCTATAAAAACAATGTAACAGTGATCATAGGAACTGTGATTCAAATTGAACAATAAACGATATACGTAACATGTACGACCAAACTTTGCAGCCATAGCTGGCTGCATGAGTCACTCCATAACAGCAGGAGTATCAGTAGCAGTATATAAAAAATTCAATACACCTTTAAAGATCAGGACACTATAATCAAAACTCAAGATCATACTTTGCAGCGGTCATCCGGAACGATACATTTGATTTCAGGCCATTCTGAATAGCAGTGGCAGCTCGGGGTGTACAACTCTTCTAGAGCAGTTTTGAGTGAAGCTCTCACAGGTAGTGATCCAAGTTGCAGTTGATTGGCGATCACATTCCAGACCCAGGGAGCATCAATAGAAAAGGCCCTTCCTCCAGTATTTGTACGGCAATAAGGAATGTGAAGCTGCTAAATGAGCGAAGACCTTAAGTCACGTTTGTTATTCGAAACAGTGAGGAGGCAGGCGCGAAGGCTGAGAGGCGACGGGTAGGATAAAGGACGGACGATGACGATGTTGTCAGCGACGTAAGTGTGGGAGTGGAGGTGACACAGATCGGGTAGCAGCGGCATTTATAACGTGGCGACGTATTTGCAAAACGACGTACAAGAGGTAGACGTAAATCGGGGTATCGCTGTGTTTATAATCTAATACTATATTTGTAGCGTCGTTTGAAAAAAAAAACGGCGACTAAGTAGAACGATTGAGATGACAGGGTGAGTGCAAGGGTTGAGGGCTGAGTGACCGCAATAAAGGATGACTTACGGGTCACGGAATTAGTGGGAAGGAGTGGAGGGGCGAGGGGAGCGAAGAGGATGCTCATTGAGGAAGAGGTGAGCGGCTTTAAAGAGACAAAGTGCTGGACCGGCGAGAATTCGATAAGAGGCGCGTCGCGGCCGTCTGTCGGGAGGGTGTTGCCGTGTTTCCACAGCAGGGGGCGACGATTGCTATGTTAAATCCACACAGGTGTCCATCGCGGTGTCAGTGTTGTCGCTTCGAATGTGGACCATAACGCCAGCACACAATGGCCTATACCCCTTGCGCGTGATGTCACGAGATCTTGAACGTCCACTGCGAAGCGCACGACGCGTGTTTTTCATACGGTCAATGCACCCTCAATATTAATCAGGGCGGACGCTAGAATTCGAACCGTGAACCTCTTGCAACAGGCGGCTGATGGGCTCGCCGTTGAGGCCGCGTCACCGCTTTCTGTGCTTCGGCGTGGACAGGAATCGAACTCGTGTGGTCACGTGGTTTCACAGTGCAGTGCGCTAAACACTGTGCCAACCGCTCGCTCTTTCATAAGCAGAGGATCGGTGGTGGGATAACAACCATCTTTGCACGTGTGATTTGTAACTTTGACCCTTACCCGTGTATACACACTTCAATTTTACAGGTGCAATTGTATGACGGAACTATGTGTTGTTGTCTTGCTGTGGTCTTGTATTGTTGCTGTTTTGCTGCCTTGCCCAATCTTGCATTTAAAGTTGAAAGAATCGACAGGAATTAATGATTTTGTACTTTTCGACTTTTGTTTAATTGTATTCATCTTTAGTGACTTGCTTACCTTTTGCATGACTATCGTTGTTTTGTATTGTTTGCTCTTATAAAGTTACGACCCACCCCTAACTGGCCATCCGTGAAAAGGAGCTTCATAGCTCATCGGATTCCTGCGGGATAAATAAACATTTAGATTCAGCTTACCTTATGTGAATGTATAACCAGTACCATATATATTTGAAGCAGTTCGAATGAATATGCATGGATATTTGCGCTTGCACAAAACGTACAGCGTATTAATTATCCACGCGCGAAAAAGCTGTCTCGTTGCAAACGATGCGAGTGCCACGGAGCTGTTTAGCCCGCAGCAAAAGTTGTGGTCGTTGCGTCTCCCAGTACCCCCTCCAGCCTCCTCCCTCCCTCCAACAATCCCCCAGCTTCCCCCCCTCCACTCGTCCCATCCCTCGCCCCCCTCCCTTCGCCGTCCTTTCCACCTCGGTCCCAGGTCGCCCAAAAGTTGTAATCGCCCACGCACCCCGACTCGGAGCCGCCCCTCGCTCCCACGTGACCCGTCTCGGCCACGCCGATAACAACTCCCACCTCGGAGACTCCAGACGCAACCAAGGGACCCTTGGGGGTGGGGTGGGGATTGGGGGGTGGGGTGGGGAATGGGGGATGGGGGAGGGAGTGGCTGGGGGGGCGTCGCAATCTAAGGTGTTGATGAACGGTGGCGCAGTGGCGAGCGCACTGCGCCAAGTAACCCCGGCGAGCCGAGTTCGATTCTCGCTCGCGGCCACCAATTTTCTGAAGCGGCCCCGGACCTCTCCTATAGGTTGACTCTAGCCTCAAAACGAGTACCCGGTGCGGTGTTTGTAAACATCGCCACTGGGGGGAGGGGGGGAGACAAAGGCGGTCTTGTGTGGTTCTAGGTGATATTCGCTCAACAGCACTTGGCCCAGACGTCTGCCGAGGCTATGCGGAGGATCTTTGTCTTTTGGCAGAGAAGGCGAGGCGGCGAGGGAGTGAGGCTAAGCAGGGGATGGGAGGTCGGGTGAGAGCGGTGGGGTGGTTGGGGAGTGATTGTGGAGAGATTAGGCAGGGAGAGACGTGGGGAGGGGCAGATAATGAGAGGGAAGGTTGGGGGAGAGGGGAGGGAGAGCTGAAGAGGAGGAGCCGAGCGAGGGAGGTGATTATGGAGAGGGAGGAGCAGGTGGGGGAGAGAGAGACGGAGAGAGAGAGACTTCGATGCCCGTACGTTGTAGCCCCGGCTGCCGTCATTGGTACCGGCTGTGAGAGTCTGGGTGCCGTCTAAACCCAGATCGTGATGACTGACGGTGATGATTATGATGCTACGGTGAGCACGTGGGTACGCTCAACATAATCGCGAATGCATCGATAGTAGTGTGATTTAATCGATGATGATCATTAAATAATTAATGCAATATACAACAATACTCATATAGACTGTTGCATGAAGGCTAGCCCAAGCCACTCCGCGAAGGAGCGATTTGACCATACTTCCCCAAACCGGTCAGTTCGGGCTATTTTATTATTTATTCGTGAGCAAATGCCGGTTGGGATATAATAATAATCATCATCATCACTCGCCACTGATGTTCGTTTCTCCGTGGTGAGACATCGCACACGAGGTTAGGTGGCGAGCGGGTTGGTCCGTTCGCGCGATGGGCCAACCACTGGGCTACTCGTGGCAGATATGAATTTAACAACAACGACGACAACAACAACAATAATAATAATGATGATGATGCTGATGGTGGTGATAAATCCGTGAGTGTTCTATTTGAGGCACACGCCGAGTATGAGGGCAAGAACCTCGAGGGGCTGAGGATGGGCCACTGAGCGCGGCTATATTTGGAGCCCAGATGCTTGAGTGGAACAAGCAAAAAAAAAGAGACAGCCCCCGAAACCGCGCTAAGGATTTGGCTGCTGCTATAAAAATGTCCGTGCGATGACAATCCACGTGGTTCAGCTGTCATTTGTGATGACCAGGTGGCTTCTGAAACAAAGCGCCACGTCGCTCAGTGGGGACATACCTGGTAAAATAAAAATAAATATCGCGAGTTAACAGTTGTATGGGTTTTAAACACACACGGGCGGATTCACAAGGGCCAGCGGTGCGTGTTATTACGAGTCTTTGGTTGAAGCCGACGCATTTGTACGCGTGCACGTTGAACGTATTATTTTGCACCGGACGTAGAACGACCGCGCTAAACGGAGGTGCGTTGAAGGACGCGCAACTAACACACGGAAAAGCAGATAACCGTTTGGTCTCGAGGTCGACACACAGACACGCCCGCCCGCCTTTGTCTCCCCAGTTTTTTTTACACCACCCCCACCAAATGACTCATTTCAAGGCCGAGTCCACCCATGAAATGCCCAGGGTAGGTTCAAATATTACTCGCCACTGATGTTTGCGCTGGTTGGGATTCCAACTGACACGCACACAAACACGTGTTACAAACGTCAATACGAGTGTCAATGGCTCAAAATTGAAAATTAAAGGCGGTTGCCGTGTCGAATCTGGGATGGCTCTATCGGCTTTGGATTGAACTCTCACACGCTTTCTGTGCATTTGCTTAACTCCATTCCAGTGTGATGCGTGACTGGTTTTCTGAGCAGTCGGTAGCTCAGGCGCTGGTATTACGCAAATGCCCAATTCGCCCACGCCCGGCATTTAACTTAATAGCATAAATGACCACTTAGATTATATAACACAAATTAAAGTTACAATTAAAATGCCACAATTGAACAGTAATATAATACAGTAATAAAGCAACGCCTCGCCGAGTCTCAAGATTTCTATCAGGAGGTTCCTGCTACATCGAGATATTTGGGCAAATCGTATTTTTTATTATTATTTTAAATAATATTCGTTTGGCTCTGCGTGGTCATGAACCGTGAGAAACTTCGTACGATACGAAGGGCCCCCACCACGCCCACCACTGCAAGAAAGTGTCAGCTACACAGGCAGACCCTGTCACGGTTGACGAACCCACGCTGCACTGCACGCGTTGCCTTCTCCAGAGCGGACTGCGATCCACGTCCTGGTTCAACGGGTCTCCAACAAACCCTCAACACGGAGCAGCTGTTCGGCGCTGTCGCGCACAGCTAACTGCCTTTCGTTGCGTGTTCTGGGTTATACCGCGCCCTGTTCCAGCTGAACGTTCAATTCCCTGCCGAAGCTTCCGGCGCGTGGCGCGAAACGTCGGTCGGTTATATATAATCGTTGGCACATCGGGGGGGGGGGGTTGTGGGGGTTGGGGGTAAGTCGACGATTGCTGCCGTGCGCGATCGCAATTTGCAGAATCAACGCGGTAACAGAGCAGGGAAGCAATCACTCCGTGATCCATCAACCCCAGCTTCCTTGAGTCGCGCACGTAACGGGTTAAATGAATAACGGGCAAAGGCACACGCGCGCGCGCGCACACAGAGACACACCACACACGCGCGCGCACACACAACAGAGACACACCACACACACACGCGCGCGCGCACACACACAGAGACACACCACACACACACACGCGCGCGCACACACACAGAGACACACCACACACACACGCGCGCGCACACACACACACAGAGAAACACCACACACACGCGCGCGCACACACACACACAGAGACACACCACACACACACGCGCGCGCACACACACAGAGACACACCACACACACACACGCGCGCGCACACACACACAGAGACACACCACACACACGCGCGCGCACACACGAGAGCCTTGCTTGCTGCTGAGTCATCAGGATTTTCCATCACAGATCGGGGCCGTAGAGGTTGCCCGCCGACTGCAGAAGCAGCAGCGGCGGCGGCAGCAGCGCAGGTGGAGGTGTTGCCGCTCATCAGGTTAAATTGCCTCTCGGGGGGGGTCTACGTGTGGCTGATAGGGAGCAGGTAAGGGAGCGAACGGAGCCTCATTAATCTCTCTCTCTCGCCTCTCTGTTCTCTCTCCCTCCCCTAACTTGTTTAATTAGGCGGACGTGCCCGAGAGAGAGACAGCGAGAGAGACAGAGAGGAAATAAATAATCAGGTGTGTGTAGAGTATTAATAATTTCATGGCGATAATGATGATGGTAATAAGGTCTTCTCGACCGCACCGGTGCTGTGAATTGGTGGGCGGGCGGGTGGGTGGATACGACTCCACACTCGCGAATATAAAGACCGTGCAACATCACGTCCAAGCTTTCAACGTGAACATGTGTTTGATATTTGATGTCGGGTAGGCGATTCACCCAGATGCTAATATGTTCGACTGGTTTTGAGACCAGGTCACAGAAATTTCAATAAAAAAACTACCGTGGATTTACAACAGAAAACAATGCAATCCTAATAATGACATAAACAACGGAGAAAAGCTCTGCATTTTCACGAAAAAAATACACGTAAACATTTTGAAATACCAACCAATGCCATGTTTGGACCAATGCCGATTCAATCTCATGTATGTCGAATTTCTTTCGCACCGTATGTAGCCAACCGTGCTAATCGGAGTTGTGGGAGAAGAAAAGCATGGTCATGATAGCTGATCGGCTCTTCCACTTATTGTTGTGGTCGGGAAATGTGTGTGCGTGTAGTGTGTGTGCGCGTGTGTGTAGTGTGCGTGTAGTGTGTGTGCGCGTGTGTGTGGAGTGTAGCGGTTAGCGCGACGCTGCGCTACGAACCCGGCAACCCGAGTTCGATTTCCGCTCACGGCCAACACCAGTGAAGATTCTCTGAACCGGTTTTGAGCCTCCCCTAGGTCGACTCGGCCTCATGAGTTCCTGGTGCGGTGTGTAAACATCGCGTGGTGCTGGCCATCCACCCTCTCGTGTGCCGTTCCGGCCTTCATCGGTGCTCGCTAACAGCACTTGCCCCAACAGTATGTTCAGCCTTTACGGGGGATCTTGGTCTTCTTTTTGTCCAACACCAAACTCACCACACAACTAGCCACCACCGAATTTCCAGATGCGTGCGCCGTTGGGCGAGTTTGCCAACGCGACTGTCACAACATACCCTGTGCTCGCCGACCTGCGCGCGGGCGTATTCCTCGACTGAACGCGGCGCGCGTGGGAGGGGGATAACGCGCCTGAAATAAACAGAGGCTCACTTAACACAGCTGGCTTCCGCGCAGCTTGTAGCTGTGTGTTCTAACACGCAGAGGGGCGCCGTGCGCACTGCGCGGCCAACAAAGCCATGAGGATGACTGGTGATGTCCATTCCCGATGGCTTGACTCCTCCTCAAACTAGATTTGAAGTTTTCGTGACTGCAGGGATCCATACTCTTTGGTTCTTTCGGTTAAAGTCACGTATATATACAGTTCGTGTTTTATAGCTACGTGACTTTACCGACAGAACAAAAGTTTGACTCCTCCTCACCAGCACAGCACAGTTCAACACCCGGAACAGGCAAGCCCTGGATATGCTCTGCCCATGCGTCCGATGCAATGTGCCAGCTGCCACATGTTGTCGTATCACGTTTTAATATAGGTGAGTTTATTTCGTAATGCATTTTATTATTACTGTTAAAGGGTTTGTTTGTTACTCGCAAGAAGCGATTATATTTATGGAATGCGTATCAGGCGCTATAGTTTAAAGTGCAGCCTCCAACTCCTATCATCCTCTCTCTCTGACCTCTCTATGTTCTGTAAAGAAGGGACATTGCCCGAAACGTCGCCTATTACATATAATGTTTATTTTAGGGCTGAGACAAATACATAATAAACGCATTTTATTGTACATCATCAGTCATGGTTCATCCACTGCTGGATGAAGGCCTCTCTCAATCCGTCACATCTCACGATCCTACAGGTGCTGCGATCCACCCCGTCCCCTCGCTCCGTCTCCTTCGGTGGACGCGATCTCGGACACGTGATCCTTTCCCGTTCTGCTGCTCCGTGATTAGTCTCGACCATCGTCCACTACGGTGGCTAGGAGATGTTAACTACCTCGCCTGGTATACATGAGGTCGTGGGTTCAATCCCGGTTTTGACGATGCCTGCTGCTGTATATTTAGAGTTTGCGTGTCTCTCTCTAATTCTGTCTCGCCGTGGTCGCGTGGATTTTTCCCGGGGCACTTTTATAAACACGCTTTAAGAGATTATGGCTACGTAACATTTAAACGTGATAAGCCACTTCGTTGAGCTGCATAACGCAATGGACCTTACCTGATAAAATAGAAAAAAAAGAGTTTAATAGTTTGTACAGCTCCACTTGCGTTCATTTTCAGGTCTCTACACTTTTGGATGGCTATCAATACGAAGCTCTCTCTAACCCGTGTGCCTTCTAAATCTAAATTTTTTATTCTGGAGAAATCCTATGAGCTATGAAGCTCTTTTTCACAGATATCCTGCGTGCATTCTACAATCCACGTGCTCCTTCTGTCGCCTCTCTCCGCGATTGTCTCTGCGCGTGTGCTCAGCGTGGGTTCGTCCACAGACATCGCTCCCTCAATCCACTGCTGGATGAAGGCCGCCCCCTTCCCAAGCCGTGTCACGGTCACAGCTCGTACAGACCAGACACACACAGACACACACACACGGGGGGTGTGACGGTTGACACGAGCAGGAATTTGTTTTGTTCTTAAGATCTGCAGATGCCGTAAGCTCGCGACCCCACGCGGTCTGTACGCGACGATAGCCCCCGTGTCGCGAACGCCCGTGTCGCGAACGCAGTGTCGGGTCTCTGTGTCGCCGACTCAGCTTTATGGTGCTGATACTTCCCAGTGATGATATTACGTGGATATAATGATGATACGATATCGTGATGGTACTTTATAGTGATCATACCATATATAGTGATATTGCTATACAATGGTTATACAATATAGTCATGATACTATAGATTTATACTATATGGCGATTATTGTACAATATAGTGATTATACTATGGAGTGATTATACTATAGACAGACGTACAGTCCGCTCGTCGATAGTCATGATGATCTGTATCGGAATCCTCAGCAGCAGCAGAATTATGATTATCGATCATTCGGAGCAGACGTAATTAATTATCGTTAACATGAGTCAGTGCTGTTAACTCTACGTGATTACAATACGAATGACACGATCGTAAAATCGTCATAACAAACAGCAGCAGCAATTCAGTAACAACCTCATCACAATCATCAGCAGCAGAACCGTCAAGATACAATAGTCAACAGAGTCAATAGGAATCATCATGAAAGCATCATCAGCATCACCTTGCGTACAATGATGCAAGAAACAGTGGCGGGGCAAGTGTAGTCGTGGATTCTTCATGATGATGATGCTGATGATGATTGTTAACTATGATGATGATGGTATATTGATTGTTGCTGGGGCTAATGCTATTCGCGAGCTCTATCCGAGTTCGTGGTGTGGGGAGCACCACGCCCATGATGGCGGTGATGATGTTATGTTTGCTGCTGCTGATGATGGTGATGTTATGATGGTATCTGCGATTGTTTGCTGCTTTCGCTGTTGTTGCTGATGATGATGTATAATGTAGCGACTGCTGATGATAATCCTTATTATGACGCCGACGATTTTATTTAACGCGTTTATTATAAATGTAGCCACTGCCGAACGTATTATTGCCGTTGCTGCTGATGATGATGATTATTCAGCCGATGATGATCTTGCTGATGTTGATACTACTACTGATGATGATACTACTGCTGCTGCTAATGATGATTCCGCTGAAGATGATGATGATAACGTAGGCGGCTCTCGTTTAACTCCACTCGTTCTCAGCGACAAAAGCACAGAGATCAGGAGAGAAAAAAAACCCAAACGCACAAAGAGCAAAGGCACCACCGCGCCCTTTGTGAGCGTGTGCAGAAATCCAGCTCTCCGATTGGCTCGCTCCATCACCTTCACCTGGCTCAATCCAACTGTGATTGGTCCAAATTATATTGATGGGAGGAGGTGGGAGCGCCTTAGGGAGGTGGGGCGGTAATCGGGGGAGGTGAATTTAAAGGAACAAACCAACACAGAACAACCCCCTCCCTGCCCCCCCCACGTAGAGCAAGCAATGCGAGATCGGAGACCGGAGAAACCATCGCGAGCAGTTGTGTGGGGGGTGTTTGCTACTTGTGTTCATCATCATCTTTATTACCCGCCATAGTCAATCCACTCCTGGATGAAGGTTTCCACAGGCCGCCACGTCATGTCTTAAAAATCCGCAAATTATAATTGTGAATAAGAACGATAGTTGTATTTGGCTGGGTTTTTTTTCCTGGATGGTCAGTTTGCACATAGTCACATAGTCACTTTAAGATGTTTTCTTGTTCATGTTTTTTTATTGTTGCGGTTGCACCCGATTCAAGAGCTGTTGGCTCACAGGGCTACACCTAATACATGAACTTGAACCCACACGCACGAGCTGCTGTTTGCTTTCCCACCTGATGATGGACGCTTGTGTTGCGCCCGAAACGTCGTGATTTATTTTGTTTCATACCTCCGTGACTTTACCGAAAGAACCAAAGAGTATGGATTCCTGCAGTCACGAAAGCTTCAAATCAAGATGAATCAATAGGAACAACAACAACAATAATACACCGACCCTTTGTCAATCAAATTCTGGACAACATTTTCCCCACGTGGTGCCGGTTGATGAAGGAGGTTTGCGTGGTGGGGTAAAGCGCGGTGGGGTAAAGCGCGGTGGGGTAAAGCGCGGTGGGGTAAAGCGTGGGAACGCCCGCCTCTTCAAAGACGTCTGGCCGGCGTGCATGAGTCGACCGCCTGCGTAGACTTCGAGAGGTGCTCCTCGTAAAGGGCCGTCCATACATGACGTCACGCACCTAGGGGGGGGGGTCAGACATTTGTGACGATGTGACGAGGGGGGGGGGGGTGAGAAATGTGACGTCACGTAAAAATGCGCAACTTTAAATAAATATAGACAACACGTTCTACTTAATTAAATAGACTTTTTAATAAATGTTTTCTCCTACAACATCAGAGTGCAGCGCCACATTAAATACGCACTACAACGACAATAGCTTAAAGCGATTTGAAGCATGTTTTTTTTTTGGGGGGGAGGCAGAGCTTTGTGACGTCATATTTGAGGGGAGGTCTGACTTTTTCTGACGCCTATGACGATAGGGGGAGGGGGGTCAAAAATTGTCCAAAAATCACGTGACGTCATTTATAGACGGCCACTAAGACCTGGAGAGGCCTTTCCCGCATCGCAAGGGCGTGGGTGTGCCGTTGCAGGGCATGCGCCTCTCACATCAGTCATGGTTCATCCACTGCTGGATGAAGGCCTCTCTCGATCCGTCACATCTCACGATCCTGCAGGCGCTGCGATCCACCCCGTCCCCTCGCTCCGTCTCCCTCGGTGGACCAAGCTCTCGGACACGCGATCCGTTCCCGTTCCGGGAGATGTTAACTACCTCGCCTGGTATGCAGGAGGTCGTGGGTTCCATCATCATCATCACGGTGGCTAGGAGATGTTAACTACCTCGCCTGGTATGCAGGAGGTCGTGGGTTCCATCATCATCATCACGGTGGCTAGGAGATGTTAACTACCTCGCCTGGTATGCAGGAGGTCTTGGGTTCGATCCCGACCCTGACGATGTCTGCTTGTATATTTGGAGTTTGCGTGTATGGGGCCGTCCATAAATGACGTCACGCGATTTTGGACGATTTTTGACCCCCCCCCCCCCCCCCTTCGTCACACGGCGTCACAAAAAGTCAGACCCCCCTCAAATATGACGTCACAAAACTCTGCCCCCCCCCCTCCTCCCCCGAAAAAAATAAAACATGCTTCAAATCTTTTTCAACTATTGTAATTGTAGTGCGTATTTAATGTGGCGCTGCACTCTGATGTTGTAGGAGAAAACATTTATTAAAGAGTAAATTTAATTAAGTTGAACGTGTTGTCTATATTTATTTAAAATTGCGCATTTTGATGTGACGTCACATTTCTCACCCCCCCCCCCCCTTCGTCACACATCGTCACAAATGTCTGACCCCCCCCTCCCCCCTAGGTGCGTGATGTCATTTATGGACGGCCCCTATATCGCTCTCTCTCTCCCTAGTCGGGAGGATTTTTCTCCGGGTCCCCTGGGTTTTCCCTCCACATTTCTAAACACGCGTTTAGAGCGTTTGGCGACTATAACATCTAAACGCGACAAGCCACTTCAATCTAGATTTTAAGTTTTCGTGACTGCAGGGATCCATACTCTTTGGTTATTTCGGTAAAGTCACGTGGGTATAAAATAAATCACTTTTTATTTAATTTAATTCATTTTATTTTATACCGACGTGACTTTACCGAAAGAACCAAAGAGTATAAGCGACTTCGTTGAGCTATCATTTGTGGCCAGGTCGATTCTTCATGGACCTAACCTATGTCTACCTACCCAAAATTCGCTATGTGCGGCTTGAACTCACTCATATGCGGCTATGCCAGGGGGTCGTCGTCAACCCTGCGCATCGGGCTCTTTAAAAGTGCGGCTGCTTCGTGACTTTATTTATTAAAGGACCGCCAGATCGCTTCTGAAGAAGGAGAGCTACCATAGCTCAGTTCCGCTTCACCTGGCAAAATAAAAAAAGTGATATCGTTAAAAGTAACAACCCAAGCGCACTCAATCGTTCACTCACACGCCACGTCACCACGCGTACACGCCCGTCCATCCACTCCATTCATTGTTGTGGCTCTTGACATACTCAGTTTTTGTTTTACCAAATTCGAAATAAATCGCTATCTTGTTATTTTTCGCTTGCCGACCTCTGCCTGGGCTATGGGGTCGGACGCGCTACTCGGCAGGCTGTTGATCTCCTCGCGGTATCCTTGGTTCTTTCGGTAAAGTCACGTAGAAGGGAAATAATGAAATAATAAAAATTCTACATAATAAAAAAATTATCACGACGTTTCGATTGCAACACGAGCAATCATCATCAGGTGTGAAAACTACAGCAAGACAATGTCAGCTGAAGTGGGAGAGAAGATGCTGTGGTAAGGGGTTATATAAGTTAGAGAGGGGGGAGGAGCAAGGGAGGGGGGAGAAGGGGGAGGGTAGCGTTGCGTGGAATGCTATTGGACGGGGGGGGGGGAAAGTGGGCGGGACTAGAAAGGTGCAGAAACCAATGTCACTGCAGCAAAGCCAATGAAAGACACGAAAGCAACAGTAGCAGACGTTGGAAAAGTGCAGAACACATTCCTCCTGCGGAGGGAGCTGGTAGGAACGTTGGGTTGCTCGGTCAATGGCCAGGGTCAACGGCGGCGTGGTGTATTCCACAGATATGCCCGACTTGTGAGGGTGGGCACAAGCCGGCGTGAGTAGGTTAAACGTTGAGTTTTATAAGGGCACCACGGGGTGACCAGCCCCTCCCCACCCAGCCCCACCCCTCCCACCCACCAGCCATTCCCCACCCTCCCCACCCAGCTCCTCCCCACCCAGCCCCTCCCTCCCCACCCAGCCCTTCCCTGCACGAAGGACGGATGGACACAATACTCCCCTGTGGGCTGGTGTAACCAGGAGGTTCCTACCAGTAAACACCAACACCACTACAGTACAGCCAATGAAAGACAACAAGGCAACAGCGGCAGCTTCGTGTTTTCGTTTATTTATTTTGAGAACGCATCTACTACCCAAACTAGCCACGTACCAAGCGAGTGGGGGGGGGGGGGAGATCTGCGTAACGAGATGTTAGACATGGGCAGCCGTTGTAGTGGGCGGCATCTCTCTCGAGAGAGAGACGCTGCTGTCACCGCCTCCTTCCCCGGAACGTGTTGCATTGAGAGCGGAGGGTCAATGAAACCTCAATTGCAGCCTCAAATTACACGCGGCGTCCTTCTCCCAGCAAGACGGCCAGCGCTGGGTGTGTGAATCGTCATGGACTCGCAGAACCGGGGGGTGGGAGTCAACAACCAAAGTAGCAAGGAGGAGACGTTGTTCCTTCACATTCGAATTCGGTTAAACGCGCCTAAATAAAACACATTGTCCTGCGGAGGGAGCTGGTAGGAACGTTGGGTTGCTCGGTCAATGGCCAGGGTCAACGGCGGCATGGTGTATTCCGCAAATATGCAAAACTGAGGGCGGGCACAAGCCGGCGTGAGTAGGTTAAACGTTGAGTTTTATAAGGGCACCATGGGGTGACCAGCCCCTCCCCACCCAGCCCCCCCCCACCCAGCCCCTCCCCACCCTCCCCGCCCAGCCCCTCCCCACCCTCCCCTCCCCACCCAGCCCCTCCTTCCCCACCCAAACCACTCCCCACCCTCCCCTCTCCACCCAGCCACACCCCTCCCATTTTTGGATGCAAGACGGACGGACACAACAATCCCCTGTGGGCTGGTGGAACCAGGAGGTTCCTACCAGTATAAACAACTCCCTCAATATTTAAAGAGCCGCAGCAATTGCGGTGTGGTGGATACTGGGACTGGTGGTGGTAGTCCTTAGGGGCCGTCCATAAATGACGTAACCCACCTGGGGGGGGGGGGGTCAGACATTTGTGATGATGTGTAACGAGGGAGGGGGAGTTTGAGAAATGTGATGTCACGTCAAAATACGCAACTTTAAATAAATATAGACAACACGTTCTACTTAACTAAATTAACTTTCTAATAAATGTTTTCTTCTACAACACCAGAGTGCAGCGCCACATTAAATACGCACTACAATGACAATCGTTTTAAGCGATTTGAAGCATGTTTAATTTTATTTTGGGGGGGGGGGCAGAGCTTTGTGACGTCATATTTGAGGGGGGTTCTGACCATTTGTGACGCCGTGTGACGAAGGGGGGGGGAAGGGGTCAAAAATCGTCCAAAATCGCGTGACGTCATTTATGGACGGCCCCTTACATAAATAGAACGTCACGAAGCAGTCCCCCCCCCACCCCTTCGGAGCCGCCCCATTGCGGCTCTGGAACCGTAAGGTTACTGACCCACCCCCCGGCCCCCACCCCCCGGTAATGGCCATCACATGGGGGGGGGGCGGGGTTGAAGGGGGGGGGGCTACAGGGGGCTATGGGTAGCAGGGGGAAGGGGGCATCAGCTGTTATCCCCAGCAGTGGCCGCCTTGCCAGGGACTCGGATGTTCGCGTGAATCGACTGCAGGGAGGAGAGGGAGGTGGAGGTGAGAGTTGGGGGAGGTGTGGGTGGTTAGCGCGCACGGACAATGCCAGTGATAATTATCTAAACCGGTCCCGGGTCTCCCCCAGGTCGACTCGGCCTCAAACGAGTGCCTGGTTGCGGTGTGTATAAACATTGCCGCTGGGGAGACAAAGTCGGCCGGGCGTGGTGCTAGCCACCCACCCCCTCGAGTGCCGTGCCGGCCTTCATAGGTACTGCTCGCAAACATCACTTGCCCCAAGTCTGTTGAGGTTTCAAGGGGGGGGTCTTTATTTGTGGGAGATGATACCATGACAGTGGCGGTTGTTATCTTGGTAACGCTTCTCACAATCCCCTGCTGTACTCGGGAGTACGGAACGTATTCTGCAGGAAAAATGGCAAGATAATGCATTGAGAAATTTAAAAAAAATAGATATATTGCCAAAAATTGTACGAATATTCTGGTTAAAGAATTACATGAACAGACACATTGAAAAGTTATAGCAATGTGAACTGAACCGTGACAGTCTTCTCGTGTCGTTACTGCAATCTCTTGTGTGACTATCTATTATATTATTATTATACATCTTCAAAACTTATTCCACCATTTAACACGGAAGCTTTCGCGACCAATATCATCCACGACACAGGTTTATATTTTTTTTGGGTTACATCGTGTAAATATACACGTCGTTAAACCCGACACCATTCTTCCGCCATTCCAATTCAACGCTTATTTTTTGCACAGAAAAACCCGTGTAGCCAGTCACCCAACTCGCTTCGGTGGTGGTGGTGGAAAGGATCCCAGCCAGAAGCCAGCAATGCCAGCAAACTGGACGCATAGATAAACGTTCTTCTTCTTTCGTACAGCTGCTGATGTAGATGCAGAGCAACAACAAAGTTCACAGCGGAGTGTATCATCGTCGCGACGATGTCTCCCTACTCCGTATTTGCGGATCGGAGCCATCGCGCCGTGACACGTCGTCGTACGGGGGTCCGTTCTGGCCGACCGCAGTCGCTCACCGACTGGAGAGTTTCACGTTTTCCATTCGTGCATCGGGTATCATCTGCATCCGCTGCCACGGTGTGTGCAGCCGATGCGGTTGAGGGTTGACGTCGATGGTAGCACGGCGATGACTGGCGGCGTTCGCGGCTTTAAGTGTGGGGGGGTCGGGGTGGTGGTGGGTTCAGAGGGCGTCGTTGAGCGCGATGACGCTGGGGATGAAGTCGCTGAGCTCCACGAAGTCGGCGATGACGATGTTCACGCCCTGGGGGCCCGCGCGCTGCGACTTGAGCCACGCCACCAGGGTGGGCATGTTCCTGCGTCCACGGACGGACGGACCGACGGACGGACACGCGGTGAGTCGGATCGACGGATAACCGGAGAGATGGACGCACGGGCCGAGAGACGACGGACAGACAGACGGGGAGGTGGACGGATAGACGACAAACAGACGGAGGAATGGATAGAAACAGGAATGTATATATACAGGAATGGATATATACACAGACGGATGGATGGAAGGACACACACACAGATGGACATAAAACATGGATGGATGGAGAGAAAAACAGGCACATGTACTTTTCGGGGGGGGGGGGGGGGGTTAAATCGCGTAACTATAAAATGCGTCGTTAAACCCGTCACCATCCGACACAGCCAATTAGTAAAGTTTATCAAGTAAATAAAACATGGCAATTCGTTACATCAGCACACCCGTGTATTGGAGAGTAAACCCACAACAATTACAATTCGAGTCCGACGTTTCGCTGGTGATTACAACCAGTTTCATCAGGCGAAGAAGTCTTCCTGCTTCGAGGAGTAAAGGTGATGCGATCATTGTGATCATATCAGGTGCAAAGACGGGGGGGGGGGGGGGTTGACGTAGTCATACAAATTACAATGAGAATATGCAAGTAACTATTATTGGTTGGGTTATGTTGAGAGCTGGACGGACGGAGGAATGGATGTATCGACAAGTAGGTGAGCAATCAGATGGATGGATGGAGGAATGGATGTAGTGTCAGATAGGTGAACAATCACACGGACGAACGGACACAGATGGACATAAAACACGCGGACGGACGGATGGATGGAGAAACGGCCAGACAGATGGACACACAGATAGACGTAGCTGCCAATAAACATGCAGGTAGACGGTAACACATTTGGACAGACACACGGATGTAGAGACAGGTCGGGGTGGTAATGTGGAGTGACGAGGTGCGGTGAGGCAGCATGGCTTGATGTGCCATCGAGCAACGCGATGGGTGACGATGTGAGTCCGAGCGGTCGTCTCGCATGGTACGATGATGTCACTGAACCTCGGGGGGGGGGGGGGGGGGGGGGCGTGCCACTTGCTGTGGCTCTGTGGTGTGGTGTGACCCTGTGGTGTGGCGAGACCCTGTGGTGTGGCGAGGCCCTGTAGTGTGGCGTGACCCTGTGGTGTGGTGTGACCCTGTGGTGTGGTGTGACCCTGTGGTGTGACGAGACCCTGTGGTGTGGCGAGTCCCTGTGGTGTGGCGAGACCCTGTGGTGTGGCGTGACCATGTGGTGTGGCGTGACCCTGTGGTGTGACGAGACCCTGTGGTGTGGCGAGACCCTGTGGTGTGGCGAGACCCTGTGGTGTGGCGAGACCCTGTGGGTGGTGTGACCCTGTGGTGTGGCGTGACCCTGTGGTGTGGCGAGTCCCTGTGGTGTGGCGAGTCCCTGTGGTGTGGCGAGACCCTGTGGTGTGGCGAGACCCTGTGGTGTGGCGTGACCCTGTGGTGTGGCGAGACCCTGTGGTGTGGCGAGACCCTGTGGTGTGGCGAGACCCTGTGGTGTGGCGAGACCCTGTGGTGTGGCGAGACCCTGTGGTGTGGCGAGACCCTGTGGTGTGGCGAGACCCTGTGGTGTGGCGAGACCCTGTGGTGTGGTGTGACCCTGTGGTGTGGTGAGACCCTGTGGGTGGTGTGACCCTGTGGTGTGGTGAGACCCTGTGGTGTGGCGAGACCCTGTGGTGTGGCGAGACCCTGTGGTGTGGCGAGAACCTGTGGTGTGGCGAGACCCTGTGGTGTGGCGAGACCCTGTGGTGTGGCGAGACCCTGTGGTGTGGTGTGACCCTGTGGTGTGGTGAGACCCTGTGGTGTGGTGAGACCCTGTGGTGTGGTGAGACCCTGTGGTGAGACCCTGTGGTGTGGCGAGACCCTGTGGTGTGGCGGGACCCTGTGGTGTGGCGAGACCCTGTGGTGTGGCGAGACCCTGTGGTGTGGCGAGACCCTGTGGTGTGGCGAGACCCTGTGGTGTGGCGAGACCCTGTGGTGTGGCCGTACCCTGTGGTGTGGCGTGACCCTGTGGTGTGGTGAGACCCTGTGGTGTGGTGAGACCCTGTGGTGTGGTGAGACCCTGTGGTGTGGCGAGACCCTGTGGTGTGGTGCGATTCTGCGTGTGCGATGTCAACGCCTGTGACGTCACGCACGGCTGCACGAGGCTTGCCCTGAGGCTGCCGTAGAGCAGCTGCAGGCCCGGGCGTGACGTGCTGGGCGTGAGCACGAGCTGAGCCACGCGGTAGGCCGCGTCGCTCGCAGGGCCCCGCGCCGCCACCTCATCCAGGAAGGCGACCGCACGCTCTACGTCGTCCGTGTTGGGCCACGGCGATCGGATCATCGTCAGGGGGCAGAGGTCCTCCTCGTCCAGGGCCCTCCCATCGTAGAATACGATGACCTGCAACGTTGCGTTTGTTTGTTGAGACAAAGATCCCCCCCCCCCCCCCCCCCCGCAGCGTAGAGGGTTAACAGACTCACTCACTCGTAATATCGCCCACTCGTTCAGGGGTGTCACGGTGACGAGATGTTGACTACCTCGCCTGGTATACAGGAGGTCGTGGGTTCGATCCCGACCCTGACTCCTGCTGTATATTTGGAGTCTGCGTGTCTGTCGCTTTCCCCGTGGCTGCGTGGATTTTTCTCTGGGTCCTCCGGGGTTTCCCTCCTTCCCTCCACATTTAGAAACATGCGTTTATAACGTATTTGGCTGCTACGAATTTCGACTTGATAAGCCACTTCGTTGAGCTATCATTTGTGATAGCCGGGTAGCTTCTGAAAAAGAGCTCCATAGTTCAGTGGGCGTTACCTTGTGAAATAAAAAGTTAAAGTAGAAAAAAACCCAACTCCACTCAATTGTTCACTCACCTTCCATCTCTCCATGCTTACTCGTGCCCACCCACTCATTCACTCATTCACCCATTCACTCACCCACTCATATCGCCTACTCACTCTTCTATCAATTCACTCACCCACTTACCTACTCATTCAGCCACTCACCTACTGACTCAGCTGCTCAGTCACCCATTCATTCACTCACTCAATCCACCCGCTCACCAACTCGCCCACTCAATCACGCAAACGAGACTCACCCCGATAATCTCGAGCTCTAACCTGCAGGCTAAAAGGAAATACGCGCGACACTCACAAACGTGAACCTCACCGAGTGAACAAGACCCCCGGTGGGCCGAGTCGGGGCAACTGGCCAGGGCCCCGCGTTTTGGGGGGGCCCCTGGGCTTTGACGTCACTGTGTCAGCGGTAACATTCCCGGTTTAGTTTGAAGGCGTCAAGAGTGGCGGGATTTGCCCACCACGGTGGTGAGATGTTATCTCCCTCGCCTGGTATGCAGGAGGTCGTGGGTTTGATCTCGACCCTGACACCTGACTATTTGAGATCAACTTGGTGGAAACCATCGGGGCCGACTGCTCGAGATCAACTTGGTGGAAACCATCGGGGCTGAAGATAGTCGAAGTAATCACTAGTGTGGCGGTTGTTATACTCGGCACTGTAAATACGCTCAGTTAGAAATAAAGCTCTACTTTTACAAATATGAATGTCTCCAAGGAGCTTCTTTACACCTGTATATTTGGAGTTTGCATGTCCACGCTCCCGGTGGTCGCGTGGATTATTCTCCGGGTCCCCCCGCTTTTTCCTCCCTCCACATTTAGAATCGATGTCACGTGTTTAGAATATTTGGGCTGCCATAAATTTCCACGTGATAAGCCACAAAGTTGAGGTCATTTGTGGAAAAGTCGCTTCTGAAAAAAGAACTACATAACTCAGTGGGGCCTTACCTGATAAAATAAAAAGAAAGTAGTTTAGTTTAAAATGGTTTTAGTTAAAAAAATCCGTAAACCATCGGGACATGGTTCTGTTCAGGAATACCTATTGACAAACAAAGCCTTAACAGTGCATTTGCTGGTTACCAAGCAGCAGTACCCACTGTGAAGTCGGAAACGACACACGAGGGGTGAGTGGGATGGTGTGGCCAACACCACTGCGCCTGGCCACCGATGTCTCCCAAAGTGGACGTGAGCCTTCCCGGGGAGGAAGCCAGGCCGAACGGCCCCCACCCCCCGCCCCTCGCACCTGTCGCCCGCGCTCCCAAAGGGTGCGCAGGGAGGCGTCCGCGGCCTCCGAACGAGGGCAGATCCTGTGGAGGCCCAGGTGTCGTCGGAGAGCGGCAAGCACCAGGCGGTGGTGACGCTCGCCCAGGCCGTAGTGGTGCTTGAACTCGAGCAGCAGCACCTCGCGCGGGTGGGCCCTCGCGAAGGCGCCCACCTCACGCAGGCCTCGCCACACGGGGCCCGCCAGGAGGCCATGGGTGAAGTGCACGCCGACACCGCGGCCGTCGCCTCCTGCTGCTGCTGCGCCTCCGCCGTCGCCGTCGCCGCCGCCTCCGCCGCCGCCGCCATCGCCACCAACGCCGCCGCTACCTCCCACTCCACCACCACCTCGGCCTTCACTGTCTCTGGCCGTTCTGCCACTGCTGCCTCCAGCACCGGCTTCACTGTCATCCCCATCTCCACCGCCGCCTCCACCTCCACCACCTCCTGCGCCAGCGTCCCCTCCATCTCCAGGCTTATTGCTGCCTTCACTGTCGCCACTGCTGCCACCATCGCCGCCTCCGTTCCCACCTCCACCTCCGCCTCCTCCTACTCCACTCCCGCCGCCGCTGTCATCGTCGTTCCCATCGTCGTCATCCTCCTCCTTTTCCTCGTCGCTATCGTCACCGCAATCGTGGGCCGCCAGGCGCAGGTCGAGGTAGCGCACGCCGGCCTCCAGCTGCTCACGGAAAGTGAGGGCCTGCGTGACGGCCCAGCTCTGCACGGCGTAGCGAGGGACCGCTTCGCCCGCGGACCCCAGGAGGGACGCGGCGGTACCCAGGAGGTCGCGGATCTCCCCGGAGAGGTCGAGGCCCACCGGGGACTCGTGCGTGATGCCGAATGAGAAGGAATTGTGCGAGCCTTGCGGGGTTGGCGGGCGAGCGAGAGAGATCCAACAACGGTCATCTACATTGGGCCCCGTTCATTCATACAAATCCTTATTGGAAAATCTGCACTGTACAGTCTGTTCTCCTGTAACGTGGCGGTAGTTGCGTTCCTGAAGAACGCCGCATCATGGAAAAATTCGGGTCATAATAAATCATAAAGGGGTAATGCAAGTCCCCTGCGTAACTCAAGCCGAACAAAGACTGAGGCGCATGGGTAGCATCTAGAAGCAGCATTCAGCAGTGTCCCGCCTCGTGCGATGATGCTACACCGAGGCGGCCGTACGACTGCTTATTCCTACTCGCGTGATGTAGTTCCGTTCACTCCATAGCGTTATATCCAATTGACATCAGCGTTGTAGCAAAAAATTGTTGACTAATACATTCATCGCGTTATATCCAATTCGCATTATGAAAACACGCGTTATAGGAGAACAGGCTGTATACTTACTTAGCAAATTCTTCATCCCCATTGTCAAACTCAAAAAACCTAAGGCGTCCATCTGATTTCCTTTTGACTATCCCAAGAACGATGATTGGAATGGGTGATAAAGCCTTTGCCGCTGCAGCACCAACATTTGGAACAACCCTTGCTTCCGCCCTTAACGTCATAAATCCTCCATCAAAAAAAGTATCCCGATGCAGAAGAATGGTGCTGGATACAGCCATATTTGCTAATTTTGTATCGACAGTTCGGGTTTGAAGGACTCTGTGTGTCGTCTTGGTATAGTTTGGGGCTATTGCTGTTGTTGTTTTGGTGCTTTGCCCCAAGCCTGCACAAATCGGCAGGCAAACATACACGTACGTGATTTGTACGTGTATACTTCAGGCCGCTGTGTGCCGCTGGCGTCACGGTCCCAAAATGTTGTCAAATTTGACTGCGTTTACAACCGGCGAATCGCTGAATTGGGGTAAAGCCACGAAGCAAACGTTGCCCCCGACTGCGAAACGGACCACAGACTGTGCCTGTGACACGGCAGCAGCAGCAGCAGCGCCTACCTTGGCGATGATCGCCGTGCGCCATGAGGCCGATGGCACGGATACCAAATGGACTCTACGGTTATCTCTACAGTGTCAAAATTATGAAAAAACAGGAAAAGGATTCACAAATTGTGGCAATAATACAAAGGAGGCGTTACGCTGTTCAAATACCAACCAAATAGGCACCTATTGCAAAAGGGTCCCATCGATATAACTGCTCGACCCAAGCTCATGATGCTTTGATACTTGAATAGCCATTGTGCTGTTCGCCTTCTGGTGTTGTTCTCCGGTCTAACACTGGTAGTGAGACAAAGACATGCGTAGGCCGAACATCCGTACATTATTTATGAAAGGATGTTTGCATGTTTTACGACAAGCGCGTGTGGTTAATGCTTGATTTGATGCCTTGCAATAAGTGTGTCTATTCGCTGTTGTGACCATCTTAACACCTGCTGTACTATTGTCAGAAGGGGGTTCAAGCCTATTCTGTTTTCAGTAATATTGTTCATGCGTGTGGTGGTGACGATGATGATGATGGCAGCAGAAATGATTTCAGAACCCAGATGCCGTCAATGTCTAGGCCTTATCTCAACGCAATTCATATAACGCCTTGACCAAGACGCTTTAAAGAGAATTAAGAATGCTACAGCGCGTGAATGTAATGGCGGAGATGGGGTGTATAAAATAGATGCGGGGAGGCAATGGGGTCGAATGTCTGCTGTTAGCCACGACGAGAGGGCTTCAGGAAACAGAGAGTTTGTGTAGCTATGCTGGTTGCTCCTCCTGCGTTGAAGGATTTTAGACCACGGTGGTTTGCCGTCACGGTCGATAGTCCACCCAAACCAACCACGTCGCGTGTCTCCACGTCACAAAGCGCGGGCGTCGCCCTCGCGACGAAAGCGAGTCGCGAGTTCGATCCGATCGGAATGGACACCTGGGATGGCCAGGTGCCGCAGCTTGACGTCGAGGAGGCGCTCCGGCAGGGAGCTCATCCAGTCCGCGTGCTTGACGGGGGCCGACTCTGCGAGGCGACGAAGGGCGGGGAGGTTAGGGGGGGGGGTAGAGGAGTTCACTGCGCGACGGGGTCTACATGGGCGCGGGACCTTCGGCTGCTCGGCCCGCGCCACTGCCGCCGCATGGGCCTCCACCAACGGGGAGTTGGTGTCCCACGTGGGGTTTCGTTCAGCAATCATCCGGCGCACGCGGCGTGCGGGCACGGTTGTGCTACGTACGGTGCGAAAGAAGTTCGCCATACGTGCATACACGGTGGCGGTAGCCGTGGTCGATTATTATTATTAATTGAATTCGGCCGGATTTGCAGTGGGCTAACCGCTGCGCCACCGCTCCCCTTACACGCGCCTACAAAAAGAAACATCGCATGCCCAGCCTTAACATGTTTCGCCAACAGTCACGGATGTTAGTGAGCACCTATTAATGCCGAAGCGACCTCATACATACAAACATACAGAACACATACTAGTTCACACACTTTGGCAGACTTGCGCACACACAAAGACAAAGATCAACCGGTGTAGCCTTAACAGACTGTAGGGGCAAGTGCTGTTAGCGAGCACCTATAAAGGCCGGCACGGCACACGAGGGGGTGGGTGGCCAGCACCACGTCCGGCCGCCTTTGTCTCCCTAGCGGCGATGTTTACACATCGCACCAGGTACTCGTTTGAGGCTGAGTCGACCTAGGGGAGGCCCAGGACCGGTTCAGATCATCGTCACTGGGTGTTGGTGGCCGTGAGCCGGAATCGAACTCGGGTTGCCAGGTTCGGAGCGCAGCGCTAACCGCTACACCACCGCTCCCCACACACATATATACAGTAAACACACACCACATACACAACACACCACACACACACAACACACACACCACACCACACACACCACACACACCACCACCACACACACCACACCACCACACACACCACCACACACACCACACCACCACACACACACCACCACCACACACACACACCACACACACACCACACACACCACACACACACATCACACCGCACACACACACAATACACCACACACACAGACACCACACACACAGTCACGCCAAACACACCAGACACACACCACACACACACACACCACACACACACACCACACACACAGCACACAGACACACACCACACCAAACACACACACCACCACACACAGACCACACACACACCACACACACACCGCACTGGGGACATGGCACCATCCGTAGGCAACCCAACCCCCAGCTCCGTCGCGATCACGCAGCCTTGGTGGCCGTGTTAGCGAGCACCTCTTGAGGCCCGAAGATTGCTCCCCATCCTGCACCGCCCTGGGCCTCGCTCAGCCCCCCCCCCCGCACAGCCCCCCCGCACGCACTCACGATCTCTCTCTCTCACACACACATCTCACACAGACACATCTCACACACACACACATCTCTCACACACACACATCCGCTTGCGTGTCCCGGTGGGAGGAGCGGAGCGGAGGGGGAGCGGTGGCGCAGCGGTTAGCACTGTTCGATACCCGCTCACGGCCAACACCCAGTGACGATTGATCTGAACCGGTCCTGGGCCTCGCCTAGGTCGACTCAGGCTCGAACGAGTACCTGGTGCGGTGTGCGCTTCGCATCAGCACTGGGGCGTGGGGCTGGCCTCACCCCCATCCCCTCGCGTGCGGTTCCGGCCTTCGTTTTAGGTGCCGCTCGCTAATCGGCACTTGCCCCAACAGAACGTGAAGGCTAACCGGGGGATCTTTGTCCCGCGCCTCCGATTAGCACGGTTGGTTACGTACGGTGCGAAAGAAGTTCAACACACACACTGAGATACAGAAAGAGGTAAATGCACAGCTCTGCAATGGCCTGCCCAAGCCCCTGCTGGTGGAAGGTGCTCGTTAGTCGATCGCCTTGCAGTCCGTGCGTGTGTGGTGTGACCACGTGCATCCATGATTACATAATAGGTACCATCATCGTTACATAACAATTACCATCGTTGTTATTATTATCAGCAGCAGCAGCCGTGATCTGTTGTCGACTGCTGGATGAATGTTCAGAGAGAATGGAACAACTCCAAGCGGAAAAAGTGTGCAAAGGAGCATGTAGAGCAGCGTGGTGTTCATCGCAAGGCCCTGAAGGGCCACTGGTTGAAACGTGCGGGGCTTTAGTGAGACTCGCAGCTCCCACCGACAACACACAACCAGCGGAGACCCCCCGATCATCATCGTCGTCGTGCGCTGCTGTCACAATGGTTTCAAATGGTGGAGCGTCCCCAGTGCCGGATGATCCTCGTAGCAAAAGTCGCTACATATGTAGAAGCTACGGGCCCCGCACTTACAAGGGCCCCGCGCTAAACGCTTTCAAGCTATCAATTCCGGTTCAGTGATGCTGCACTTCCTCTATTGCTAGAGGCCTATACCGCCTTCAACTTTTATGAACGACTGTGTGTTTAAGTTTAGCGATCCGTCGCATGATCTGACTGTATCAAAAAGGAAAAAAATACAATTACTTTACTATGCAAGTAAAACATTTGTGTGTTAAAAAAATGTTTTAGCTTAATCCGGCACTGGGCGCCCCTGACGATGTCTTATGGGCGAAAGTGGCACCACCCCGCCCCTGAATATGAGTGAAGAACACTGCTTTAGAGATTCCACTGAGATACGGGAAGAGGAGCTCGCGGGTTAGAGAACAGAAGCTAGACCAGGAGGGGAGTGAGGGCGGTCGGCAAAATAAATAATAAGATTCTTGGGGAGCTGCTCATCCAGCAGTGGGTAGAACGTGGCTTACAGCAGCCAACCGGCAACTCACCTTCCTGACCCATACTTCAATCCTTCCCGTACAGGTGACCGTGTGGCAGGCGATCTGTGTGGAACAGCGGGACTCGTGTTAATATCGCAGCGGTCCTCTGAAAAATTACGACGTTTTCAGCCAATTGAATGAGTCGTCTTTTAGCCACGTGTGTTGAAACCGGTTGCACGTGGAGAAAACACGCGCACGTGCAGTGGGGCAACGCTCTGTTCCCTACCGGTCTCCTCCCACATGCGGTGGCGAGATGTTAACTACCTCGCCTGGTACACAGGAGGTCGTGGCTTCGATCCCGAGTCTGACGCCTGCTGCTGTATATTTAAACTTAAACTAAATAATTGTTTTTTATTTTACGAGGTTAGGCTCACTGAGCTAAACCGTTTTCAGCAGCGACCGGTCCACAAATGATCGGTCAACGAAGTGGCTTGTCACGTGGAAAATGTATAGCAGCCTAAACGAATGTTTCCAAATGTGGAGGGAAAACCGGAGAAAAATACACACTACCACGAGAGAGAGAGAGATATCAAAACTCCAAATATACAGCAGGCGTCAGGGTCGGGGTCGAACCCACGACCTCCTGCATACCAGGCGAGGGAGTTAACATACGTTTTTCTCCGGGTCCTCTAGTTTTTCCTTCCACATTTAGAATCAACAACGCGCGTTTAGAGTATTTGGCTGCTGCTATACATCTCCACGTGATATCATTTGTGGCCACGTCGCTTCTGAAAAAAAAATATCTAAATAACTCCACGGGCCTTAGCTGGTAAAATATAAATAGTTTTAGTTTAGTGAAGAGGCAGTGTTGATGACGGTGATCGTGATGATGACGATAAATAGACATACTAATAAAGCGTTTAAACATAACATGATTCGGAATATGTATTTATACTGGAGGAATCTGATGAGCTATAACGCTCCCCTTCACAGATGTTCAGTCGGGGCGGGTAAGAACGTAACAACAAACAATACAAAAAAACACGATAAGAGTGCAAAGGACAAGAAAGATCAATAAATCACCGAAAAGATAAAAAAAAACTCCCTCCTACCAGGCTAAGCCCACTGAAGTACTAACATGATGAAGATGGTAGCGCTGCTGCTGCTGGTGATGATGATGCACATGAGTGTGTGTTGTGTTCACGCTGCTGATGATGGTGTTGGTAATAATGGCGTTGCTGATGATAGCGTTACCAATCATTACGTTGCTATTAATGATTATGGTGGTGATGGTGAGTGCTTGCTGCTGATGCTGCTGCTGATGATAAGACACAATCCATTTGTGTTGGGGTTATGGTTGTTGTAGTGATTAGCGCGACGAAACGGGTGACCCGACTTCGATTCCCAATTATCTGAACCTGTCCTGGGCCTCCCCTAAGTAGACTCAGCCACGAATGTGTAGCTGATGCGGTGTGTAAAAGCACCGCCACTGGGGAGACAAAGGCGATTGGGCGGGCTCAGGGCCACCCACCCCCATGCGTACCGTGCCCAGCCGTCATAGGTGCTCGCTAAACACACTTGCCCCAACAGTCGAGTAAGGCTATGCGGGGGATCTTTGTCTTTGGTTATTATTCTGCTGCTGATGATGCTTCTACGATTGCCCTGATGCTGCTAATGATGCTGCTGCTGATGATGATGCTGATGATGCTGCTGCTTCTGTTGCAGCTGATGATTATGCTGATGATGCTGCTGCTTCTGTTGCAGCTGATGATGATGATGGGTATTCAGCAGATTACCAGCGCTTGCTTGCATGCTCCACGCCTGGGCGATGTGCGACGCTGTGACTTTAGCCCTGGTATATATACGCTGTGTATACACACACATGAGTGTGTGTCTGTATGTATGTATGTGTGTGTCTGTGTGTGTAATTATATATTTATATATGGGTCCGTCCCGTGACTTCCTGCCAGCTCCTGCCAGCGATCCTTCGTCGACACTTCACGTGACGGCCTCAAAGTTCAAAGTGCACCGAGCCTGGCACAAGCGATGTGGCACGTCATCGCTACTTAGTGGCTTAGGGCGGCTGTTGTAGGTGTGTGTACGTATGTAGGGAAATAAAGGTGGCCGGGCTTGGTGCTGGCCACCTTGTGTGCCGTTCTGGCCTTCATAGGTGCTCGCTAACATGACTTGCCCCAAACGTTTGTTAAGGCTATACGGGGGTTATTTGTCTCTGTATGTATGTACGCACATTCACACAAAGACTAAGATCCCCCATGCAGCTTTCGGTTCCGCAAATTCTGGGTCTCGCTTCACTTCACGAGAGGATCTGGCGACTCGGACATTTCCTGCAAATGATTGAAATCGTGTGTAGTAGAATAACACTGCGTATGTATGTGTCTAGGTGTGTGTGTATCTGTGTATGTGTGTGTGTAGGTGTGTTTATGTCGTGGGGAGTGGTAGTGTAGCGGTTAGCGCGCTGCAGTGCGCTAACCTGGTGTACCGAGTTCGATTCCCGCTCACGGCCAACACCGGTGACGATTATTTGAACCGGTCCTGGGCCTCCCCTAGGTTGACGCAGCCTCAGATGAGTATCTCGTGTGATGTGTGAGCATCGCCACTAGGAAGACAAAGGCGGCCGGGCGTGGTGTTGGCTACCCACCACCTCGTGTGCCATGCCGGCCTTCAAAGGTGCTCGCTAACAGCACTTGCCCCAATAGTCTGTTGATGCAGTAGAGCTGAATATTTGTATATAACGTGGAGCGGTGGCACAGCGGTTAGCCCACGTCGCTAAGAACCCGGTGATCCGGGTTCGATTCTCGCTCACGGCCAACACCAGTTACGATTATCTAAACCGGCACTCAAATGAGTACCTGATGCGATGCGTAAACATAGCCATTGGGGAGACAAAGGCGGTCGGGCGTGGTGCTGGCCACCCACCCGTCGTGTGCCTTGCCGGCCTTCATATGTGTTCGCTAACATACACACACACACACACGCGCAGTACGCGCGTGTGTGTGTGTATGTGATAGCATATGTGCCTTGCACAGCGCATTCACTTAACTTAGTTGGCGTTAACACCTTAGACGGCAGTAGCCCAGAGGCTGACGAGTTTTTTTAAATGTTGCAGTCACTGTACACATGTTGCTCTTCATCCACACACAAATGGGGGAAAGTCTTTGGGAAGACAAATATCAGACTGGCATTAAAATCGCTGTCCAGTACTCGGTGGAGCGCTCGGGCAGAGTCAACCAAGGACACCGTGGAGAAATGACACCCACATTAGAGAGGCCTTCGGTGGTCTGTGCAATGGTGATAATGAGAAAAAAGATACGCGAATTGAGGCCGCTGGACTATGTGCTAAATTGGACACCTCAGAGATGGGGCCCTCAACTGGCTACCCATCGCCAGCAGGGTCATATACAAGATCGCCTGCCTCTGCCACAATGCCTTCACATCTGCCTGCCCGCCGTACCTTTCTTCATTACTGACGACTTGCAGCGCAGCACACGGCAGATGCCTGCGCAGCGCGACTCACGACCTCCTCTTGATACCAAGATCCAGGATGGTCATCGTGTCTATGCGCCGCTTCTCGGTAGCAGCTCCAAAAGTCTGGAACGATATCCCTCTGCACATTCGCAGCATCACCTCGATCGCCTCCTTCAAGAGACACTAAAAAACTCACCTCTATAACCACGCTTTCGAGCGACTCTGAGCTTGGCTCCGCGCCTCTGAGTTGTGGCCGTTACGTCCGCAAATTTGCGCGTGTTATAAATTGCATTTCTGAGACATCATACTTGACCGGTTCTACGCTACAAGCATGCACCTACAGAAAAGTGACATTGACATATCTGTAGCAACACAGCTTTTGTCTTCGCTGAGGGATTTTGTGTTGGGACAGCGAGACCAGTTTGAGGCTTTTGAAAGGGACAGCCTTAAATGTGACAGGTGTCTCTCAGTCATATGAGCACGATCTTCAGCGAAAGAGGAAACGCAAAACATTTGCAGATGAGAGCTCAGAGCCAGGTGTGACACTTGAGGGGAGGGAGAAGTTAAAAATATAAACATTTTATGTGGTAATTGATACGCTAGTGGCATGCCTTGCACATCGCTTGGACGCTTACAAGCGTTTGACCAGTCTCTTTGGAGTTTTGTTTATGTCAGATCAGGTGTCTAACAGTGATGTCATCGTGGAAAAGGTAAATGCACTCTCCGCTGTATATCCATCAGACCTGGACATGAACTTTTCCAACGAACTCATCCGATTCAAGTATTTCTTGTCTGACTCTGAGGGTGGGAAGTGCCCAACTAAATTGCTTGAGACGTTGCAGGCACTTAATCTGCAGTCAGTGTCCCCCAATGTTTTCGTGACACTTCGGATTTTTCTAACTTTGCCAATGACAAACTGCCAGGGTGAGCGGACATTTTCCCTTTTAGGCAGAATAAAAAATGAGCTGTGGAGTAGCATGTTGCCAAAAACGTCTCAGCTCATTGTCACTTATGTCAATAGTCAGACCTTGTCAGACAGCTAGATTTTGACGATCTAGTGGATGATTTTGCGAGGAGGAAGGCAAGAATGACACCAATGTAGGAAAGTGGAGGGGGCCTGTCTCGCACAGACACGCGCACACAAAGACAAAAAACCTTTACATCATTGGACCTCCTTTGCCAGTACCAAAATATAATAATAGGGGGTTTCCCCTTTTATCTGGCAACAAAACTGGAACCTTTTTACGAGGATTCATGTCTGTGTAGGGCTGTTATAAAGGGGCTGTTTATACATAGGAGCAAACGGCGAACAAACACAGTGGGCGGAGCTCCGGGAGTAAACGGGGGGGGTGCCCGCAACGACGTCCGCATCGGGCTGCCCGGCGGTTGTGATCCGGGAGGGGGTATAAAAGGGGATGACAGAGAGAACTCGGGGCTCAGTATTAGAACGAAGAAGGGAAGACTGAAGACCCGGGTAGCTAGAGCCCTGGACTCCCCTGAGACGCCGCCCTTGTCAGGGCTGCGCAGGACCGAGCCAGCGGCGTGGTCCCGTGAACCAGAGTCAGCACTCTGGGACTCCGGGTACCGTAGCCCGACTCACCAGTGTCGGGCCAGACAGCCTCCCCTAGCCCGTTAGTGGAGGACTCGGGGGTAGGTCAGGGATAGCTAGGGGTGTATCCCCAGTTATACGGGTGAGGGGGCCGATACCCCCTCCAGTGCTGTCCTGTCGTGACGACTTGTAAAATAAATACACGTGTGCCTCAACCTCGGTGTCAAGCGTCCTCACCGGTACTTCATCTGGTGTCAGAAGTACTACGAACATGGAAACACGCCATACTGCTCGAGCCAGAGTACCACAGGAGGAGGACACTGCTGAGATCATCGAGCCCGAGACGGCTCAACAAGACATGGTGCAGCCGGGGCCTGACGCCTTCTTACCGGGGCATCAGCATGAAGAGGGGCCGCAGCCAGACGCGCTACGGCTGGCTCACGAAAGGCTGGCGGAGCTGCTGTATGCCGCTGCCGCCACGCTGGACAACATCACGCGATTGGGGGCTGGTGGTCCACCACGGGGCGAGGGGTGCCGACGACCGGAGTGCCTTCCCGCCATTTCAGAAAATTCTAACTTTGAATTTCCCGCCATCGACGCCGCGGCTGCTCAGGGCGTGGCCAGCTTGAACATCGGCTCCGACATCGGCCTCGCTGGGGCTGCCGCGTCATCACCGGCGGAGGGTGCGTCATCGCGGCTGCGACAGGCGATGCCATCGGCCATTCGCGCCGATGCACAGCCGAGTCGTGGTGACAACAACCTGCGGGGTTCTACAACAACCGCTGCGCTACACCAGAGACTGCCCCCGCTTAAGGAGTTCATCGGCGCGGAGGGAGACTGGGGCGGCTTTCGGCGACGCTTCCTCGCCCAGCAGGAAATGGCAAACTGGTCGGATGATGAGGCTCTCTGCGCGCTGCCGGCGCTCCTCGACAGCGACGCGCTCGCCACCCTCACATCGGCGCCGAGGGAGAAGCGTTCTACGCTACCGATGGCGCTACAGCTGCTGGCCGGGGTCTATGGACCTTCAGCTGAATGCTGACAGCAGTTTTACGATCGCAAGCAGGGTGAAAAGGAGTCGCCCCTGGCATTCAGGACAAGTCTCCTGGCGCTGGTGAAGACGGCCTTTCCTCGTATGGACGACGACGGCGTGGACGCGATGGTCACGGAGAAGATCCTCCTCCTGGCAGACGACCTCGACATCGTTGTCGTCGCACAGGAGGACGCGGAGATGACTTCTCTCCAGGCTGCGCGGCTCCTCCACGCCAACCTTCTGTCACTGCGGCGGAAAGCCAGCAGGGCATCGGCTGGGCGTGCGGTGGCTGCAGCCACCCTTCCGACGGAAGAGCTCTACAGCGTCGACCATCGACGGCAACAGGCGACAGGAGCACGGTCGGGCCGGGACGGGTCGAGCCGCTTCGACCGTCCATCATCTCCGCCGGCGCTCCCGCGTTGTTTCAACTGCGGCGTCCGGGGCCACGTCGCCTCGGGGTGCCGCTCTCCTCGACAGCGCGGGACGACGCCCCGACGGGACGCCGGCCCTCCTCCTCCTCCCAAGCTCCAGCAACATGATCCGGCGAGTCGCGGCACCACACATGTTTGGCCAAAGCACCCACCTGTCGCACACTCTCGCACCACAACGAACGGGGGGCCGATGTTGCGCTGCGACGGGCCAGCACGGATCACTGCGGGGACTCAAATCGAGCCCAAGCAGTGGTCCGTGTTAGCCCATCGCGTGGTGGCCGCGTCGTCGGGGTCGTCGGCCGTGGTGGGTCACATTGACGGGGTAGAGGTACGCATCCTAGTCGATACGGGGGCATCGGCGACAATCATTTCGGAGCTAATTTACAATATTCTACCTGTACAGAGCCGTCCTTTGCTGCCGGTTAACGTCCCATTCTATGCCGCTAACGGGGGCTCTCTCGGCATCATGGGACAGATTCGAGCGCAAATTTCTATCGGGGACATCAAATTGTCGGGGCCGATTTTTGTTTCCTCCTCGCTGGCGGTTCCGTGCCTGCTGGGGACGGACTTCTTAGGCAAAATGCCAATTCGTATTTTGATCGACCAAGGATGCATTGAGCTTCCGTCGGGGCGACGCATGGCGTTCCTGCCTTCCCCTGTTGCGGCTCGGACGGCGTTCGCAACAGTACCAGCGTTCGTCGTTAAAACAGTGCGTGTGCCGCCGGGAGCTCAAATGTTAGTGCCTCTGAAACTTCGTAGGCCCTTCGCTAAGGGCGTTGGGGATCAGGGTGTTGTGCTGGGACCGTCTAGGGCCGGGGTTAATGGGCCTCATTTAATTCCGGCCCAGACCGTCGTAAGAGGGGACGGGGACCCTTTCATCGCGGTCCTCAATGTGGGGTCGCAGACAGTAGTGGTTCCTCAAGGGACGGTGCTTGCTCACGCGACGCCGGTGCCCTGCGAGGAACCTGTCGCGAACCACGTTGACACTGCTTCCCGGACACACCCGCATTCGGACGGCGATGAAGGGTGGCTCGACGCGCTTTGTGCGGGATCGACGGACCTGTCCAATTCAGAGCGCCAACAGCTTAGATCGCTGCTGAAGGAATTTTCCGACGTTTTCAGTCGGAATAAATACGATTTGGGTTGTACTCACCTGCTGCGTCACCATATTGACACGGGTGACAGCGCGCCAATTCGCCAAAATCCGTTTCGGTTGAGTCCCGCCGAAAAGGACCATGTCAAATCGGCTGTCGATGACATGTTAGCCGCCGACATCATTTCTCCCTCCACCAGCCCTTGGGGAGCGCCGATTGTCCTGGTTAAAAAGCAGGATGGCTCGTTGCGGTTTTGCGTGGATTTTCGGCGCCTTAATAAAATTTCGGTTGCCGACGCATACCCACTCCCACGGATGGACGAATCGCTGGACGCCTTGGCGGGAGCGCGATTCTTCTCCACACTAGATTTACTTTCGGGATTCTGGCAGCTTCCTCTGGACGATGATTCAAAGCCTAAAACTGCTTTCCGTACACCGCACGGCCTGTTCCAATTCAACCGGTTGCCGATGGGCTTACACTCAGCGCCGGCAACTTTCCAGCGGTTGATGGAATTGGTTTTGGCTGGATTGCAATGGGAGTCGTGCCTGATTTATTTGGATGACGTTATTGTCTTTGGAAAAACTTTTGACGAACATCTCCAGAGGTTGCGGGCGGTTTTCCAAAAGATGCGGGCTGCTAATTTGAAATTTAAGCCCCAAAAATGCCATTTGTTACGCGAGTCGGTGCGTTATTTGGGGCACATCGTGGGGCGCTCAGGTATTGCTACCGATCCCGCCAAAACGCAGTGTGTCAGCTCCTGGCCGACTCCAACCTTGGTGGGGGAGGTGAGGAGTTTTATTGGCTTTGCGTCGTATTACCGACGCTTCGTCGCTAATTTTGCGACGATTGCCAAACCCCTACACGCTTTAACATCTAAAGGGGTTCGGTTCCACTGGGGTCGGGATGAGGAAGCTGCTTTCTGCTCCCTTCGGGACGCCTTGGTGAAAGCTCCTCCCTTGATTTACCCAGATTTTTCGAGGCCGTTTTTGCTCGACACCGACACGAGCAACACGGGTATTGGAGGCGTGCTTTCCCAGGTGGTTGACGGCGTGGAACGGGTGGTTGCGTACGGTAGTCGGGTGTTGTCTCCAGCGGAGCAAAGATATTGTGTCACCCATAGGGAACTGTTGGCAATTGTCTATTTCATCCAACAGTATCGCCCATATCTGTACGGTCAGCATTTCACCGTCCGTACAGATCATGCGGCACTGCAGTACGCCCTGAAGGTTCAACAGCCATCGGGACAATTGTCCCGATGGTTGGAGGTCCTCCAGGATTTCGATTTCGAAACCACCTACCGTAAGGGCGTTCGCCACACCAACGCGGACGCTCTGTCGCGCATGCCAACCGCCTCCGAATGTGCATGCCTCCTGGGGTCGGGGCGTTGCAGGCCAGCAGGGGACATGCCGGTTCCAGTCCTGGCGGCCGCCGCCGATGATGAAACATTGCTCCCCGATGATATCGCGGAACAGGGAAGAGATTCCCTGCTTGGGTTGCCCGTTAATGAATGGGGGCGCCTCCAGATGGAGGATACCTCCCTCCTCGCGCTGCGTCGTCGCGCCGGGGAGAGGGGGCGTGGGACGGGTGATGCCGACGCATGGGAAATGCACGCGGGGTTGCTTATGCATTGGGACAGGAAATCCCACCGTCACCGGCTGGTGGTCCCTTCTGGGTTACGGGGTAAGGTGGTGTGGGCTGCTCATGAGCGCCTCCTCCACCTGCGTACCCAAAAGACCCTCGCCTCGCTCCAGCTTGACTTTTTTTGGCCGGGCATGACACGGGATGTCACGGATCTGTTGGCAGCATGCCCTCGGTGTGCGCAGCGCAAACCACCAGCACGGGAGTCGAACCCGCCGTTGCAGTCCATCACAGTCTCCAGGGTGAACAAACTTGTAGCGCTGGATATCCTGGGCCCATTTCCCGCCACCCCTAGGGGCAATAGATATTTGTTAACAGGGGTTGAGTACTTTACGCGCTGGCCTTTGGCCTGGCCCCTGGCCAATCAGTCGGCAGCAGCCATCGTGGACGCCTTTGTCCAAGGCTACGTCATGGACAAAGGTGCTCCGGAGCGGCTGCTGACCGACCAGGGTAAAAATGTTTCCGGGAAACTCCTCAAACAGGTCTGTGATCTCCTGGGTACGAAGAAAATTCGTACCTCTCCCTATCACCCGCAAACTGACGGGATGGTCGAGCGTCTGCATCGCACCATCACGTCTATGTTGTCGCACCAGGTTTCGGAGTCACAGACCAATTGGGACTTGCAAATTCATGGGGTCCTGGCAGCATATAGATTGGCCCCCCATGCTGCGACGGGATTTTCACCCTTCTTTCTCATGTATGGCCGCGAACATGACCCACCTGTTCGGGCACAGCTGCAGATCCCCGCGCCGCTGGGTAAGACAAAATTGGACGAACACGTTAAATTTAACCTTGAAAAACTGACTGAGGCACGGGATGCTGCCATGGTAAATTCCGACAGGCGTCAAAAGGCGAATGAGCGCCTCAGACTGGCACGCGCGCACGTGCTGCAGTGGAAGCCAGGGGACAGGGCATGGCTGCACTGTCCCCAGGTACCACTCGCGACCTCCTCGAAACTGGTGCGGCCGTGGCGGGGCCCCGTCGAGGTGGTCGAGGTTTTGCGACCTCAGTGCGTTCGTATCAAGTGGGGGAAGCGCCGGTGGTTCGTTCACCCCTCTAGGCTAAAACCCTTCGTTGCGGTGCGAGGCCCTACTCCACACACGCAGGGCCAAACATGTGGGGGGTCGACCGACTCGGAGGGTCCGTCTCTGTTGCTCTCGCCTGACGTCTTGCCGGCTGTTCTGCCCCCAGGTACTTCAGGAATGACGGGCTCGCGCCCAACAACCCACACGGGGGATGCCGAGGGTCTCGCCACTCCAATCGCGGACTCACCTCGAAAGGGACAGCTGCCGCCGGATGGTCCGCCATCTGGGGTTGGCCCATGTGACGGGCCTGCGGCAAGGACGCGCGCAAAAATGCGCAGACTCTTGTAATGCACAAAAAAAAATTTCACGTGTTATGGTTACTGTGCGCTGCGTTGGTGGGGTGCTTCTGGCACGTTGTTGTGTGTGTGGGTGTTGTGTGTGTGTTGTGTGTGTGTTGTGTGTGTGTTGTGTGTGTGTTGTGTGTGCGCTGGGGGTTCCTGGCGAATGTATATACTTTGCTTTTACGGATTTCGTATTTATTCGGGGGGGGGGGCGCGTCGGTTTATTCTCCCTTCGGGGGTATGGTTATTGTTGTTGTTCAATTCGCGTTCTGTTGGAAAAAAAAATGAGACACACACGAGGGTCAAGGGGTAAAGGTACCTTTATTGAAATTGTTGCAGCCGGGACGGCTGCGAGCTGTGCAGGGGGGGGTGATGTAGGGCTGTTATAAAGGGGCTGTTTGTACATAGGAGCAAACGGCGAACAAACACAGTGGGCGGAGCTCCGGGAGTAAACGGGGGGGGTGCCCGCAACGACGTCCGCATCGGGCTGCCCGGCGGTTGTGATCCGGGAGGGGGTATAAAAGGGGATGACAGAGAGAGCTCGGGGCTCAGTATTAGAACGAAGAAGGGAAGACTGAAGACCCGGGTAGCTAGAGCCCTGGACTCCCCTGAGACGCCGCCCTTGTCAGGGCCGCGCAGGACCGAGCCAGCGGCGTGGTCCCGTGAACCAGAGTCAGCACTCTGGGACTCCGGGTACCGTAGCCCGACTCACCAGTGTCGGGCCAGACAGCCTCCCCTAGCCCGTTAGTGGAGGACTCGGGGGTAGGTCAGGGATAGCTAGGGGTGTATCCCCAGTTATACGGGTGAGGGGGCCGATACCCCCTCCAGTGCTGTCCTGTCGTGACGACTTGTAAAATAAATACACGTGTGCCTCAACCTCGGTGTCAAGCGTCCTCACCGGTACTTCATCTGCATTAACCACAATACTTGCAGTCAATATATAATGTATGCATTGTTCTTGAAACTGATTGGTCCACACCAGAGACAGCTTTCTTTTGAGCCTCGTACAGCTGTACGCCATTTGGCGTCCTCTGGTCTAGCACCAATTGAGACTAGGCTCAAAAGAAAGCTGTCTCTGGTGTGGACCAATCAGTTTCAAGGACAATGCATATATTATCAGAGTGTGTGTTTTGTTTGCATTTTGACCGCAACTATTGTGGTTAATGCAGACATGAATCCTCGTAAAAGGGTTTCAGTTTTGTTGCTAGAAAAAAAGGGGAAAACCCCTATCTTTACAAAAAAACTCTTATAGCCTTAACAGACTTTTGGGGCAAGTTCTTTTAGCTAGCAACTATAAAGGCAGTGACAGCACACGAAGAGGTGGGTGGTCAGCACGACGTCCGCCCGATTTTGTTTTCCCGAGTGCTGATTTTTACACCGCATTAGGTACTAATTTGAGGCTGAGTCGACCTATGAGAAACCCAGCACCCGATTCAGATGATTGTTGCTGATGTTGGTCGTGAGCGGGAATCGAACTCGGATAGCTAGGTTCGTACACACACACAAACACATACACACACGTAAACACACGCACACGCAGACACACGCACACACACGCACAGACACGCAGGCACACACGCAGACACACACACACGTACACACACACAGACACACGCACACACACGCAGACACACACGCACACACGCAGACACACAAACACGTAAACACACGCATACACGCCTACACACACGCAGACACACACGTACACACACGCAGACACACACGCAGACACACGCGCACACACACGCAGACGCGCACACACATGCAGACATCCACGTACACACACGCAGACACGCGCACTCACACGCAGACACCCACGTACACACACGCAGACACGCGCACACACACGCAGACACACACGTACACACACGCACACACACGCAGACAGAAGACAAAGATCCCACATATAGCCTTAACAGACTGTAGGGGCAAGTTCTGTTAGCGAGCACACGCAGACACACACGCACACACACGCAGCCACACACGCACACACACGCAGACACGCACACCCACGCAGACGCACACACTCAGACACGCACACACTCAGACACACACGCATACACACGCAGACACGCCCACACTCAGAGACACACACTCAGACACGCACGCACACCCGGACAGCTGAACACACATCATGGGACCATTTTTGCCAGGATCAAAATATAAAAAATACGAATTTGGTTTTACCATTTCTGGCCATGAAACAGTTGAGATGTTTCAAACAAAGCCAATGCGCCCCTTAGCGGTCGCTCTGAAAATCTATTCGGCTCCTGCAGAATTTGACCGTTCAGCTAATACCGTACCGTATCGTTTTATGTCCGATTATTATTGTTAAAGGGTTTGTTTGTTACTTGTAAGAAGCAAATATATTTATGGAATGCGTATCACACCCTATGGTGTAAAGTGCAGCCTCCAACTCCTATCATCCTCTCTCTCTCTGACCTCTCTATGTTCTGTAAAGAAGGGACATTGCCCGAAACGTCGCCTATTACATCTTATTGTGGGGCCACACACAGTGTCATTGTTGATCGTGAGCTAGATTCCCCTGCCACGGCTAACATCAGTGGCGAATGACGTCTGACCACTCCCATCCTTAACCAAACAGCGCCGACGAGCGTGGTGAAGTATGGTCAAAGCAACGTCCATACCCGACCCGGCGTGGGGAGGCATTCATCCAGCAGTAACAAGAGAGACGCACCTACAGCACATACTAAGGTCTAGTTAGCGAACGCCTATTACAGCATCAGAATCTTTATTTTTGACTGGAGGAATCCGATGAGCTATGAAGCTCTTTTTCACAGATGTTCAGTAGGGACGGGTCAGCAAGTTACGGGAACAAACAATTCAATAACATGGCAGGAGTGCAAAGTATATAGTAGGGCAAACAAGTCACTAAATATAAATCCAATAAAATAAAGTTAAACTGAAAAAAACTTTTTTTATTTTTTTTATTTTACCAGGTAAGACCCACAACCAGATATATATCAGAAGCGTGCTGGCCACACATGTTAGCTTAACGAAGTGGCTTATCATGTGGACATTTATAGCAGCAGCCAAATACTCTAAACGCGCGTTGTTGATACTAAATGTGGAAGGAAAACCCGGAGGACCCGTAGAACGCACGCGTTCTTTTTATACCCCCCCCCCCCACCTGCGTACGTACGCTTGACGCACCCCCCCCCCCCCCCCCCCGAATCCTATAGAACGGCCGATATTTAATCCAGGCAGCAACGATCAAGGATTAATAATATTAACGTGTTTGAGCAAACAGATAGTCCACCGCCGGCTGCATTACATAATTAAGTTGCGTGACGTGTTGTAGGGGGTTCGTCAACACGCGCAGTGTCAGGCTGAAGCACAGCAGCGTGATAGCTGCAGTCAGGGGCACGGTGGCACACGAGTGACACCTCTCCCACAGTCCCACTTCTCCCGGCAGGACTTGTTGTCTGACAGCTGAAGAAACTGAACTGTGGCTCATTTGAAGGCCAATGTAGACACAATATTATTGAGGCTTCACCCCCCCCCCCCCGTTTCCGATGCGTACATTGTCAGTAGACCCCCATACGCAAGCGCACGCATTTGGGTTAATCCCCATCCCCCCTCCATGCGTACACATACTAAATGGATGGCCCCTAAACGCACGTTGATCCCGAGAAAAATCCACGCGACCACAGGGAGAACACGCAGGCTCCAAATACACAGCAGCAGGCGTCAGGGTCGGAATCGAACCCACGACCTCTTGTATACCAGGCGAGGTAGTTAACATCTCATAGCCACCGTGGCGCGGCCTTAAGTATCTACGTAAGTCAGATGTTTCAACACTCAATGGAAGCTTGGGTAAGGCAGCAACAAAAACATTCCCAGTCCACACCGAGGCAACAACACAGAGTCCGTGAATACAATTGCAGGTTAAAATCTAACTATCTATAACTGCACGGGTGGTAAGGATCTAAGATACAAAGGGGCCGTCCATAAATGACGTCACGCACCTAGGGGGGGGGGGGTCAGACATTTGTGACGATGTGTGACGAGGTGGGGGGGTTTGAGAAATGTGACGTCACATCAAAATGCGCAGCTTTAAATAAATATAGACAACACGTTATACTTAATGAAATAGACTTTTTAATAAATGTTTTCTCCATATAATATCAGAGTGCAGCGGTACATTAAATACTCACTACAATGACAATAGTTTAAAGCGATGTGAAGCATGTTTTATTTTTTTTGGGGGGGGGGGGGCAGAGCTTTCTGACGTCATGTTTGAGGGGGGTCTGACTTTTTGTGACGCCGTGTGACGAGGGGGGGGGGGGGTCAAAAATCGTTCAAAATCACGTGACGTCACTTATGGACGGCCCCAAATCACATTTGGTAAATGTGGCTGCTGCATCCAGCGACATTCTGCTTCAACACGAGCACACAGCGCCTCACGCTCTCACGGCATCGCTACAACCTCCACCCCCTCCCTCACTACACCCCCCAATCCCCCCCCGCATTAGTTCCACTCCCCCCCCCCCTCACAACTGCGTGCCCACTCACGCGCGCCGCTGGCGAATGTGGAGGAGATTCGCTCCAGCGAAGGGGCGATGCTGAGCGATGCTCAATGGGATGAGGAACTGCGTGGGTCAGGGCTCACGAGGTTCACAGTGGCCGTGTCGTAAACACTGAACCAGCAACGGTGGTGAGCTGGGTTCGAGCCCTGGGTCTGGGTGCCTCTCTCTCTCTTTCAGAGGAGTGGTTCACAGTGGACGTGTCGTAAACACTGAACCAGCAACGGTGGTGAGCTGGGTTCGAGCCCTGGGTCTGGGTGCCTCTCTCTCAGAGGAGAGGTTCACAGTGGACGTGTCGTGAACACTGAACCAGCAACGTTGGTGTGCTGGGTTCGAGCCCTGGGTCTGGGTGTCTCTCTCTCTCTCTCAGAGGAGGGGTTCACAATGGTCGCGTCGTGAACACTGAACCAGCACAGCTGCTTAGGACCTGGGTTCGAGCCCTGGACCGGGCCGTAACCACTCTGCTTCGTGTTCAGGGTTCGAACCCGGGTTCTTCAGCGAAGCGAGTTGATGGACCCAGACCGGTCACCAGTGACTCCTGGGGGAACACGTGACCACTACACGTGATGTTTAGCTGGTGTTGTACTGCACTTTAGTGGGCAAGTGTTTGTAGCGATAGGCTATAGTATCCACATGCGCTCATGCACTCGTTTAAAATAGAAACCTGCACATACAGATATGCACACACAGAGACAAAAATCCACGCACATATATATGTGCAGCGTAGAAAAGTAAAGCTGAAGATACCCCGTATAGCCTTTTATAGACTGTTGGGGCAAGTGCTGTGAGCGAGTATCATTTATGAAGGCCGAGACGGCACACGAGGTGGTGATATGGCCAGGACCACGCCCGGCCGCCTTTGTCTCCATAGTGGCGATGCTTGCACGCCGCACCAGGTACTTGTTTAAGTCCAGAACCAGTTCAGATAATCGTCACTGGTGTTGGCCGTGAGCGGGAATCACCGGGTTCGTGGCGCAGCGCGTTAAGGGGGCTGTCCATAAGTGACGTCACGCGATTTTGAACGATTTTTGACCCCCCCCCCCCTCGTCACACGGCGTCACAAAAAGTCAGACCCCCCTCAAACATGACGTCACAAAGCTCTGCCCCCCCCCCCCAAAAAAAATAAAACATGCTTCACATCGCTTTAAACTATTGTCATTGTAGTGAGTATTTAATGTACCGCTGCACTCTGATGTTGGAGAAAACATTTATTAAAAAGTCTATTTCATTAAGTATAACGTGTTGTCTATATTTATTTAAAGCTGCGCATTTTGATGTGACGTCACATTTCTCAACCCCCCCCCCCTCGTCACACATCGTCACAAATGTTTAACCCCCCCCCCCCCTAGGTACGTGACGTCATTTATGGACGACCCCTAACCACTGCACCACCGCTCCCCACACACACACGAAAAGATCCCCCATATAGCTATACCATACTTTTGGGGCAAGTGCTGTTAGCGAGCTCCAAATACTAATACAAAGATCCCCAGTATAGCCTAAACAGACTGTTGGGGCAAGTGCTGTTAGCGAATAGCAGCACCTATGAAGGCCGGCACGGCACACGAGACGGTGGGTGGCCAGCACCACGCCCGGCCGCCTTTGTCTCTCGAGTATAGATGTTTGCACACAACGCCAGGTACTCACTTGAGGCTGAGTCGACCTAGGGGAGGTCGAGGACCGTCACTGGTGTGGCCGTGAGCGGGAATTGAACTCAGGTCACCGGGTTCGTGGCGTAGCGCGCTAACCGCGGCACCACCGCTCCCCACACATAATAAAAGACAAAGATCCCCAATATAGCTTAAACGTACTGTTGGGGCAAGTGCAGTTAGCGAGCACCACAGGCACACACAGGATAAATACCAATTATTTTCACAAATAATAATTTTATTGATATGTTTGACAGTACAGTACTTAATTACGACGCCTCTTTTGCTTAAATAGCTGCTCGCAAACAGCGACGAGCCATCCACAGTCTACACCACGAAACGGAAAGGTCCCTTTTCACGGGTATAGTGTTCTTCACGGAGTCACACACTTGAACTTGGAGACAACACGTTTATTACTACACCCCAACAGGGTACTAAATAACACGTAACGGAATAGGTGGTAACCACCACGGTTAACCCAGACCCCCAACGGGATAACTACTCATCTGAGTCAGGACAGTAACGTGCTGCCTGACTCACGATGCCGAACGTGATGACCGAAAATCGAGGAGACGTGTAACACCGCGGGTTGATTCCTGAAGACAGCCCGCATCGGTGCTCGGGACTCCCCTTTAATGCCCCTGAGCGTGGCCTAGCTCCTGGCTAAACCACGCCCCCTTCTAGATCCTACTAGAAGGTTATGGGCCTTATGTCACGTGTCCCTCTCGCCACCCATTGGCCGCCATCGCTACCCTCTCCTGGTCACGTGCCCTCTCGGGTTCACCCCGACTATCACGTCTTGAAGTGACCTCTCTCTCTCTGGCCGTCACCAGGAGCACGCCCCCTAGGGCCCGCTTCTGTGCCATGCACACTCTCGTGCCAGACAGAGACGCTAACATGCACAGTACCACCCTTCTTCCAATAGCTGACGCTAGACGCCATAGTGACTCAATATACGTCACTACACCGAGAACGGGAGTAAGTATATACCTTAGCGGAATGATGGTGGTTAGCGCACTGCACTATTATTGTGATTAACCCGGCGCCACCTGAGTTCAATTCCCTGCCCCGGGGCACTGCAGCGGACATCTTAAACCGTTCCTCTGTGTGGGCGCACCAACCCGCGATGGATGACCAGCGTGGTGAAGTATGGTCAAACAAACATGCGAGACCGACACGGCGTCGATTGACAGAGGGTCTTATAAAGACATGCAGTGATCCATGGGTTTACGATGCCATCCATTGACGATATTTCTATTCACAATCCGCCTCCAGGAAGGTCCCGCCGTTGTTTTTTTTTATGAACGACACATAGACATATTGGAGGAACGAGAGGCGTTTACTATATCACGCGGAGCCGCCGAACTCGGCCAATAGGAGCGTTCCTAAGCGGACCCGGCAGACCTCAGCCAATCAGCGTTTTGAGAGAAACTGGTTGCTAGCTTTCCAGGTATCCAGTTTTATATTATGCGCTGTTTATGCACCATTTATGCTCAATTCATTCATTATTTGTCCATGTTTCTAATCAGGCTAATGCTTTAAAAGGTTCTCATAACGTTCAATTATGAACAAAATGGTCTTTAAATATTATAAAGTATAAACTATGTTTATCGGCTGAAAAAGGTCAAATTCCGATCGTCTTGGAACAAATTAAGCCTTCAAAGTATATTTCCTTAATTCGATTCACAATACTTTCAATTAACGATGTTTTTCGTGTAAACCAATTAATATCGTTCACCTAGGGACCACTGCAGTTTATATAAGTCAGTATAGGTAGCCCTACATTTACGAATGGGATACGTTCTTTAAAAAAAAAATATGTAAAATCGGAATGACTTTTACCAATTAATGTATTACTATCAAATTAAGGATGTGTGTTCGGATGGTCATTACAACTCTACTCCCAACCTAAAAAAAATACAAGGTGCTTCAAAAAAATGTTAACACTTCGGCGAACAAGTGGAGACTTTTGAAGTGATTAACATACAATTGTTATCATGTTACAGTGAATTATCTATTATTTTTCCATTAAAAAGGATAGTCACATATAAGTGTTACAAAAAATCTGAAGCACCCTGTATATACTGCACCTATATTACCTCGGACTAAAGGTGCGAAAGAAGTTTCAACATAAATACTTTTCGCCATACAACCGAAAGAAGAATGAACAAAAATATTTTTAAAATCTGCTGCATGTTGCAACGACTGACAAGGCGATGTGGAGACGTTACGGCTGCCACTGCAGAGACACCGTGACGCTGTCGATGACGGCAGCCTGCCCCGGGGTGGCTTCTCGTTTGATGACCCTCGTGGGCGAGTGGCCGGAGGGAAATTTCGTTCACGCGGAAAAGATCGAGTTCGTTCAATCGAAAAGCGCCCGCTACAAATGTGTCAATTGCGTTCACGCGACGTTTCGTAGAGCGGGCGTTCGTGAATCGAGGGATACCTATACGACGTAACAATTCAATACACGTATTTTTGGTTCTTTCGGTAAAGTCACGTAGAAGGGAAATAATAAAATAATATAAATACAAAACAATAAAAAATTCTCACGACGTTTCGACTGCAACACAAGCAATCATCATCAGGTGTGAAATCCACAGCAATAATTATTTTTTTCAAATTTTCTTGCTGTGGATTTCACACCTGATGATGATTGCTTGTGTTGCAGTCGAAACGTCGTGAGAATTTTTTATTGTTTAATTTTTTATTATTTTATTATTTACCTTCTACGTGACTTTACCGAAAGAACCAATAATATGAATCCCTCCAGTCACGAAAGCTTTAAATCAAAATTCAATACACGTTAGCAAGCCCGCGTATTAAAGTGAACCTCCGCTCATATCGTTAGAGAATTGGGCAATACAAAGCAATTGGTCCGTGCATACACAAAATATAAAGATCCCCCGTATAGCCTCGACATGCTGTCGGGGGCAAGTGCTGTTAGCGAGCACCTATGAAGGCCGGCACAGCACACGAGGGGGTGGGTCGCCAACACCACGCCCGGCCGCTTTTGTCTCCCCAGTGGCGATGTTTACTACACACCGCACCAAGTACTCATTTGAGGCTGAGTCAACCTAGGGGAGGCCCAGAATCGGTTTAGATAATCGTCACTGGTGTTGCCCTTGAGCGGGAATCGAACGCCGGGTTCGTAGCGCAGCACGCTAACCGTGACACGACTTCTCCCCATGCATACACAACTACACACATAGATAAACGTGCTTAGGTATAGAGACCCCACGGACTTATAGTTATTTATATGAGAATACAAGTAAGGACAATTAAGCAAACAGAATTCCTACTTCACACGGCGCTTCCTGAAGGTAAAAATACACATCACATCAGCCACACACGGCCTTCTGGGAGCGCATAATTCCAGCAACATTGGTTGAGCAACAAGAAAAATTCAAGGTCTCATCACCAGCAGTCAGACTTGCTTGAACCATTCCAAAACTATTAAGATATTTTTATTTTATTTTACCAGGTAAGGGCAACTGAGCTGATATATACTGTAACTCTTTTGCAGAAGCGACCTGGCCACAAATGATCGCTGAAGGAAGTGGAGTATCATGTGGACATTCATACCAGCCAAAAACTCGAAACGCACGTTTATAAATATGGAGGAAAAAACTGGAGGACCCGGAGAAAAAGCCACACGAGCACAGAGAGGACATGCAAACGCCAAACATACAGCAGGCACAGGGTCGGGATGGAACCCACGACCTCCTGTAAAGCCAGGCGAGGTAGTTAACATTTCGTCAAATGACGCCAACGTTGGTGGTGAACTGACCGATGTTTCATAGGCAAGGGCCCCTCTCTCTTAGATGTGGGTCCCACGCAAAACTTTGACGCCCATGATTATTTAATTGACTTACACTGAAGACTTACACGGAGACATTGAGACCCGTCTACAGCAAGTCCTCGGTAAACGCGGTAGTCGATGTTAACTCCCTCGCCTGGTATACAGGAGGTCCGTGGGTTCGATCCCGACCCCGCCGCCTGCTGTATATTTGGAGTTTGCGTGTCTCCCTCCCGATGGTCGCGTGGATTTTCTCCGAGTCCTCCGGTTTTCCACTCCAAATTTAGCAACACGCGTTCCGAGTATTTCGCTGCTGCAAATGTCCACGTGACGATGGCCTCTTCGTTGAGCTGTTACTTGTGGCGAGGTCGCCCGTGACAAAGAGCTGTACAGCTGTGGGCCTGACCTGGTAACATAAAAAAAATAGTTAGAGTTAGCTACATTACAGGGAATACATACATTAAAATAAACACATTTTTGGGGTTTTAAACAAAATAACTCATTTTTGGGGGTTTTAAACAAAAAAACACAGTTGTTTTTTCTAAACAATTTTTTGTTTTGTTTCATCACATTTTCGCTGCATCAATCAGCGTGCAGCCGTCATCGCACGTGTGGCCGACACCCCGATCCGAACCTAGCGGCGCAACTGAGCACGATGGGGGCTGAGTGTGTCTCCGACACGGCCAATTGTAAACCCACGCCGAGTCACCACCAGCGCCCCCACCCTCCCCACCAGGAGCGCACCGAACGATTTCAACGGGGGGGGGGGGGGGGGGGCTATGCAAGATCCCGACTCACTTTCACTGATATAGCTACGGATGCGTTTTTTCTTTGTTTAACCCGTATACAATAATACGCAAGTTCTAACTACACACACATTATTGTCCTCATATTTTTCAAAATCAAATCTTATTTTTGTTTACTTGTTTACCTGTTGATTCGCCCCCCCCCCACGCCCACACCCCTACACCCCCATAGCAATCCCACAATCAGGATTTCTTAACCCCCATCAAATCGGCGCCCCGGCTGCCCAGGACGGAGAACACCTTGACACTGAGCAAGGTGCGGAACGCGGCGCGGAACTGCCTGTTGAGCAGAGCGTAGAGGAAGGGGTTCACGATGGAGCTGATGTAGCCCAGCCAGAGGGTGACACGGTAGGAGAGGAACATGTCGTTGACGAACATCGAGATGATGGTGATGATGTAGAAGGGCAGCCACGAGAGCAGGAACGAGCAGATGATGGCGCCCAGCGTCTTGGTGGCGTTGTGCTCTCGCTTCAGGCTCTTCACGCTCGCCGAGTTGGCGCTCTCGTCGGCGTGCCCGCGGGTCTGGGAGCCGCTCGCCGACGCGGCGATCTTCCTCGCCTGGCCCCGCGCGACGGCGTAGATCCGCGCGTACACCGCCACCACCACGAGCATGGACGCGAAGTAGGGCCCCATGCCGATGACGAGCATGATGCCGATGCTGATGTAGAAGAAGCAGTCGTTGGGGCACAGGATCCTGTGAATGGTGGGGCCCGACAGGGCGTCGCCATTGCTCAGGCTGAGCAGTATCGGCGACGACACCAGCGCCGAGCCGAGCCAGCAGAACACGAGCATCGCCACGAGCGTGCGCGGAGTGACGCGCGCCGCGTAGCGCAGAGGGTCGGTGATGGCCACGTAGCGGTCGAAGGCGATGCAGGTGACGTGCAGCACGGAGGCGGTGGTGAACATGTAGTCGGCGAAGAAGTGCCAGTGGCAGAGCACGTCGGGGAAGAACCAGCAGTTGTAGATGGTCTTCAGGGTCGACGAGGGCATGCAGAGGACGCCGACGAGGAGGTCGGAGACGGCCAGCGAGAGGGCGAGCGCGTTGGCCCGCGTCTGCAGCTGCCGGAAGGAGGCGATGGCGGCGATGATGAGCAGGTTGCCCAGGATGGTGGCGGCGATGAAGATGAGGAGGAGGGCGAGGACAAGGTGACGGCTCAGCGGCGGGAGGGAGGGCCCCGTGCAGTTGAGGTGGTTGAAGGAGACGCAGGTGGAGGAGGCTGCGTCGTCGGAGTCGTTCGGCATCGTGATGGGCAGGGGAGTGGTTGTGTTGTGGGTTGTGCGTTATGGGTTGTGAGTGGTGGTGTTGTGGTTTGTGTGGTTTGTGTTGTGGATGGTGTGTGTTGTGGGTTGTGTGGTATGGGTTATGTGTTTTGGGAAATGGGTAGTGTTTTTGGTTGTGTGGTATGGGTTGTCGGTGGTGTTGTGGGTTGTGTTGTAGGTGGTGTGTTATGGGTTGTTGATGGTATTGTGGGTTGTCTTTGTTGTGGATTGTGTGGCGTGTGTTGTGTGTTGTGGGTTGTTTGGTGTGTTGTGGGTTTTGTGGTGTATATTGTGGGTTGTGTTGTGTGTTGTGTGGTTTGTGTTGTGGGTTGTGAGTGGTGTTGTGGGTTTTGTGGTGTGTATTGTGGGTTGTCTTTGTTGCGGGTTGTGTGGTGTGTGTTGTGGGTTGTGTGTTGTGGGTTGTGTTGTGGTGGTAAGTGGGTTGTGAGTTGTGTTGTGGTGTCTTGTGTTTGCTCACATCACTTGCCCAAACAACCTGTCCAAGTTTGGCTGCAACCAGCAGCGAAACGTCGGACTAGCCAGTTGTTAAACGCGTGTGGATCGCTCTCCAACAGCACCGCTGCTGACGAAGTCACAAACTGGACACGTTCGCTCACTTGACAACCTCGTGCATTGACTGTGTCGGGTGGTTGAGGGTGTACAACACGGCACCATTTGACTTCCGCGGTGATCTGACCCAACGATCTGTGATGATATCGGTCTAATGAAGGCTACACGGGGGATCCTTGGTTCTTGTGCATTGTGTGGTCTGCGTTGGGGCTTGTTTTGTGGAAGTGTGTGCTTGTTAACGTATGTTTTATTGCGTGTTTGCGATGTTTATATTTGATCGTTGGGTTTGTTTTTTATTGCCGTTTGTAATTGTTTGTGTCTTGTTGTGTTGTGTTAAGTTTGCGTTGCGTCAGTGTTGTTGTGTTTAGTTGGTGTTGTAGTGTTTGTGTTGCGTGTCCCTCTGTGTTGTTGTGTCTGTGTTGTTGTGTCTGTGTTGTTGTGTCTGTGTTGTTGTGTCTGTCCTGTCTATTCAGTATTTCATCTCTCACGCTGTGTATTTGTAGTGTTTGTGCCCATGTTATTTTAATTATGTTTACGGTTTGTTTAGTGTATATTGTATATACTGTGTATATTGTATATATTACGTGTTATGTTTATTGTATGTGTGTCGCTTATATTGTGCTTATTGTGTGCTGTGTATATTGTATATATTGTGTGTGGTATGTGGATTGTGTGTTACGTATATTACGTTCTGTGTATATTATGTGTGGTATGTGTACTGTGTGCTGTGTATATTATATGTGTGTTGTGTGTGTTATGTATAATGTATGATGTGTATATCATATGCGTTGTGTATATTGTGTGTGATGTGTGTGTTGTGTGTTGTGTATATTGCGTGTGTGTTGTGTATACTGCGTGTGTTGTGTGTGGTGTGTGTTATGTATACTGCGTGTGGTGTGTATGTGTTATGTATATTGTGTGTGTTGTGTATATTGCGTGTGTGTTGTGTATACTGTGTGTGGTGTGTGTTGTGTATATTGCGTGTGGTGTGTGTTGTGTTCCTTGTGTTGTGTTCAGACGACTCCTGGAGGCTGTGGCCGATGAGGAGTAGATATTCCTTATCTGATCACGATGGCCTCTGTGGCAGTGCGAGAGTGATGAATATCAGACCGGTCAACGACATGCACCACACACACACACACAGGTAGACCGATAACCATACAGACAGACAAATAGTATCGGTGCCTACCCCAGGCAAGGGTGTATCTTATTGCAGTGTTGTCTTGGTGTGGTCTGGGTTTGTTGTTGTCGTCGTTGTTGGTTTGCTGCCTTGCCCAAGCTTCCATTTCGTGTAAAAACCCCCGCAATTATTACAATGTTGAATATTAATGTTTCAATTATAAATGGCTCGCTTACGTTTTTTCTCACTCGATTGTTGCACTCCTATCGTCTGTATTCATCTTGATCTGAAGCTTTCGTGACTGCAGGAATCCATACTCTTTCTTTCGGTAAAGTCACGTAGGTATAAAATTTTTATTTTATTTTATACCTACGTGACTTTACCGAAATAACCAAAGAGTTTGCTTGTTGCCATAATCTGCTGGCGCGCCCCATACTGGCCCATGGGACTCTCGTTATCAATAAGCATGCATCCACCCTCGATGCTTTCCTTTCGAAAAACCTCCACGCCAGAGCATTAACGGAAACCTGGACGTCTCCACTCAACACCGCTACCCCCGCCGCGTTACCCCCCCCCCACCCTCCAGGACTCAATTGCTCCATTCACCACCTCCCTCTGGCAAGTCTGGTGGTAGTGTTGGGCTGCTCATCCCCTCCTCATGGATCTCCTCGACCCTATCCAATGCCCTCCCCACCTTTTCCTCTTTCGAATTTCAAATTTCCTATTTATCTTTACCCCAATCAGCTTCCTTCTTCATCATCGACCGTCCCCCGGGTCCCTGCTCCTCTTTCTGCAATGATCTTGAGTGTCTCATATCGACTCTCTATTAAAAACCTCTTCTCCATTGATCCTACTGGGCGACTTTTCCCGTCTGGAGCTGTCGACCATCATCTCAAAAACCCGCCCCACCTTTTCCTGTCTCGACCCCCATCTGCCCCCCCCCCCTTCTTCTATCCATTTCCCCCACGATTATTCAATGTCTCTTGGCTCTCTTTGACTCTTCCCTCTCTTCTGGCATCTTCCCCAACCCTTACAAAACCGTCATCATCGCACCTCTTCTCAAAAAACCTTCTCCAGATCCTTCGGTCCCTGCACGCCATCGCCATATTTCCTTGTTTTCTTATTTCTCCAAACTCCTTGAACGCCTCTCATCCTACATCTCTTCCCGCCTCGATGTATCCACCTCCACCAGTCTGGGTTCCGCCCTACTCTTAGGTTTTTTAGGTAAAGTCACGTAGGTAAAAAAAATAGAAGTAATAACAGAAATAAAATAATAAATCACGACGTTTCGGAGGCAACACAAGTCTCCGTCATCAGGTGGGACCGTCACAGCAAAATTTACTGCATCCATCCTCTCCATTCCACTGAAACCGCCCTCCTCCACATCCTACAACCATTTGGCCAACTCTCCTCCGTCCTCATCTCTCTCGATATGTCTCCTTGCCATCGGCACCATCCACCACTCCATCCTCCTCTCCGCTCATCTCCAACCTCGGCATCTCTGACACCACACTCTCTCTCTTGGGTCCGTTCTTACATAAATCCCCGTTCATCGACTGCTTCTTTCAACCACTGCTCTTCCTCCACTACCCCCATCACGGTCGATGTCTCCCAGGGCTCGCTACTTGGCCCCCTCCCGTTCTCCGTATACGACATCTCCCCTAGAGTCTGTTCTTTCTTCCTCTGATATTTCCTATCACCTCTTTGCCGATGACACTCACATTTTCTTCTCCTTCAAATTATTCACCCCCGATCCTTCCCTCCGACTCTCGTCCTGTCTGACAGCCGTACAAGCCTGGATGACCCGAACATTCCTTTCCCTAAATCCTTCCAAAACCTCATTGCTTTTCCTTTCATCCTCTGGCTCGCCCTCTCCTGCACCCTCCATCTCTTCCCCTCCCCACCCACTCCCTTTGCCTCTTCCCAAACTCTTCCACCTTCGATTCCACTCTTTCCTTCACTTCCCACATTGCCAACGCCACTCGCACATGCCGTTACCATCTGTACAACATCAGGAAAATACGCCCCATAATCACTTGCACCGCTACCAAGCTCCTCGTGCACTCCCCATTCACTCGTCTTGATCACTGAAACTCACTCCTCCATATCCAAAACGCAGCTGCACGCGCCGAACTCAACCTTCCCTACACATCCCACCGCTCTCCTCTCCTTCAACAACTTTACTGGCTTCCTGTTTATCGCCACTGTCTTTTTAAAATTCCTCACTCTCGTGTTCAAAGCCTTGCACGCCCTTGCCACCCTCCCACCTCTCTTCTCTCATTTCTTTGCACGTTCCTTCAAGCTACCTCTGATCTTAATATTCCGTTTTTCGCACCGTCCCTCCACCTCCTCGCGCCCAGTCTCGCTTTCGTTCTCTCTCTCTTCTTGCCCCGTTGCAACTGGAACAAACTCCCTCTCCACATCAGACTCTCCCCCTCGCTTTCCTCCTTTCGCTCGACCTTCAGCACCTTTCTTTTCTCCGTTGCTTTTTCTTTTCCACTGCCACCATCTCGAGCCGGTTCCTTCCCCCGCCTTTAACGCACTCCCAGTCCCCCGGGCGTCATCCTCCAACGACTCTAATTCCTGACCCGCCTCCCACGTCTCGCTTTCTCCATGTGCACCTAACCACATCTCTCCCCCAGCCCTCCACTGCGCTCCTCAATCAGCCCAACTATCCAGCCAACAGACCTCTGCCCCTACCACCCTTCACCTGCCCTCATCCATGCCCAGCCACAACGTCGATCTATCTTACCTCCATAACCCGCTGCCTCTCACTCGCGTTGCACCCATCTGTGACACCTCATTCACCATCACACTCCACGTTATTCCTCCTTCCCTAACCCTACAGCATCAGCAACTCTATCCCCAGCCCCTGTCCCTCCATCCCTTCCGTCACCTCCCTCACTGACAGCCGCTCCACCCCACCCGTTGCTCCCCTTCTGCCCCTTTGTGTGCCGCCGTCGGCTTGCGTTGTAAATCGCCCTGGCAAGGGAGCTTTTTAAATCCTAAATATAATAGAATGAAATCTGTGAGTAAAAAAAGAACGTCATAGCTCATCGGATTCCTCTTCCAGGACAAATCAATATTCTGATTTTTTTAAATTCAAACAGTTATGCGTGGTGAAATCTGGTCAAAGAATCCGTTCGTGACGGCAACGAGACTCATCCAACATTGGATTTCCCTACGGGCTGTGCGCCTACACCGCCCGATACGATCTGTATGTGCGTATGTTGAACGTCTTTCGCACCGTACGTAGCCAACCATGCTCATCGGGGACGCCGGTGAAATGATAACAAAATAAACACAAAAAGCAGTTCTCAAGAAATTAGGCTTCAATTATATTTATAGCGGTGTGATGTAGTGTATAGGGTAGTGAATGTACGTTTAACTTCTCTTTTACGGTACGTAGCCGACCGTGCTAATCAAAGGTGACGAAGGAAAGGACAACAAACTAAACAGAAACAAAGCATTTATGAAGAAATGAATATCCCGGACGAATATCGAAACGACGTATATCGAAGCGATTTTCAGGGTCGTCAGTAGCTGGAGGCGAACGTTTGAGAGGCGATCGATACAAGAGAGGACGGACGGACGACGGCGATGATGATGTTGTCAGCGACGTTAGTGTGGGGTGAGGCGACGTAGATCAGGGAGTGTTCACAAAGTGACGACGTATTTTCAAAACGACGTAAAAGAGGAGGGGGGGGGGAGGCGTACATCTGGGTATCGCTTGACTGTACGATTAAAATAACGTGTCTTTAAGTATTTAACAGCGGCCACTTAGGAAGAAGCCTTCGTGAAATGTTGATATTCACGGGGAGAGAGAGAGCTTCTACACTGGAGATGAGAGAGAGTCTGTACACCTCAGATGAGAGAGAGAGTCTCTACACCTGAGATGATGGATAATGCTACTGCTGCTGATGATGTTGCTTCTGCTGATGTTAATGCTGATCATGCTGCTGATGTTGGTGATAACGCTGATGGTGACGATGCTCCTGATGATAATGCGGCTGCTGCTGATGATGCTGCTGCTGATGATAATTCTGCTGATGATGATGATGCTGAACATGATACAGACCTTACCTGAATTAATTAATGCCTCCAACAACATCCCGACGAACCTCCTCTTATATACAAATCTGCGAGCTCCTCTTTCAACACGAGACTGCCCCCCACCTACCCCCTCTCTCCCTCCACCGCCTCTACCCCCGCTGTGAGCCGCCCGTTTGAGACACACAACCCCCCCCCCCCCAAGTGTGAAGCCGCAGATCAATTAGTGTTAATTACCCACACGGTGCGCACTGAGGGAGCTGGCTGGCCGAGAGAGGCAACCCCCCCCCCCCCCTCATTCTCCGCCCCCAGGGCACAATCCATTAGTGTCCCGATCAACCTCGCATTGTTGCGGTCACGTGGTGCGGAGGGGGTGGAGGGGCGTGGGGGGGAGGTGTTGGTAGGGTGAGGTGGGGGACACACGGTGCAGCAGCAGCATCAGCAGAAGCAGCATCAGCAGTATTAGCATCTTCAGCAGCAGTGTCAGCATCATCAGCAGCATCATCAGGAGCAATATCAGCAGCAATATCATCAGCATTATCATCAGCAGTATTGGTATCATCAGTATCAGCAGCATCATCAGCAGCAGGCTCAGCATCAGCAGCATCATCAGCAGCAATATCAGTATTATCAACAGCAGCCGTATCAGCAGCAGTATCAGTAGGATCAGCATCAGCAGCATTATCAGCACCAGTAACAGCATCATCAGCAGCAGGAGCATCAGCAGCAGCAGTATCAGCATCAACAGCAGTATCATCATTAGCAGCAATATCAGTCTCATCAGCAATATTCAATACGAAATTAATTATTATTAGCGGAAGTTAAAGAGGCGACCAACATCAGCAGCAGCTCCCAGACTGCGGAACGACGCTTTGCCTTGGGTGATAAGGCAGAGTTGTGAGAGCTGTTGAAGTCTGTCTTGAAAACTCGCCGATTTAACTTCGCCTTCAACCCCGCAATACAACCGAGACAGAACAATACAAACGAGGCAAAACAATTCAAACGAGAGGGAACAATACAAACGAGGCAGAACAATACAACGAGATGGAACAATACAAACGAGATGGAACAATACAAATGAGGCAGAAAATACACACTAAACACAATACAAACGAGATGGAACAATGCAAACGAGACGGAACAATACAAACGAGGAAGACAATAGAAACGAGACAGAACAATACAAACAAGGCAGAACAATACAAACGAGATGGAACAATGCAAACGAGATGGAACAATACAAACGAGACGGTACAACAGAAACGAGACAGAACAATACAAACGAGGCAGACAATACACACTAGACACAATACAAACGAGAGACAATACAAAGGAGACAAACAATGCAAACGAGACAGAACAATGCACGCCAGACAGATGGTACAATACAAAGGAGACAGGACAATACAATCCTGTGCTCGTTAATGTAACAATTCTACCTCTGTAATAACGCGCATTATCAGTGCCATTCAAACGAAGACAGCATCTCATTTGTCAAAGCCATCCAGAGTCGACCTGTGTGACGTCACGTCCGCGGCTGCCATTTATTCCGGTGACGAAGGAGGTGGAGGAGGAGGGGGTGGAAGTTCTGGACGACGACGACGAGGAGGAGGAGGAGGAATCTCTACGTCCCCGCCTCCGCCCACCTCTCCTCGTCTCCCGCCCGCCTCGGCCCGCGAGACCCCCGCGGGGCGAGTGAACGACGCGCGGGAGCCATTAGCGCCCAGTCGTTGTTTTGACGCGAACGGGCACAAGGAACGCGCGCGTGTGTGTCTGTGTGTGTGTCTGTGTGTGTGTTGGTGGGGAGGGGTAGTGTAGCGGTTAGCGTGCTGCGCAATGAACTCTGCGACCCTCACGGCCGAAACCAGTGACGATTATCTGAACCGGTCCTGGGCCTCCCCTAGGTCGACTCAGCCTCAAATGAGTACCTGGTGCGGTGCGTAAACATCGCCACTAGGGAGATAAAGGCGGTCGGGCGTGGCGCTGGCCACCCACCACCTCGTGTACCGTTCCGGCCGTCATAGGTGCTCGCTAAGAGCACTTGCCCCTACAGTCTGTTAAGGCTATACGGGGGATCTTTGTTCTTTGTTGGTGTTAGTAGGGGGCACAGGTGGTGCATCAACCAGTCATCTCGGTCATCTCAGTCAGACGACCCATGGCACCTGGGTCTGCCCCGTAACCTCCTGCCAGCGGGAGTTCGACACTTCACGTGGCCTCAAGGTGCACATAGCCTGGCACAAGCGCCATGGTGACGTCACCGCCACTTTGTGGCGAATGGCGGTTGTTGTTGTTGAGACGGGGTGTGTGTGCGTTGAGACGAGGTGTGTGTGTTGAGTCGAGGTGTGTGTGTTTAAAACGAGGTGTGTGTGTGTTGAGTAGGGAGCAGTCGTGTAGTGCTTAGCGCAATGCGCTACGAAGCCGGCGATCCCAAGTTCGATTCCCGCTCGCGACAAATAAACCGGTCCTGGGCCTCTCCTTGGCCGACCTTATACGAGAGTACACGGCGCGAATTGCCTTTAAATACAAATAGTAGTGCGAACATCAACACTGGGAAGGCAAAGGCGGCCGGGCGTGGTGCTGACCACCCACCCCTTCGTGTTCCGTCCCAGCCTTTCATAGGTGCCACTCGCTAGCAGCACTTGTCACGACACTCTGTGAAGACTACAACGGGTTGATCTTTGTATTTTGCGCGGAACAAGTGAAGGTGGTGTGCACATATGTCCTGTGCTGTGAAGAATAAGACGAAGCAGGACCCATTGCCCGAAACGTCGCCTTTTAAAGATCGATCGTGCGCGGTGCGTCGCCAGTCAGGCCGCACGCCTGTGACGTCACGGGGGTGGGCGGCGTGGCTCGTGAGGATCCGCAGCCCCGTATGGACGGTTCTGTCGTTTCGATTCCCGTTCCGCCCCCTGACTTTACGAACCTTTAGTTTGAGAAATGTCCGCCAACCCGTAGTTACGGGCAAATTAAACACCTGATTGTGTTTGTCATACCGCTGTTGATTTATTGTCGCATTCATTGGCTCATTCGATAACCTCCTCGAAAAGCTAAGGGTGCACAAGGGTAACACATCCGTAACAAACAAAATTACCTCCCCAACTTTAAAAATAAAATAAAATTCGTGTTTGCTTTTGGAGTCTGTGACGTGAGCTGGAGCGCGGGCTGATACGGGTGAATGTGGATATCTTACTCGATAATCCACCTTTCGACGCACGAATTAATTATGATCTCTCTATCTAAATCCGCTCAAGCCTCCCGTGAACCACGTGACTTACGTGTGGCCACGCCCACTCGGAACCCGTCCCCTCTCCCCCACCCACTGTGAAAACAGACGCCGCTCCGTGCAGCAGCAGCAGCAGCGCCCATGCCCTGATGCAGCCTCCCCCTCCTCCCTCTCCTCATCTCTCCTCATCTCTCCTCATCTCTCCTGACCCTCGGCTCCCGTTTATCGGCTCCTCCGTTCTGTTCCTCTCATTACCCATCCCTTTTCTTCGTCTCTCTTCCCGATTCCGTCCCTCTGTCTTTCCCCCTTCCTCGTGGTTGTAGCCACCACCTGAACAGCATTCCCTCGTTGTTCACCAACTTGTTAGCCGCGATTTTGGATGTCCGCCAATCGTATCTGGAACTCTACACGATTGCAGACAGAGAGAGAGAGAAAGTGACGAGATAAAGTGATGCGATAACGTGACGAGATCACGTGACGAGATCACGTGATGAGACAGAATGTGATGAGATCAGGAGTGGCCCGTCTATATAGGGCACAATGTTAATGTGGGGGGCCAAATTCAAAAGGAAAAAAATACAGATTAAAAAAAACGAATAAAAAAATTATGATAAAATAACAAAGATGTAATTAATAATAGCGTTTTTCCCCTTTTTTTCTGGCACCAAAACTGAAACATTTTTACGAGGAATCATGTGTGCATTAACCACAATACTTGTGGTTTCAGTTTTGTTGCCAAAAAAGGGGGAAAACCCTATTATATTTTAGTACTGGCAAAGTAGGTCTAATGATAAAGATGTAATTTTCAATTCTGTGCACGTACAGAGGGAATGTGAAATATAATTCATTTCTCAACATTTTTGATCATTTATTTCTTGGACAAACGGACGGAGAACCCGAATGAGTATGGCTCTGTTAGAAAAAAATACGCTTTATGAACATTAAACGCAAAATAGGGGCAAATGTGTCTCAGTTTACGTAAAACATCGGCCTAGATCTGCCCTTGGGGCTTGGGGGTGGGGCACCAACTACATGGTTCGCATCGGGCCGCCCCTGGATGAGATAAAGTGATGAAATAAAATGATGAGATCGAGTGCTGAGAGATGTATTCTTTTCTGTATTTAAGGAGACCCGTTGAAAGGATATGATTACGTAGGTCGATATCATTTTCCGCGAAATTAGCTATTCACGATCATTTCCGGAACGTATCCCTCGCGAATAACGAGGGAGCATTGTACAGCACTTATATATAAATATATACGGTAACATCCCCATGTACGTGTCCCCGATTAACGTCGCTTCGCAACAACGTCGTCACTTTATTAATACAACCACCCAATTTGCATCGCCCCAACCACCCACACTTACATCCACCTACTGACTATCCTGACAATCCGCTTCGATTAACGTCGCATCGATAGCCATCGTCGCACATTTCAGGAACGCATCCCCTCCCGCCCACCGACGTAAACCGGGCTATTACCGTATTTCACAAAGTCGTCATCCTCATAATCGTTATGCTCGTGTCGCCATACGTTCTTGACGGGTGCTCGTCGATGCAACACGAGTGGTGGGTGCTGCTGTCGCTCTCACAATGATCGCGAGCGTTTCGCTCGACCAGCGTCATTCCGCTTCGAACGCGACGGTCAAAAAGAAAAAAGCCACCCCAGCCAGCGCACGAGCGAACCCACGGACATCTCGCGTCGTCGACGTTGTCGACTCAGAGAGAGAGAGAGAGCGCGCCGTCAGCTGAGGACGCAACTCTGTGAATAAACGGCGCTCAACAAGCGGTAACACAATTCGAGTTATCGAGGATGGCACGGGGAGCGCATCGCCGGATTTCATCAACGAGCTCGAAGGGTGTAGTCCAATCGGCAGAGGGGAAGACAAAGACGGTCGGACGTGCACGCCTCTCCTGTGTATACGTGTGACGCCACCAACACCAGCCACTAAAAGTGTATGCAGTGGCAGCCGTAATAGATGCTCGCAAAAATAGTCTATTGTATTTGATGACAGGCGTGTGTACGTGTTAGAGAGTGTTTGTCTTATCGGAGCGGTGGCGCAGTGGTTAGCGCACTGCACTACGAAGTCGGCGACCCGAGTTCGATTCCCGCTCACGGCCAAACATCAGTGGCGAATATTGGATCCGATCCTGGGCCTCCCCTAGGTCGACTTAGCCTCAAAATTAGTATGTATGTTGGATTTCTTTCGCACCGTACGTAGGCAACCGTGCTAATCGGAGGTGCTGAGCGCGGGGAAAGACAACAAACTAAACACAAAAAGCAGAATACCTGGTGCGGTGTATAAACATCGCCACTCGGGAGACAAAGGCGGTCGGGCGTGATGCTGGTCACCCACCTCCTCATGCACCGTGCCGGCCTTCATAGATGCTCGGTAACATCACTTGGCCTTACAGTCTGTGAGGTTATAACGAGGACCTTTGCTTTTTTATGTTTACCTCTTATCTGCGTGTATAAAACATCAAAGAGTAACGTGTAACCACGTGGCACACAACCAACTTGACCCCAGGGTCACCAGAGTCGTGGAGGCGACCGCCCAGCCAGCAGCGATTGTCTGATCCAACATTCATCTCATCTCTCTCTTCGCGGATTCTCTCTCTCTCTCTCTTTTATGATCAGAGGAAACAAGAAGATGCTCGGTGTAGTCGGCACTTTGCTTCGTTCATCATTTCGTTTTTTATAATGCTTTGCTTGATGTAACCCCCCCCCCCTTTTTTAAATGAAAGATTTAACAATGGATGTCACGCTCTGCTCTCCTCACCCGATCACTTTCCACACACAAAGCGCTCACCACAAATGAACCACAGCGCCTTGCCGATCTCGTCAAGGCGCACAAATCATCACGCGAACTCCGCTCATCATCCTCGCAGCAGCAGCGACGGCTTTTGTCGGGCCGCCGAACAAAAAACGGTCACCGCATCGCGCGGCGTTTCAGGTGCGCTTCTGCGTCCGTCTGGAACGTTCTTCCTTCCGATACCAGGAAGCCACTGGAGCTGTGGAGTTTTAAATCATCTCGTTTGAAAACTAATTTCTTCAGAACTGCTTTTTGTGTTGAGTGTTTTGTCCTTACCTCGCACCTCCGATTAGCACGGTTGGCTATGTACGGTGCGAAAGAATTCCGGCATACAGTGTACATACTTCCTCTCTATCTGTCCCTCTCTCTCTCCTCGTCTTTCTCTGTTCCCTCTCTCACTCTCCATCCCATCTCTCTCCTTCTCTCCGTATCACTTTCCATCCTCGATCTTTCTCTGTCCCCTTCTCCCCGTCTCTCTCATCCCTATCTCACGTCTCCATCCCATCTCTCTCTCCCTCTGTCTCTCTCTATCACTACCCCCTCCACCTCCATCCCTCTCCCCTCCGCTCTCTCACTCGCCGAGTCTCCCGCCGCCGCTGAAGTCGGTGTCTCTCGCTCCGGGCCGGAACAGCTGAGCACGCAGCACCATCGCGAAACCGGCCCTGAGCTGGCGATTGAACTTGGCGAAGAGCAGCGGATTGAGCGCCGAGCTGATGTAGCCGCTGAGCACGGTGATCCTGAAGGGCACGAACAGCGCCTCGTCCACCAGCGAGACCACGTCCACCAGGTAGAAGGGCAGGCACGACAGCAGGAAACAGCCGATGATGATCCCCAGCTGCTTAGTCGCCTTGTGCTCGCTCCTGGCCGCCGCGGTCGCTTCGGCCGACGACGATTTCCCTCCTCCTCCAACGCCGCCAATGCGACGCGCCTGCAGCCTCGCCGCTCGGTAGATCTGCCCGTAGAGCGCCACCACGAACGCCACCGAGACGATGTAGGGCCCCATCTGGATGACGAATATGATGAGGCCGTGCACGTAGAAGAAGCAATCGTCGGGGCACAGGATGCGGTGGATGGTGTTGGGCGAGAGCGCGGGGCTCAGGCTGAAGAGGATGGGCGCCGAGACGAGCGCGGATCCGAGCCAGCAGAGCGCCAGCATCGCCCCCACGGTGCGCTCGGTGACGCGCGCCGCGTAGCGCAGCGGGTCGCACACGGCCACGTAGCGGTCGTAGGCGATGCATGCGACGTGCAGGATGGAGCACGTGGTGAGCGCGAAGTCGAGGAAGAAGTGCCAGTGGCAGAGGAGGTCGGCGTAGAACCAGCAGCTGTACACGGCCTTCACCGTGGCCAGGGGCATCACGAGGGTGCCCACGAGCAGGTCGGAGACGGCCAGCGACAGGGCCATGACGTTGGGCCAGGAGCGGAGGCGCCTGAAGAAGGAGACCGTGGCGATGAGGAGGAGGTTGCCCGCGACCGTCGTGGCGTTGACGAGGGCGACCAGGGTGAGGACGATGGCGCGGTCTCGCACAGAGAGGCTGGGGCCCGTGCAGTTGAGGTCGTAGAAGCGGATGGTGCAGGAGGAGTTCGCCATGGCTCGAGAGAGAGAGAGACTTTGCTTTGTTTGGGATAAAGCGACGATGGTTGTTTGGTGGAGACCGTTGGGATGAATCGACCGCTCGCTCGCACCTTGGCCCGGCTTCTCGCTGCTTGTCACGCGTCTCCCTTCCTTCGGAGACAGCCGAGATCGGCGCGCCGTATCACCCCGGGTCGTCCTTGTGAATAAAACAACAGCGACAACGACGTTGATGGTGGGACATGCCACGGATGACGTTGGACTTCTTTCGCACCGTATACGTAGCCAACCGCGCTAATCCGGAGGTGTTTGTCGCGGTATAGTCTGGCGTGTGGGGCAACAATTAACAAAACTATCTGAACATTCGTCAACAACACGGTGTTTGTGTGTGTGACACTTTTAAAATGACACATCTGTAATGTAGGCGACGTTTCGGGCAATGGGCCGTCTTCATTAGTACACGTGCAAATTGCATCGATCGTGAGATGCAATGTGCACATCCGATTTGCCTATAAATCCAGCGCTGTGTGTGAAGGCAGCTGCGAGGGTTGATGGATCACGCACGGATGTCGCGAAACTCCTTTGCCGTGGGCGTCCAGGAGGAGGAGGAGAAAGCGGCACTGCAACGACTGACATCATCTGTCCCTTCTCTATGGGATTGCGTGTTGCACCCTTCCACGCATAATCAGCGCATTGAATTTGATTAAAACACCCTCATGTATAGAGGACCCCAGAGCTTGGGAAATTGTTGGTAGCACCGGCGCCTTACCGCCTGCTGCCTTCCAGCTTGTCTGTGGCACACGATGCGACCGTGCTCGTCAAGACGCGTGGGCTTATGTGGTCGCACTCATCACAAATGAACCACAACACCTCGCTAATCTCGTCAAGGAGCATAAACCATCACGCCACCTCTGGTCATCCTCACAGCGGCACCGTTCGGCGAACCATCGAACAAAGGCGGTGGTCACCGCGTCGCGCGGCGCTTTCAGGTGCGCTTCTGCCGCCGTCTGGAACACTCTTCCTGCCGATGTTAGGAAGACACTGGAGTTGTGCACTTTTACATTATCAAGATTGAAAACTCATTTCTTTAGAGCTGCTTATTTGTGTTTAGTGCTTTATCCCCCCCCCCCCCGCTCGCACCTCCGAATAGCGAGGTTGCCTACGTACGGTGCGAAAGAACTTCCACACACTTCTCGTGTGGCTAGCACCTCGCCCGTCCGCTTTTGTCTCCCCAGCGCTGATGTTTACACACCGCGACAGCGACTCATGTAAAGCGAAGTCGACCTTGGGAATCCGCCGATAGCGGTTCAAATATTCGTCACCGATGTTGGCCGAGAGCGGGTTTTGAACTCCGGTCGCCGGATTCGTAGCGCGGTTGCGCCAACCGCTGCGCCACCGCTCACCGCAGAGCACAGACGCACACAAGCACGCAATCATCGCGTGCTTCATCTGAAACTCGAGACCCGTTCTCAGGAGGGTGCTGTTGTCAAGATGGGGATGAAAACCGCAGTGAAGATGATGGTCAAGATGATGATTATAATCTTGGTTTTGATGATGCTCTTCATGATTTGATGATTCATGTGATGATTAGTGTCACGATGATGATGATGATGCTTATTATCGTTGAGATGATGAAAGCGACAATGGTAATGATGATGACCATGGTACTGATGACTACGATTTTTTTTAAATGATGATTCTGCTGCTGCTGATGATGATGATGAAGTTCATCATTGCCACCATTGTGGTAAGACAGTTAAAATCGATGTTGATTGCGAACGACGACTTTGACACAAGATGGTGAAGCTGCGCGACTGCCTTGACTCGCCACCCAGAGCCCACCGGTTCTATTCAATCTCCCGGGGCGGCAACTAAAAATCCATCCCCCTTCCTCCTCCTTCTCCTCCTCCCCGTCCCCCCTCCCTCCGCCCAGCAGCAGCTGCTGTATTAATGGCAGCTTCACCGCGCCTGGTGGGGTAAAGTGTGGGTACACCAACCTCTTCAAGGGATGCCTGGCCAGCGGCGTGGAAGAGTAGGCCAAAGGTGCCCACCTAGAGGAGGAGCCCCTCCGCTCCCCCGCTCGAGTGGCGGCGCTTCGCCGGCAGCGGCGTGAGCTAAGCGGTTGCAGAGCCGCACGGTTTGTGCTCATGACGTTGATGACGACGATGATGGTGGTGGGATTACAACATCAATTGTTGCACAAAGACAACGCGACATCGATGATGTATAATGCACACGGCAACAACCACAACAGCAAACAGCAACCACCACCACCACCTCACCTGCAAACACTATACGCGTTCTCTCCACCTCAAATGTCCCCACCTAAACCACATTTACAATCAATAGAACGCGTTCAGAGTATTTGCGTGGCACAGTGGGCCGTGCACCTGCTGAAATGTACACGGAAAAAATGTGTTCAGTTTTAAACATTCACAGCAACAGCGACAATTCTACCACTCGCGCCGCGCTCTTGCTGTTTAAACGCATTCAAGTACGCGCATCGATCATATATATACACACACGCATACGTACCCACAGACACACACATGGACACACAGAGACACACTCGCGCTAAAAAAAATGCGCTCTCCCAGGTGCTGAAACCTAATTATTTCCACGGAATTTCACACTTCCACCGCAGGCGTGGGATTTGAGACGAATCAGGCAGCTCCCTTTGGAGGTGGCCACACCTTTATTGAGGCGTTGGTTAACTACAAGATGCAGAGCGGTGGCACCACATTCGACCAAAGTTCGTCTGACGTTGCTCCGACATTGTTCCAGCGTTCGTCCAACGTTTAGCCAAGGTTGGTCCAACGTCCGTCCAACGTTGAGCCAAGGTTGGTCCAACGTTCATCCAACGTTCGTCCAACGTTGGTCCAACGTTCGTTCAAAGGCGGTTCCAATCACATGACCACGTTGGCGTAACGTTGCAATGTTCACGGAGTACAAACTCGGCGACGTGAGTTCGGTTCCTGGCCGAGTGGTATCCTGCATTGCTCTCCTTTCACGAACCCGCCATTGACCGGAGTGGTGAAGTATGGTTGGCCAAACAACCCCCATGACCGCCACGGTCGTGAGCAGGCCTTCATCCAGCAGTGGATTCACAAGGGGCCGCACGGTACACACCGACATGGGGCAGTGACGTGGCCCGGCGGCGGCACGTTTCGCGGTTCGGATCCCAGCGGCCGCCCTAGTTAATACAGCAGTGTGCGTACTGACCCGAGCAATACTCCTACGCCGCCGTCTGCTTTGCTCACTGTGAACACTCAAGATCCCGCAGCGTTCATTCGCAAGGTAAACCACTGTGCGCCGGCGTCAGGAGTCCAAATTTGCCAAATTCAGAAACTCAGCTGAGGTCACACAGCGCATCAGCGGCAATTATCACCCCCACCCCCTAATGGCATCACACCAATGCACAGCTGATACTGGGGGGGGGGTGCCCTAGGTTAGACCACAGCAACCATAGGCCCCCTACTGGCTCGACTGATAACCAAGATCACCACTCTTGCAAATGAGACTCCGATCCTTGGTCCCTTGAGTCCAAACAGCGGTGCTGCCGTTTATGTAGCGGTGAGCAGAGCCGTCCTCAGGTTGGTATGGTGATTCGGGGCAAACCGCCCCGGGCCCCACGCTTGGGAGGGGGCGGGGGGGCTACGCTTCGACGTCACGGTGTCAGTGGGAATACTCCTGGTTTAGTTGGGAGGCGTCGGGGCAGCCAACGTGGCGTGATTTTCTCTGGGCACCGCACCCCTCCTATGGACGGCTCTGGCATTGAGCACTCCTGCTGTTCCCTACTTGCTCTGTGTATCTAGAGGATTACCAGTCCCTGGAGAATTATTTATTCTCTCTGTCCCTCCTTCTCCGCTGTGCCCAATATTGTTGTTGTGGTAATGTTCTGACCTGCACCTACTGGACATCTGTAAAAAACAGCATTATGGCTCAACACTGTCCATAGAGAAGTAATAAAATAATAAAAATAAAACATAATAAAATAATTCTCACGACGTTTCGGCCACAACGCAAGCAGCCGTCCTCAGGTGAAGAACATGTCTGTCGATAAGACAGAGTCTAAATGACACGTCTTAGGCTTGGAGTGTCTATTTAAGCTGTGAGGGAGGAGGAAGAGAGCCTTGACAAAAGAATTTGCATTTGAAGAGGAATTTAGCATATTTATGGGAAATGCAGGAATGCGAATAGTGCTAATTGTGAAATGCGTGGGAGGTGGGCGGAGGGTTTTCAAAGTCATATTATGCCCATGCATTATGCAGGATTAGCAGCATCAAAGGGAGGGGGCAGGGGCAGGGGCAGCACCAACAAAGGGAGGGAATGTGAATAGTATGCAGCTGCAGCAACCAAACAACCATGTAAAAAACTAAAGTATAAACTTCATAGTATCATCAGTATACTAAATATACTCTCCAATAAGCTGAGCTACTAACAGTAAGTAATACATTACAATTCTATGTCGCAAAAAATATAATATGCTTCCAGCTAAACTTTTTTCTCTTACATCACATGGGTCTACCCCGTTCTATATACTGCCATAGACAAACCAAACATTAAATTATATACTGTATTACTATACACCACACTATACCTTATACATTGTTATATTACACTATGTATTATTCTACCCACCCTAATGTAGATCAAACTGCTATATATTCACTATACAATTACGATACTATATATTACTTTGTACATTGTATTAAGCATATAAATGTTATACTATTTGTTATTATACACTGTACCATTGACCGTCGTGTGAAAGATACTAAGAGGCAGCAACGAAATATGAGAATAGGAGAGTAGCAGAGCAAAGAATCCATTCCCTGCGGAGAATACAATGCCAGTGAGTGGAACGCGGTCTGAGAGTCACCGTAAACGTGAACACAATTAGTTAAGATCCGAAATGGTTTATTACGTCCTTCCAATGATTGCTAAGCCAGAATCCATCTTCTCGGTTGAAATTGTCTCTGTGTTTGTATATGTGGATCGCCTCATGAACGAATCTCTCATGATAGCCAGATGGCTTGCAGAAAACCTCTGTCTTGGAGAAGTCAATGTCATGTGAGCCCACTGAATTGTAACAGTGATCTGCCACGGCTGAGGAGTTTGTCCTACCGTGTTTCAGGTCTGCTTTATGTTCACGGATGCGGTCCGAGACATGTCGTTTGGTTTCTTCAATGTAACTGCTACCACAGAGGAAACTTAGTTTGTAGACGCCAGGGTACTGTATGTCTGGAACCACATCTTTTACAGACGGGACCAGATCACGGATTTTATGTACTGTGTTGAATCGGACCTGGATCTTGTGTTTAATCAGGATTTTGGAGATCTTTTTTGTGACCCCAGCAATGTAGGGTAAGGTGATGGTCTTGAAAGGCTCCTCAACAGGATCCTTCTTGATGGTTGGAGTGATGGCCTTGCGGATTGTGTAGTCGGAGTAACCATTATCCTTAAGAGCTTGGCGTACGTGTTTGAGTTCACTGGCAATGTGTTCCTGGTCGGAAATGCATTGGGTTCTATGGTATAGAGTCTTGATGAGGGAATTCTTCTGGGATGGATGGTGGTGGGAATCCGGTTTTAGGTAAGCATCCGTATGGGTGGCTTTCCTGTATACAGAGTGGCTCATTGAACCATCAGGTCTCCTTTTAATTAGGACATCTAAAAAGGGTAGCTTGCCATCTTTTTCGACTTCCATGGTGAATCTGATGGCTGGGTGTATGGAATTGATGTGGTCGAGAAATTGGTCTAGAGCAAGCCGGCCATGTGGCCAGATGACACAAGTGTCGTCTACGTACCTCTTCCATGGAAGAGGTACGTAGACGACACTTTTGTCCTGATGACCGGATGGTTCAATGAGCCACTCTGTCTACAGGAAAGCCACCCATACTGATGCTTACCTAAAACCGGATTCCCACCACCATCCATCCCAGAAGAATTCCCTCATCAAGACTCTATACCATAGAGCCCAATGCATTTCCGACCAGGAACACATTGCCAGTGAACTCAAACACGTACGCCAAGCTCTTAAGGCTAATGGTTACTCCGACTACACAATCCGCAAGGCCATCACTCCAACCATCAAGAAGGATCCTGTTGAGGAGCCTTGCAAGACCATCACCTTACCCTACATTGCTGGGGTCACAAAAAAGATCTCCAAAATCCTGATTAAACACAAGATCCAGGTCCGATTCAACACAGTACATAAAATCCGTGATCTGGTCCCGTCTGTAAAAGATGTGGTTCCAGACATACAGTACCCTGGCGTCTACAAACTAAGTTTCCTCTGTGGTAGCAGTTACATTGGAGAAACCAAACGACATGTCTCGGACCGCATCCGTGAACATAAAGCAGACCTGAAACACAGTAGGACAAACTCCTCAGCCGTGGCAGATCACTGTTACAATTCAGTGGGCTCACATGACATTGACTTCCCCAAGACAGAGGTTCTCTGCAAGCCATCTGGCTATCATGAGAGATTCGTTCATGAGGCGATCCACATATACAAACACAGAGACAATTTCAACCGAGAAGATGGATTCTGGCTTAGCAATCATTGGAAGGACGTAATAAACCATTTCGGATCTTAACTGATTGTGTTCACGTTTACGGTGACTCTCAGACCGCGTTCCACTCACTGGCATTGTATTCTCCGTAGGGAATGGATTCTTTGCTTTGCTACTCTCCTATTCTCATATTTCGTTGCTGCCTCTTAGTATCTTTCACACGACGGTCAATGGTACAGTGTATAATAACAAATAGTATAACATTTATATGCTTAATACAATGTACAAAGTAATATATAGTATCGTAATTGTATAGTGAATATATAGCAGTTTGATATATATTAGGGTGGGTAGAATAATACATAGTGTAATATAACAATGTATAAGGTATAGGGTGGTGTATAGTAATACAGTATATCATTTAATGTTGGGTTTGTCTATGGCAGCATATAGTACCTGTTTGATGTAAGGGAAAAAAGTTTAGCTGGAAGCATATTATATTTTTTGCGACATAGAATTGTAATGTATTACTTACTGTTAGTAGCTCAGCTTATTGGAGAGTATATTTAGTATACTGATGATACTATGAAGTTTTTACTTTAGTTTTTTACATGGTTGTTTGGTTGCTGCAGCTGCATACTATTCACATTCCTTCCCTTTGTTGGTGCTGCCCCTGCCCCTGCCCCCTCCCTTTGATGCTGCTAATTCTGCATAATGCATGGGCATAATATGCCTTTGAAAACCCCCCGCCCACCTCCCACGCATTTTACAATTAGCACTATTCGCATTCCTGCTTTTCCCATAAATATGCTAAATTCCTCTTCAAATGCAAATTCTTTTGTCAAGGCTCTCTTCCTCCTCCCTCACAGCTTAAATAGACACTCCAAGCCTAAGACGTGTCATTTAGACTCTGTCTTATCGACAGACATGTTCTTCACCTGAGGACGGCTGCTTGCGTTGTGGCCGAAACGTCGTGAGAATTATTTTATTATGTTTTATTTTTATTATTTTATTACTTCCCTTCTACGTGACTTTACCGAAAGAACCAAGAAGATGAATTCCTGCAGTCACGAAAGCTTTAAATCGAAATTTAAACTGTCCATAGACTCAACACTGCCCATAGACTCAACACTGCACCATAGATTCAACACTGCACCATAGACTCAACACTGCACCATAGACTCAACACTGCCCATAGACTCAACATTGCCCCATAGACTCAACACTGTACCATAGACTCAACACTGCCCATAGACTCAACACTGCACCATAGACTCAACACTGCACCATAGACTCAACACTGCCCATAGACTCAACACTGCACCATAGACTCAACACTGCACCATAGACTCAACACTGCACCATAGACTCAGCACTGCACCATAGACTCAACACTGCACCATAGACTCAACACTGCACCATAGACTCAACACTGCACCATAGACTCAACACTGCACCATAGACTCAACACTGCACCATAGACTCAACACTGCACCATAGACTCAACACTGCACCATAGACTCAACACTGCACCATAGACTCAACACTGCCATATAGACTCACCACTGCCCGTAGACTCAACACTGCACCATAGACTCAACACTGCCCATAAACGCAACACTGCCCATAGACTCAGCACTGCCTATATACTCAACTATATTATAGTGCGCCTTCAGTTAAGGCGCTCTATAAATCTAAGATAAGATGTAGTCACCAGAACACACAATTTACGTAACGAGCACGTATTCACTCGTTGCACGACGGCTGACCTAGTTGATACTCCGTCTTTCAAGAACCGTAACGATATCAAATGCCGCCCCGTCAGCTTCGAGGTGCACGTTAAACATCCCATGACGTTCAGTCGCAAGAGCAAAGCCGTTGCGGTGCCGGCGTCATGGTTCACATTTGCGAAGATCGCAGGGCATATGACTCACGTGGGATCGCGCCAACAGCAGCAGCAACAACAGCAGCAACTAAAGTTGCTTACCGTGTCCTCTACGTGTCCCCATCACCCGTCATCCCAACCCCTTCCTCCTCTGCCTACTCCTCATCATCCTCCTTCCTTCCTAGTCCTTATCCTCCTCCTCGCGATAACTCCACACCACTCTCCAACCACCTACCGCCTCCATAACCTCCACGTTGCTCACCATTATCGTCGCGCCACGCAAATCCTTAGCCGGTGGCTCTGGCGGGAGATTTGGGCGGCAGAAGGCCACTGCCGATGCCGAAGATGTAGGGGCTGGTGGAGGTGTAGACTCCCGTGATGAAGAAGTCAGCGTCAGACCAGTAGATGAGGCGGTCCGAGTCGGCCAGGAACTGCAGCGCCAGGTGGGCGCACCAGGACACCTCGAACAGCATCAGGGCCATCAGCACGGGGCCCGAACCTCCGCGGGTCTTGACAGATCCTCCTCCGCCTAAAGGTGGACCAGAGGATCGATGACAAGATACGACCAAAGGATGAATCAGAAAACAGGGGACAGACGATTTACAAGAGGACAGACGAGATGCTGAGCGAGAAGTTGGACCAAATGATGGACCAGTGTAGAAGATTGAACAGAAGAGGGCCCAGAGGTTTGTCCAGAAGTTGGCCTGGGGGATAGACCAGAACCAAAAGCTGGACCAAAGAATGGACCAACACATGGACCAGAAGATGGGTGAGCTGGGTAGTGGTGGTCACGCTGCACGTGGCTGCCTGTGAACCAGCACTGTGGAGGCAGCAACGAGGGTTGGTGGATCACCCGCAGATTTTGTGAAAACCCCTTCCTTGTGGTGGGAATCGAGTACGAGCCATACTCTGGCTCGCCGGCAGAAGGCGGTACAGAAAGTGTGAACCAATTTCCATCTGTTCCATCCGTGTGGAATAAAGTGTTGGCTACTCCGGTTTACTCCAACACGTATAAGCACTCGTCAGTGATTGCCTGAAATCACCTTCATCTATACGCGCACCTCCGTTGGTTGCGGGTCACGCGGCGTTTGTGAGTTGCGGTTATATCTACGACGCTGGCAATATAAACACTCAATATTATTATTAGGGTGCAGTGAGAATGTAAATGAGAAGACAGGACCAGACGCTGATCTTGGAGATGGACGAGAAGATGCACCAGCAGATTGAGCAGAAGATTTACTGCAATATGGACCAAAGCAGTGTACTTCATTGCAAGGCCCGAAGGCCACTCGTGGCCACTGGCAGGGCCCCGAGTGGCCTTTAGTGCGGCCCCTGACGTGCGATCCCCACCGACAACACACAGACAGCAAAGACAACCCCCCCCCCCCCCCATTATCATCATGCTGCTGTCACAAACCCCCAATGGTTTCAAATGTGTGGTGACCCTCGCTCACACTGATGAAAGTGGCAACCCCCCCTACCCCTTTCCTCTGAAAATTATTTAAGAATACTGGACCAAAGAATGGAGCAGAGGATTGACCGTCGCATGCACCAGAAGATTTACCGGAGGAGGGTTCGGCAGAGGACAGCCCCTTCACCGCGGCCCTCCGAGAGCGCATCAGCGTGAGGACGATGCGCAGCGACGCGACGAAGACCACGACGAGGGGACAGACGTTGGTGCCCAGGAGGTAGATGTACTTGTAGGCCATGTGGGAGACAGCGCAGCGGCGGGCCTTGGGGCACGTGAAGAGGTCCGACGGACACGTGTCTCGGTGCATTGACAACGACGACGAGTTGGTGGATGATGATGATGATGATGATAGGTTAGTGAATGATGACGATGTTAGGTTGGTGAATGTTGATGATGTTGAGTTGATAGAGTACGGCATCAGAATGATGGGCGCTTCCCACTCGCTGCCCATGAAGATGGACGGGAGTGAGAAGGCCACGGTGGTGGCCCAGGCGAGGAGGCAGCAGAGGCGAGCCAAGCGCTGCTGGTCGAGAGGTGCAGACCGCAGGGCTGGGTTTGAGTCCCGGTCCCGGGTTTTGTGTGCTGAGAGATCGGCGTTCTTGTTGTTGTTATTGGTGGTGGTGATGATGTTGGTAGTGGTGGTGATGGTGGTGGTGTTAGTGCGTTCCAATGGTCTTTGGATGGTACTTGAAACATGCTGTGGGCTTGCTGCTTCTATTATCTGTCCTCCTATCACTAATCCTCCTCCGAATCTATCCCCTTCTGTCTCTACTCCAAATAGTCCGCGTCCCACGTCTCTCATTCTTCCTCCTACAAATACCCCTCCATCTGCTTCTTCTTCAAATACTGCATCTCCTCCTCCACGACCATCACCACCTCCATCAATGTCACTCATTCCTTCTCCTCCTGCCGCTCTATCACCATCACCCCCAACTCCACGTCCTTCTCCGATTCCTCCTCCTGCTTCCGTCGCCACTTCCTCCGTTCTGCCACCACCTTGATCACCACCGCGACCGCCGCTGAACGCCGGCCAGCCGCACAACTTCTGATAGCGATAGACGCAAATGAGCAGCGTGAAGCAGATGGCGCCCGTCTCGGCCACCGCCGACGCGAACTTGAGCGCGGGGCAAACGACGGTGAGGATGTCTCCCTCGAGGTCTCTGGGCCTCGTCATCTCCACCATGGCGATGCTCACCAGGTCCGGCATGTCGGCGAGGCACGTGCCCACCAGGTTGGCCGTCGCCAGGTTGGCGAGGAACAGGTGGAAGGTGCGGCCACGCTGGCTCCGGCTGGGCCCCGCGGCGCTGCTCGGCGCGGTCTTGGCCCTGCGCGTCTGCAGCCCGCCGCTGAGCAGCAGAAGCGAGAGCAGGAGGAGCGAGTTGCCCAGCAGGCTGGCCAGCCACAGCAGGATGCGCAGAGACACAATGGCTCTCTCGGTGTGGTTCATGGTTAGTGGGCCACGTGAGTTCGTGTGTGTGTGGTTGTCTACAGGTGAGTGTGTGTGTCTACAGGTGAGTTTGTGTGTGTTTATAGGTGAGTTTGTGTGTGTGTCTACAGGTGAGTGTGTGTGTGTCTATAGGTGAGCTGGGGTGTGTGTGTGTGTCTACAGGTGAGTGTGTGTGTCTACAAGTCAGTGTGTGTGTCTACAGGTGAGTTTGTGTGTGTGTCTACAGGTGAGTTTGTGTGTGTCTATAGGTGAGTTTGTGTGTGTGTCTACAGGTGAGTGTGTGTGTGTCTATAGGTGAGCTGGGGTGTGTGTGTGTGTCTACAGGTGAGTGTGTGTGTCTACAAGTCAGTGTGTGTGTCTACAGGTGAGTTTGTGTGTGTGTCTACAGGTGAGTTTGTGTGTGTTTATAGGTGAGCTCGGGTGTGTGTGTGTGTCTACAGGTGAGTGTGTGTGTGTGTCTACAGATGTGTGTGTGTGTGACAACAGGTGAGTTCGTGTGTGTGTCTACAGGTGAGTGTGCGTATTTCTCTATCTACAGGTGAGTTATTGTGTCTACAGGTCAGTTCAGGTGTATCTACCTACAGGTGAGTTCGGGTGTGTGTGTGTCTACACGTGAGATTAAGTATGTCTGTGTCTGCAGGTGAGTTCGGGTGTGTCTACAAATAAGTTCGAGTGTGTGTACAGGTGAGTTCAGGTGTGTGGGGTTCTGGGAGAATGGGTCTATACGTGTGTACATGTATGTGACTAGGTGGGTGGTTATATAGTGTATATGGTGGTGGGTGTGCGGGGTGGAGGGGTGCCGGCCTTCATAGGTGCTCGCTAAGAGCACTTTCCCCAACAGTTAGTTAAGGCTATACGGGGGATCTTTGTCTTTGTTTGGGGATGGTGTGTCTCTTTGTGTCAGTCCATGTGTGCAGGTGTGCGTGTGCCTGTGCAGGTGTGTGGAGAGAGGAGTGGTGTGTATGCAGGTGTGGGTATCATGTTCCTACATGTGTTCAGGATGTTGTGTGTCTCTGTCTATTTGCCTCTGTCTATCAGCCCGTCTATTAATTTGTCTAGGGTTCTGTCTTTGTGCCTGAATGTGCCTTAACTGTCAATGTGTGTGTCTGTCTGGCCGTCTATCCGTCCATCTGTCTACCTACTTACCTACCCACCTATGTATCCTTCTTTCTGTTCATCAGGTTTGTCTACATGCGATTCTGTCCATCAATTGTCGATACATTTGTATGTTGAACTTCTTTCACACCGTACGTAGCCAACCGTGAATGTCTATCCCACACACACGCCAGTCCGTCTGTCTGCCTATCGGTCTGTGAGTACGTCTGTATGCCTTCCTACCTGTCCCGATCTCTGTGATTCTCTCTGCCCGCCTGTCTGCCTGTGGCTCTGTCTGTCTGCCTGCCCTCGTGGTCGCGTGGCTGCGGGTAGAGCGGCAGTGATGATGATGATAGTGATTGATGATGCCCTGCCCCTGTCTCGGGGCTTATAAACCCCGCGTGGTCGCTTCGGCAGCCGCTTGGAGGCGACATCAGGGGCCCAATTACCGCGGCCGTGACGGGCGGCCTCCCCCGGGGGGAGACGCAGTCGGGTGGGGGTTGGGGGTTGGGGATCAGAGCTCGTGGGGGAGACGCGACGTCAACCCGCATCTCGTCACTCACTCACTCACTCATTATCATCGTTTACCATCGGTCGTGATCTATCCACTGCTGGGTGAAAGCCCCCCGCCCCGCCCTCTGGCAACCTCCCCCACCCCACGTCATCTCTGGCGGTCTGGCCAGGCAACAATCCCGTCTGGTTCCTGCGAACGGGACGATTTAATCGCTCCATCTACGCGTGATGGGTTGTTTTTTATTCCCTCCTTTGGGCCGCGAGCATCGACCGCCACCACCACCGAACATCGCCACCCTGCCTGGCCGTGACGCCTCCTGCCCAAGGCCCACGTGCACCTCCTCTCAGCAGCCATTGTGACGGTGCCTCTACCGAGCACGTGGTCTACGACTCACGTGCTCGTGGTCCTGCTGCGATGACAAACACGCTAATAACCCAACACGTCCGTCGACGATAACAACAACACGATATCTATGGGATCTTTTGCCAGTATCCAAAATGATGAAAAAAAATAATAGGGGCCGTCCATAAATGACGTCACGCGATTTTGGACGATTTTTTTACCCCCTCCCCAGTCATACGGCGTCACAAAAAGTCAGACCCCCCCCCCTCAAATATGACGTCACAAAGCTCTGCCCCACCTCCCCCAAAAAAATAAAACATGCTTCAAATCGCTTTAAACTATTGTCATTGTAGTGCGTATTTAATGTGGCGCTGCACTCTGATGTTATAGGAGATAACATTTATTTAAAAAAAAAGTATATTTAAATAAGTAGAACGTGTTGTCTATATTAATTTAAAGTTGCGCATTTTGATGTGACGTCACATTTCTCACCCCCCCCCCCCCCTTCGTCACATATCGTTACAAATGTTTGACGTCATTTATGGACGGCCCCTAACATGTTCAAACACAAAGGCATCAAGTCTGCATTACACAACTACACATATTTGTGGCAAAGCATGCAAACAAACGTGCTCTGGTAATGTTATGCATCGTCTTTGAAACCGATTGGCCCACACCAGAGACAGCCTTCTTCATAGCCTTGTCTCACCACCAGTGGTAGAGCAGAGAACGCCACAAGGCGAACAGAAAAAAAACACAATGCAACACTGTGTGTGTAGTCTGGAAAGTACCCATGTGGGTACTTTCCAGACTGTACACCATGCAAAAATTATAAAAATAGACTTTTGTATTTTTGGGGGGGGGGGGGGGCGCAATAATGCATATTTTTTGCATGGCAAGTGAGCTGTGATGTCACATCTGTCATGTCACCCGTGCATGCGCAGTGCTGGGCGCGCAGCGCTACGAACCCGGCGAACCGAGTTTGATTCCTGCTCACGGCCACCGCCGGTGACGATTATTTGAACCGCTCCTGGGCCTCCCCTAGGTCGACTCAGCCTCAAACGAGTAACTGGTGTGGTGTGTGAACATCGCCACTGGGGAGACAAAGGCGGCCGGGCGTGGTGAATCCAAGTCCCGGGCGAAGCCGGGTAGTAAAGCTAGTCTTCTATATAAAGTAGGCGACGTTTCGGGTAGTGGCTTTTCTTCACAGCGCACGGATGTATGTTGAACTTCTTTCGCACGGTACGTAGCTAGCCACGCTAATCGGAGGTGCGGCGAAAGGACAACAAACTAAACACAAAAATGCAGGATGAGTTTTCAATCCATGTTTAAAAGTGAAGGGGGGGGGAGGGGGTTGGTTTATTTTTATTCGATTGAGCAATTAAAGTTGAGAGATTCTGGGAACCGTGGCGACCCGCGGGGTGGTGGGATGAGATTTTAGCGAGAGAGAGAAAACAATTGACACATCAAGTAGTCGATCGTTCCTTCATTTACTGGATTTTATTTCTCCAACTCTTTCGCCACGAGACGCGAAGGACCACGTGGTCGCCTAACTCGAAGAGCAATCCCGAGAGAAATGTGCACGGACACACGTAAACACAGGCAAAGACGTCCCGTTCTAGCTTTACAGGAGGAGTCCCCAACCTCCGGGCCGCGGATCGGGACCGGTCCGTGGCCTGTTAGGAACTGGGCCGCACAGCAGCAGGAGGTGAGAGCGACGAGTCCGAAAAGGGGGAAAGACCCAATCATGACCCCCACCCCCCACCCCAGTCATTGAAAAAAATTGTCTTCCACGAAACCGGTCCCTGGTGCTAAAAAGGTTGGGGACCGCTGATGTACAGGATCGTTGGGGCAAGTGCTGTTCGCGAGTAGCACCTGTTATAGCCGGTACGGCACACGATGGAGAGGGGTGGGTGGCCAGCACCACGCCCGGCCGCCTTTGTCTCCCCAGTGCTGATGCTGTTTACACATCGCACCAGGCTCTCGTTTTGAGTCGAGCGAGAGGAGGACCAGGCCCGGTTCAGATACTCTATTCATCACCGAAGTTGGCCGTAAACGGGAATCGAACTCAGGTCGCTGGGTTCGTAGTGCAGTGCGTTAACCCCTTCGCCACCGCTCGCCTACAAAAAAACGCACGCGTGCTGCAACACCCACACGGCAGTGTTCTAACACGCGTTCTAACAGAGCTGGAGCTTAAATTTTGTCACTTGTTGTAACATGTGTTTAAAAAAAAAAAACATGTTTAAAAGTACATCGTCGGCCAATCAGGGTTGGTGGTCTCGACACGGCTGAGTGCAGTGTCCCATTGCCAAGTGGTGGGCACATGCCTTCATCGATGTGCTTCATCGCTCGACTTAATTGCATGTTTTAGCTTCCATGATTGTGGTAACCCCCCCCCCAACCCGTCACCCCCACCAGGTGACTCTTGCGAACGAGACTCCTACCCTGGTCTCTTTGGGGCCGTCCATAAATGACGTCACGAGATTTTGGACGATTTTTGACCACCCCCCCCCCCCCCCTTCGTCACACGGTGTTACAAAAAGTCAGACCCCCCCCCCCCTCAAATATGACGTCACAAAGCTCTGCCCATGTTGATGTGACGTCACATTTCTCAACCCCCCCCCCCCCCGTCGTCACAAATGCCTGCCCCCCCCCCAGGTGCGTGACGTCATTTATGGACGGCCCCTTAAACCTTTTCCCGTTCGAAGACGTCTGCAAATTGCAGGCTGTGGGTGTCCCCGTTCACCTGCTGAACTCCGGAACGTGCTAGCGGCTCGGGCAGTAATTTTCTTTGGAGAGGCCTAGCAGCGCCCGTTGTTTATAAAGACATTGTTACTCACCGCAGAGAACCGCAGAGACACGACCGCACTCTACGATGGCTGGCGCCAAACTGTGCCACGCACACTGTCGCATGGCCTTGTGGGAGCCCCGGTACCGGAAAAGTTACTTTACTTTAAGTTTTCCTACCGGTTTCCATTTGATGATGTAAACGAACGTCATCGGGACGGGAAAGGGGTAAGAGTCCTCGCCCGGTCACACAATCAACTTGACACTTGACCTGTGCCGTGTTATCATCCATTGAGCAAGGCCGACATTGCCACAGCTCTGGGTGGTGATGATGGCATGTACGTTGATCTTCTTTCGCACCGTACGTAGCCAACCGTGCTACTTCGGAGGTGTGGGGGAAGGACAGCTAAAAAAACTAAAAGCAGTTCGAAGGACGTGAGTTTGTCAATGCAGCCGATTTAAAAGTGCACAGCTCCAGTGGTTTCCGACATAAGAGCGATCCAGATGGCCGCAGAAGCACATCTGAAAGTGCCACGCGATGCGGCGACCGCCGCCTTTGTTTGATGGCCAGCCAAAAGCCGCTGCTGCGAGGACGAGCGGAGTTCGCGTGATTATGGTTCATGGTCCTTGACGAGATGACCAGCGAGCTATTGCGGTTGATTAGTGGCAAGCACTTTGTGCGAAATGTGTGCGAGGATAGATTCGGCCCATCATCATCCCTCCAGGGTCGATAAAACAGCGGTTGTCCTGCGGATAGACCCTCCCCCCCTGGGGCCACGTGAATGTGGAATTCCCACCACGGGCTCTGCAAGGGGCTGCAGAGAGGAGAATGAGCACCGATGCCTCGATGCTCGCTCGGGAGCAGCGACAGATCGCTCGTTGGGACCAGGACAATCACCGCGAGAGCGACGAGCTGCTGTCGGGTCTACGAGCTCCATCCCGCATGAAGTCCCGCGATGGCCCAGCAGGCTGGTTCAGAGTTCACCGTTCTGGCGTCTCCCCAGTCTTGGGGAGCTGAACGTAAACACACAAAAAATAACCGCTCCCCCCCCCCCGGTTCCAGTGTAACGAGAGATTCAAGAAATGGTCGATCGTCGCGCACGAACGACGCTCGTACGCGCACACCAGTAGCTTGACGCACGCGAACACGCATCAAACACGACACTCGCACACTCATGGCTTACACACTACGCAGACGTGTCAAACACGCATCAAACACGACACTTGCACGCGCACACTCATGGCTTACATGTGCGAACATGTGTCAAAACACGCATCAAACACGACACTTCGCACGCACACACTCATGGCTTACACGCATGCGAACATGTGTCAAACACGCATCAAACACGACACTCGCACGCGCACTCATGGCTTACACGCATGCGAACATGTGTCAAACACGCATCAAACACGACACTCGCACGCGCACACTCAGGGCTTACACGCATGCGAACATGTGTCAAACACGCATCAAACACGACACCCGCAAGCGCGCACTCATGGCTTACACACACGCGAACATGTGTCAAACACGCATCAAACACGACACGCGCACGCGCACACTCATGGCTTACACGCGCGAACATGTGTCAAACACGCATCAAACACGACACTCGCACGCGCACTCATGGCTTACACGCATGCGAACATGTGTCAAACACGCATCAAACATGACACTCGCACGCGCTCATGGCTTACACGCATGCGAACATGTGTCAAACACGCATCAAACACGACACTCGCACGCGCACTCATGGCTTACACGCATGCGAACATGTGTCAAACACGCATCAAACACGACACTCGCACACGCACTCATGGCTTACACGCATGCGAACATGTGTCAAACACGCATCAAACACGACACTCGCACGCGCTCATGGCTTACACGCATGCGAACATGTGTCAAACACGCATCAAACACGACACTCGCACGCGCACACTCATGGCTTACACACACGGAAACATCAGCAGCAGCAGTGGCCGTTCGCCATACCCATTCCCCATTTTTACAAAGGGACCATCCATGCCGAGCGAGCGTAGTGCCGGCACGGTGCCAGCACGGTGCCCGCACGTTTCCAGCAGTTTGGGTGAGGGTTTTTTTTCCCCCTTCTCCTTTTCCACTGGGACCTGTTTGCCGAGCCGAGCCGGAGCCAAACGGTGACGGCACAAGACGCGGTCTCGGCTCGTCTGCTTACGCGTGGCGTCTTTGTGCACGTGGCGACGACTTCAACATATCGCTTGCGCCAGGCTAGGTGCACCTTGCGACCCAAGTGCAAACGTAATTGCTCGTCTCTTTAGTTGCTCTGCGTAACGAACGTCAAACGCAGGCGAAGCAAACTGGCGCGCAGCTATAACCCCCCCGCTCATCCTCCTTCGCGTCGTTCGCCATCATCATCGTGGTGACGCAGGGTCAAGATAAAAGCCTTCGAGCTCGTCGCGACTGACGTCGAGCTGCAGGCCGTTGCACGTCACCGTGTGCATTTTTTTTACAACTAAAATCACCCCTTAAATTCCCCACTTGCTATTACACACAGCAAGCAAGCATCCCGCCTCTACCGGCAGAATGATACGCAGGGACGGCTGCCGCTGGCGGGTGGCCCCGAGGCTGGATCGCAGAGCAAATATCGAACCCTGCTGACTGGCAGACCGATGCCACTGGGGGTGTTCTGATGTTAGTGAGTGAACCCCCAGCAGGTGGCCAGGTTACATCAGTGTCTGCTGCTCCTCAATCGTAGACTCCATCTCCGCTTTGTCGGGACTGAGAGTCTGACCTGCGTGTGCGTGCGTGCGTGTGCTCACGTGCGTGTGCGTACGTGCGTGTGTGTGCGTGCGTGTGTGTACGTGCGTGCGTGTGTGTGTACGTGCGTGTGTGTGCGTGCGTGTGTGTACGTGCGTGTGTGTGCGTGCGTGTACGTGCGTGTGTGTACGTGCGTGCGTGTGTGTGTACGTGCGTGCGTGTGTGTGTACGTGCGTGTGTGTGCGTGCGTGTGTGTACGTGCGTGTGTGCGTGCGTGTACGTGCGTGTGTGTGTGTGTACGTGCGTGTGTGTGTACGTGCGTGTGTGTGCGTGCGTGTGTGTACGTGTGTGTGTGTGCGTGTACGTGCGTGTGTGTGCGTGTGTGTGTGTACGTGCGTGTGTGTGCGTGTGTGTGCGTGTGTGTACGTGCGTGCGTGTACGTGCGTGCGTGTGCGTGTGTGTGCGTGCGTGTACGTGCGTGTGTGTACGTGCGTGTGTGTGTGTACGTGCGTGTGTGTACGTGCGTGTGTGTACGTGCGTGTGTGTGCGTACGTGCGTGTGTGTACGTGCGTGTGTGTGCGTGCGTGTACGTGCGTGTGTGTACGTGCGTGTGTGTGTGTACGTGCGTGTGTGTACGTGCGTGTGTGTACGTGCGTGTGTGTACGTGCGTGTGTGCACGTGCGTGTGTGTGCGTACGTGCGTGTGTGTGCGTACGTGCGTGTGTGTGCGTGCGTGTGTGGGGAGGGGGTTGAGGTGGTGGCAGGGAGACAACAAGCACAGTGTCACTCTGACAGTCTGCCTCTGCTCAGAGACGGCGAGTGGCCGTGCTTGGGCCGTACCGGCCAGGGGGAGCCACGGTGGCTAGGAGATGTTGACTACCTCGCCTGGTAAACAGGAGGTCGTGGGTTCGATCCCGACCCTGACCCTTTTATATTTGGAATGTGTGTTCGCCCCGTGGTTGTGTGGATTTGTCTATGGGTCCTCCGGTTTTTCCCTCCACATTTAGAATCAACGTGCGCTCAGAGTATTTGGCTGCTGCCATACATTCACACGTGATAAGCCACTTCGTTGGGATATCATTTGTGGGCAGGTCGCTTCTGATAAAGAGCTACACAGCTCAGTGGGGCTTCGCTGGTAAAATAAAACATCGTTTTAGCGGTCTCGCCTCTGCCCTGTCCATCCGCATGGAGGAAGCAGCAAAGAGTTCACGAGCTTGATGCCCAATGTCGAAGTTCTGCTGCCGGCCACGACAAGAGGGCTTCATCGTAGACAGAGTTCGCGTCGTTTGGCCGTTCCTCCTCCTCTGAAGCAGTGCAGCCTACAGTGGCTTTACTATGCGGTCTCTATTGGTCTAGATGTACCGCACCTCCGATTAGCGCGGTTGGCTACTTGCGGTGCGAAAGAAGTTCAACGTGCATATACACCATGCATCTCTACGAGTCTCTATGTGTCTGAAAATGAAATTATTTTACCAGGCAAGGCCCCACTGAGCTAAGTAGCGCTTTTTCAGAAGCAACCTGGACACAATTAATACCCTAACAAAGTGGCTTACGTGGAAATGTATGCAGCGAAATACTCGAAACGCGTGACATCGATTCTGAATGTGGAGGGAAAAACTGGAGAATCCAGAGAAAAATCCATGCGACCACGGGGCGGGAGAACATGCAAACTCCAAATATACAAGCGTCAGGGTCGTAATCGAACCCTCGACCTCCTGTAGACCAGGCGAGGTAGTTAACGTCTCACCAACGTGCCACCGCACTCAATTGGAATCGCGCAGCGGCAGCAGCAGCAGCGATCATTGCCCCAGCTGCGAAAACTTGGCACGACCCTCCTGGAAACGAGTCGCGAGACACGGCCAAACTGTCCTGGGTAAACTAGCAAAATCTTAACAATAAAAATAATTCTTATTTCAACATTAGCACCCTGAACCTCCTGCATACCAGGCGAGGGAAATTACATTTCGCCACCGTGGCATACGTCCGTCCGGAGCGCGTGACCGCGGCGACGCTTACCGTCCGCCTCCGTGCCGGCATCGGCCGCATGAGGAGGAGGTGGTGGAGGAGCCGGGATGGGCGGCGCCGGCGGCTGGCGCGGCAGCTGGAGGAGACGCGGCCCGGTGAGGCCGATGAGCAGCGAGCCGAGCGGCGCCGTCAGCAGGATGGAGAGGAAGGCGGCCGTCAGGATCTGCAGCCCCCACGCCTGCGCTCCGGTGTCGCCGCGGAGACGCGCCACGTCCAGCGCCACCGAGCCTATTGCAGCCTGACGGGGCCGGTGGGCGTGGTGGGCACGGTGGACTGGGTGAGTATGATGGGCACGGTGGATATGGTGAGTTTGGTGGGTATGGTGGACTGGGTGAGTATGGTGGGCACGGTGGATATGGTGAGCACGGTGAGTTTGGTGGGTATGGTGGACTGGGTGAGTATGGTGGGTACGGTGGATATGGTGAGTTTGGTGGGTATGGTGGACTGGGTGAGTATGGTGGGCACGGTGAGTTTGGTGGGTATGGTGGACTGGGTGAGTATGGTGGGTACAGTGAGTTTGGTGGGCACGGTCAATGGCAGAGCCAGGATTTTCAGGTGGGGGGGGGGCGACCCCTCCAGGAATGAAAAATGATAGAGGAGTTGTTAGTAAGTAAGGACTTGCGGCGATGGCGAGGGTCGAATTCGAACCGCGTTGTGTGATCGGTATCGCGCTCACTGAAGGTGTTTGCCTTCAGGGAATCCGTGTACTGTATAGGCAACTGCGCACAATTCTGTGAGTCACTTATAACTGCTTTGCCATTACTTATTGCCAATTATGGACTCTATTATCCTATCATCTCATAGAGTTATCCTATCATCTCATAGAGTTCCCGGCACGTAATAATATGCTAAACAGTGGCAGTGGGGGTCGCAAAATGCCCATTTATTATTAATAAACCCCAATGATCCGATCCAAATTAGGGATTTCGATCGGATCAATGGGGGGCACGTGCCATCCCACCCCCCCCCCCCCCCACTTGCTCTGCCAGTGGGCACGATGTGCACGGTGGGAGAGGCACAGAGCACTGTGATGAGGCTGGTGGGACACGGCTATATAGAGGAAGCTAACGCCTGTGATAACGCTCGTACACCTCTGTGATAAAACAACTGTCAAAACTCGCACCTACACCACCACACTGCCACCTACACCACCGCACTAACACACCTACACCACCGCACTAACACACCTACACCACCGCACTAACACACCTACACCACCACATGAACACTGCCACCTACAACACTGCTCCACCGCACTCACACCGTATTGGGATCTGCATGCGTGTGCGTCCGTAAACGTGTGTGTGTATATTGTTATATTATTATATATGTGCATGTAGTGGTTAGCGCGCTGCGCTACGAACCCGGCTACCCGGGTTGGATTCCCGCCCACAGCCACCAACACCGGTGATGATTATCTGAACGGGTCCTGGGCCTCCCCTAAGTCGACTCAGCCTCAAATGAGTACCTGGTGCGGTGTGTAAACTTCACCACTGGGGAGACAAAGGCGGTCGGGCGTGGTGCTGGCCACCCAACCCCTCGTGTACCGTTCCAGCCTTCATAGGTGCTCGCTAACAGCACTTGCCCCTACATTCTGTTAAGGCTATACGGGGGATCTTTGTTTGTGTATATGTATGTGAGCATATGTGTGCGCGTGTATGTGCGTGTGCGTGGGTCTCGCCTGTACGGTGGCCTTGGGCAGCCACGCGAGCGACACGAAGAGCTTCTCCCGGACGTTGAGGCCGGCGCAGCCGACGGCCCCGAACGTGACGAGGAGGCGCATGAGCAGCCCCACCAGCAGCACCCCCACACATAGCCCTGCTCACCGCCACCAGCACCGTCATCACCGCACACAGCAGCAGATCATCAGCATCAGCACCATCATCACCCAGAAGCGCCTCCCCGGGCCCCGAGAGACGCCCCTCAGGAGGGAGCGGTGCGGGCGGTGCCCACAGTAGTGGTGGGGTGTGGTGGCGCTGGCCGTGGTGACCTCTGGAGCTCGCGAACTGCGTCACCACCTGTGGTGTGGGGCTCCAGCACGGAGAGGGAAACCTCGGCGCCGATCAGGGAGAAGAGCAGAGGCTGGAACACTCCGATCCACACGGCCTTCACCGCCTCCGCCACAGCCTCCTGCACACGGTACACACACGGTGCGCACGATTCACACGATACACACACGGTGCGCACGATACACACACGGTGCGCACGATACACACACGGTGCGCACGATACACACACGGTGCGCACGATACACACACGGTGCGCACGATACACACACGGTGCACACGATACACACACGGTGCACACGATACACACACGGTGCGCACGATACACACACGGTGCACACGATACACACACGGTGCACACGATACACACACGGTGCACACGATACACACACGGTGCACACGATACACACACGGTGCGCACGATACACACGATACACACACGGTGCACACGATACACACACGGTGCACACGATACACACGATACACACACGGTGCACACGATACACACACGGTGCACACGATACACACACGGTGCGCACGATACACACACGGTGCGCACGATACACACACGGTGCACACGATACACACACGATACACACGATACACACACGGTGCGCACGATACACACACGGTGCACACGATACACACACGGTGCGCACGATACACACACGGTGCACACGATACACACACGGTGCGCACGATACACACGATACACACACGGTGCACACGATACACACACGGTGCACACGATACACACACGGTGCACACGATACACACACGGTGCGCACGATACACACGATACACACACGGTGCACACGATACACACACGGTGCGCACGATACACACACGGTGCACACGATACACACACGGTGCGCACGATACACACGATACACACACAGTGCGCACGATACACACACGGTGCACACGATACACACACGGTGCACACGATACACACGATACACACACGGTGCACACGATACACACACGGTGCACACGATACACACACGGTGCACACGATACACACGATACACACACGGTGCGCACGATACACACACGGTGCACACGATACACACACGGTGCGCACGATACACACACGGTGCACACGATACACACACGGTGCGCACGATACACACGATACACACACGGTGCGCACGATACACACACGGTGCACACGATACACACACGGTGCACACGATACACACGATACACACACGGTGCACACGATACACACACGGTGCGCACGATACACACACGGTGCGCACGATACACACACGGTGCGCACGATACACACACGGTGCGCACGATACACACACGGTGCGCACGATACACACACGGTGCGCACGATACACACACGGTGCGCACGATACACACACGGTGCGCACGATACACACACGGTGCGCATAATACACACACGGTGCACACGATACACACACGGTGCACACGATACACACGATACACACACGGTGCGCACGATACACACACGGTGCACACGATACACACGATACACACACGGTGCGCACGATACACACACGGTGCACACGATACACACGATACACACACGGTGCACACGATACACACACGGTGCGCACGATACACACACGGTGCACACGATACACACACGGTGCACACGATACACACGATACACACAACCTTCACTCACGCATCTACCATGTCATCCACCCACTCACTCACCCACTCGCTAACCACACGACACATACACACGCACGATACGTGCTCACATACACGATACGCACACGTGACACGCGCACACACACGACACGCTCACAGACGACACACATGTGGCACGCACACGACACACGCACTCACGTTGGTGTCTCCCCATCCCCGAGCGGCCACGAAGGGCACCATGAGGCAGCAGAGGCCGCCGGCCCCAGGGAAGCCCAGGGCCTCGCTACCAAATATGGCCAGGACCCCCGTGGCCAGCAGCAGGGTCGTCCTCCACGCCACCACGTGCGCCTGTCGAAAGTCGCACGCACGCGTCGACAGGCAGATATTAACCCTTTCCCGTTACGATGACGAACGAATACAATGACGTTTTTCTTCCCATTGCGTTCGGATGACGGATGGGGAGGGGCGGGTGGATAGGGGGGTAGCGGTGGGTGGAGGGGGGCAGTGAGTGGGAGGTTCGGGGTGGGGGGGGTGGGAAGGAGGGGTGGCGCTAATTAATTGCAGACGCTGAGAACAGGCACCTGCAAGCACTAGGATTCTTCGTGTGTGTGTGTTGCGTTAAGTGTTATATTTGCTGTTTTATGACTTTAAAAAAGTTGTGGCATAAGTGGAACATTGTCAACATGGGAGTCAATGGGAAAACGATGATCGTTCAACGACTTTTTCGCTTGCCGAGCAATTATCAAGGAACTTACGTCGCTCGTGAAGCGAGACCACGCCTGTATTACATTCATGGGGAGAAATGTCGTTTTACAGGCGGATTGGGCCGCCCTGTTTTTTTTTTAACGTTCTCCAACGAGTTCACTCCGTCCGTAACGTGGGATACCATGGTAACTCGCAGGAGGGACGACGCGATACGAACCGACACCCTCGTGCAAAGCCGTACTTACTTTTCTTATGCTACGTATTCGTTGCGCACGGTTCAAATTTACTGTGCTCAGTCGGTGTTAGCTGCTGAGGTCGTGACGTGTGGCGGGTTTGCTCCGTGCCCCCCCCCCCTGTGCCGTTCCCGTTCAATTGGAACGGTGACCTGACGCCTACTTTATTGAGGGCGATATTGGCACGCGTGAAATAAAGATCGATTGATTGATCGAAAGACTCACCCTGGAGAAAACTGGGCACACTGAGCAAAAAGGTAAATACGCACGGTTGGCTACGTACGGTGCGAAAAGATTTCGGCACCGTACACCCGATGAAGCTGGTTGTAATCACCAGCGAGACGTCATACTCGGATTGTCAATGTTGTGGGTTTCTCTCCGACACAACGGTGTGTTGTACTAGTGTAGTGGGTTCTACGGTGACACACACAATAACTTGGAGGCAACATGATTATTACAACACCCCAACAGGGTAACTGCATGAACGTACACTTGGTTAACTATACCACAATGGGGTAGCTACATAACCGGGTCAGTCAGTAACACACTGCCTGACCCATGATGCCAAGCGTAAAGACCGAAGACCGAGGATCGAAGAGACGCAGCACCCACGGGTTCCATTTCAACAGACAGCCCCGATCGGCTCTCGGGACCTCCCTTTTATGCCTCTGAGCGTGGCCTGGCTCCACCCTCGGCCACGCCCCCTTCTAGATCCTACCAGAAGGTTCTGGGCCTCATGTCACGTGTCCCTCTCGCCACCGCTTGCCCCCCCCCCTCGCTACCCTCTCCTGGTCACGTGCCCTCTCTCGGGCTCGCTTGCATGCCATACCCACTCTGGTGCCAGAGCGAGGATCGAGACATGCAGTTCCACTCTTGAGACCGTAGGTGGCGTTAAACGCCACAGTGACTCCATTTACGTCGCTACACTCGTAACAAATTGGTATGTTTTGTTGAAACGACAAACCTTACTAATTGGCCGTGTCGAGTGGTGGTGGATTAACGACGCATTTATATTTACGCGGTCTAACCCAAAATAACTGTGAATACATACATTAGCTCCGTCCGTCCGGGTGTGACGCAGCGGGAAGCGGGTCACGGTAAGCCCTGCAGACATGAAGACGACACGAACCGAGCCTCTGGCGTGCCCTCACTTACTTCGGTAGAGACTCGCGCCCGACAGGAGAAACCAGGACGCGCGCTCGCGAAATCGCCACTTTCCCTAAATCTTTGTGATTTCCCAAAAAAATGAAGATCTTTTAATCCCTAATCCCTTCCCCCTCTTCCTTCTTCCCTCCCCCTCCTGACTCCCATCTTTCTCCCCGTTCCCTATACAGTAGTCCCTCGGTTAACGTCTTTGAATCCATTCGTCGAATATATAAATAATTACATGTAAAAAAAGCAGTCGAGGTCTAAACACTCATAAATGAGCGTCACCGATTGGCTGAGGCAAATGCTCAGCCCCACTCACAGGCGCTCGGATTGGAAGAAATTGGCGGCACGCATTCATAAGGTGAACACGTTACCATTAATCAAAATGTTAACGTCAGTCGAAACCGTGGGATCCTATGGGAGGCGAAACATTAACCGCAAAAAACGTTAACCGGTGTCACTGTTAACCGAGGGACCACTGCACACCCCCCTCCTTAGTTAAGTTATTCCTCCCTAATCACCCCTCCGCTATATAAAAGTACACGTTCGCGTCCGCAGACAGGGCGCCACAGTGGCTAGGAGATGTTAACTACCTCGCCAAGTGTACAGGAGGTCGTGGGTTCGATCCAGACCCTGACACTGCCTGTTGTATATTTGGAGTCAGCGTGTCCATCTCTCTCGCCCCGTGGTGGTCTCGTGAATTTTTTCTCCGGGCCCTCCAGTTTTTCCCCTCCGACGTCACGCGTTTACGAGTATTTGGCTGCTGCTAATGCGTTGAGCTATCGTTTGTGATAGCCAGGTAGCTTCTGGAAAAAAAGTACACAGCTCAGTGGGCCTTCCCTTGTAAAATACAAAAATTTTGTTTAGTGAGTGAGCCCAACTTTCCCCCTCCTCCTCCCTTTCTGTTATTTTTACAGGAGCACAGATTTGGGATTTTTGTTTGTACCCGCAGAGTCTGTGCCCCTCCTCGCAACGACACGGGGTCTATTGCTCTGTTATCAGGCTCTTGTTGAAATACACTGAAAAACAGACTTCCCCAATTATCCCCTCCCCATTTAAAGTTCCATCCTCTCCCCACCCGACGCGACATCCCCACGTGGTTGGTTGAGGCAGCGAGCCGCTTCCCCCCCCCACCACTAATCCCCCCCCCACCACTAATCCCCCCCCCCACCACTAATCCCCACCACTAAGCCCCCCCACCACCGACCCCCACCGACCCCCACCCCATCTTTAAGATGCTTCAGTAGCGACTGTCCTCCTGGTGCTGTGACACAGGGGCTCAACTATAGGGTTTGCATCGTCATGCGACGCATAGGGGCCCAGTCGGCCACAGGGGGGGGGGGCTGAATCAACAGATAAGCAAGTAAAAAAATGTAAGAAAATTTTATTTAAAATAAAAATTCTTAATAAAAAAACTACCTGCGGTCTACCACGGACCAAGCCCGATTAATGTATCCGACTATCGCATACCTGTAAACCCACACGGTTTAGCACGTATTCGTGTGAAGGGAAACTGAGTTGTCAGGTCCATACGGCGTACAGCCGTTTCAATGGGGGCACATTGTTATTGTCTATTTGTTTGTGTTTCTCCCTTGCGATGGGATTTTGTAGGACGAACGTTGAGATTTATAAGGGGCACGGGGTGACCAATAAGGTCTGAATTGGTCTGTAACAAGGTAGGGCACTGATCAGGGGTTGAGAGGTGTGTGAATTGGTCTGTAATAAGGTAGGGCACTGATAAGGGGTTGACAGGTTTGCTATCGTATCAACAGAGCAGAAAGTTGCGCGATCCACCTGCTTTGAAGAAACCCTACACCAATGGGTCGGCATGAGAAGCAAGACGCACGATAACTTGTGAGAATTGTAACCTTTAAATATTTATATTAATACTGTCACTGTGAAGCTGTCGTCCTCTAAACCCAATACACGGTGCAACTTTAATAAAATAGTTATAGCCTATGTATTATTTCCCACGGGTTAAAAACCATCTGTAGCTATTTCAGTAAAAGTGAGTGGGGAGAAGGGAGTGCCGCTCACAGCGTGAATCTCGCAAAGCCTCCCCGCTGAAATCGGTCGTCGCGCCGCTGCTGTGACGTCTGGTTACGTGAACTGTGCGGCACACCTGTACCGTGCTCGCGTTTTGTTAAAATAAAATACTTCAAAATGAGGGGGGGGTTGCTGCGGCTGGCCTTGCCGGCCTGGGCGATGGAAGTTCACTCGCCTGGTCTGGGCTCGGGAAGAACCGGAGGACGAGGCCCAGAGCCAGGCCCGAGAAGACCCCCATCACGATTTCCAGCGGCCCACGCAGCACCGTGAAGAGCAGCGAGCCTGCGGCGACGCGGCACCTCCGGTTAGCGCGGTTGGCTACGTACGGTGCAAAAGAAGTTCAGCATACGTGCATACAAAGGTTCCCCGGGTAGCCCACTCGAGTTGCGAGGGGCAAGTGCAGTTGGCGAGGAACGGCAGCGCCGCCTATGGAAGGCCGGCGTGGCGCACGAGTGGGCCACGCCCAGGCCGCCTTTGTCTCTCCCCAAGTGCTCGTGTTTTCTTACGCACCGCACCAAGCGTGCTCATTGAAGGCCGAGTCGGCAGTAGGGGGGAGGGACCAGGACCGGTTCAGATATTACGCCATTCACAGTGGCCATTAGCAGGAATCGAACTTGGGTCGCCGGGTTTATAGCAATGTGCGCCGACTGCTGTGCTACCGCTCCACACAGACACAAGAGAACAAAGAGACAAAGATCCCCCATATAGCTTTAACAGAGTGTAGGAGAAAGTGCCGTTAGCGAGTACCTATGAAGGCTGCTACGGCAACGAACGGGTGGGTGGCTAACACGATACCTGCCACCTTTGTCTCTCCAGTGGCGATGGTTACACATCGCACCAGGTACTTATTTGAGGCCGAGTCGACCTAGGGGAGACCCAGGACTGGTTCAGATAATCGTGACTGGTGTTGGCCGTGAGCGGGAATCGAACTTAGGTCGCCGGGTTCGTAGCGCCAAACCGCTACACTACCGCTCCCGACGACACACAGATAACAATATCCTCCGATTGGCATGGTTGGCTATGTACGGTGTGAAAGAAGTTCAACATACATACATACAACCGCCATTCATCACTAAGTGGAAGTGACGTCACCACGGCGCTTGTGTCAGGCTACATGCACTTTAAGGCCAAGCGAAGCGTCGAACGCCCGCTCGCAGGAGGTCACGGAACAGACCCAGGTGCCATGGGTTGAGTGACAAAGATGACTGGCAGATGCACTACCTCTGCCCCCTACTGTGCCACACAGACACACATTACAAAGACAAAAATCCCCCATAGAGCCTAAACAGACTGTTGGTGGCAAGTGCTGTTAGCAAGCACCTATAAAGGCCGGCACAGCACACAAGGGGGTGGGAGCAGAGCACCACGCCCAGCCGACTTTGTCTCCCCTGTGGCGATGTTTACACACCGCACCTGGTGTTGGTGGCCGTGAGGAAATCGAACGCGGGTCCCCAAGTTCGTAGCGCAGTGCGCTCATCACTACGCCACCGCTCACAGATACACACACATATAACAGATACACAGATACACAGACACACACAGACCGGTGGAGAAGGCGCTGGAGAGGCAGGCGTTGAAGCCCGTAATGGCGAGAACGTCGTCCACGCTGCCAGCAGCGAGTAGCAGCGTGGGGATGCCCTGCTCCGTGCCCAGGCCTCGCTCCTGCAGAGCCAGCATGGAGGGCACCACCACGGCCGGGGACACTGCGCCCAGCACGCAGCTGTGTCGTGGAGGACACATACACACACACATACACACACATACACACACACGGGGCATGGAGGGCACATACACACATACACACAAACATACACATACACACATACACAACAACAACAACAACCGCCATTCGCCACTAAGTGGCGGTGACGTCACCACGATGCTTGTGCCAGGCCAAGTGCACCTTGAGGCCACGTGAAGTGTCGAAAGCCCGCTGGCAGGAGGTCACGGGGCAGACCCAGGTGCCACGGGTCGACTGACCGAGATGACCGAGATGACTGGCTGATGCACCACCTGTGCCCCCTACTGTGCCAACTTGCTGTGCTTTAGCCACCCGGCGCTCCGCTCGTTGTTGTGAGCGTCGCTCCTCCGCCCTCCGTTGTTGTTGGAGGGCGACTGCCTCCAACTGCCCAGTAGCGTCCTTCACGAGCCTCCTCCACTGAGGCCGATCTTGACACCGCTGGTACCAGTCATCGGCAAGTCCACTCAGCTCCACGTCCTCCTGTACCACATCACTCCATCTCTTCTCCAGCCCGTGCCGCGCCCGTCTAGCCCCCTCGATCCGGCCGAACAAAAGCTGTTTAGGCATGCGGTGGCTGGGCATGCGGGCTACATGACCCAGCCAACGCAGCCTTGCCTGCCGGAGGAGCTCACTGATGGGACTTTGCCCAGATCTTTCAAGGATTTGTGAGCTCCTCACACAATCCAGCCTGGTTAAACCCAGGATGGATCGTAGGCAGGCCAGCCTAAATGTTTCCAACCGGCGAAGATGCTCCACCAGGGGGGTCCACGTCTCGCAAGCGTAGAGAAGGGAGGGAATGACCGTGGCCGAGAAGACCTGAAGCTTCGTGCGGAGCGACAGACCAGGTAGCTTCCACACAGCGTTACGCAACCGATGAAAAGATATTGCCGCTCGACTGATTCGGAGTGAGACCTCTGCTGATAGACTGGAGCCGGTCATAAGCACACTGCCCAGGTATGGGAAACTCTCCACTCTCTCCACAATATAATACACACACACATACACACACACACAATTGAATGGAGGGCACCACCATGGCAGGGGACACCTGCAGTGTGGTGAATAAGTGGGTGAGTGAGTGGGTGGGTGGATGATTGAGTGGGTGAATGGGTGGGTGAGTGGATAAGTGAGTGGGTGAGTAGGTCAATGGGTGGGTGAGTGGGTAAGTTAATGGATGAGTAAGTGAGTGGGTGAATAGGTGGGTGAGTGGGTGAGTTAATGGATGAGTGTGTGGGTGAATGGGTGGGTGAGTGAGTGGGTGAGTGAATGGGAGAATGGGTGGGTAAGTTAATGGATGAGTGAGTTGGTGAGTTGATAAGTTGGTGGATGAGTGGGTGGGCGAGTGTGTTCCTGTGACTTGCAGCGTGGTGGTGGTTGAAGGAAGTGTGGTGGATGAGATGACACAGTCAGTGTCTGGTCGCCCGAGTCCTCAACCCCAGGGAGAGCAATCAATGAGTGAAGCTCATGAGAACAGTAACCACGGTAGTAGAAGCAGTAGTAACAGAAGAGTGATAAGGAGGCACCTGACCGCCGGTGAGTGAATCAGCGAGTTCCGGATCATCATTTCAACTTCGATAAAGGTTCATTATTTGGAGTGGCTCATCGCTCTCTCTACACTTGAGCTGCGATGCCGCCGATTCGCCGGTGGGTCACCTACCCCAGCATGAACCCCCACACCCAGGGCAGGTGGAGGAGGAAGTGAGCGACCACCCCGACGGAGACCGCCTCCACCAGGCAGGGCAGCACGGAGAGGCGCACGCACACGCCCTTGAGCCTCCTCAGAGCCTGCGGCAACACGCAGGCGAAGTTCCTCCATGTGGCATTTTTACAGGCTGTCGGGGAAAGTGCTGTTAGCGAGTGTGTGCAGTGTGCGAGCGGTAGGGTAGCGGTTAGCGCGCTGCGCTACGAACCCGGAAACCCGAGTTCGATTCCCGCTCACGGCCAAGATCAGTGACCATTATCTGAACCGGTCCTGAGTCTCCCCTAGGTCGACTCAGCCTCAAATGAGTACCTGGTGCAAACATCGCCACTGGGGAGACAACGACGGCCGGCCGTGGTGCTGGCCACCCACCCCCTCGTGTGCCGTGGCGGCCTTCATAAGTGCTCGCTAACAGCACTTGCCCCAACAGTCTGTTAAGGCTATGCGGGCTATCTTTGTCTTTGTGTGTGCTCGTGAACGTGTGCCAGTGTGCGAGTGCTCATGAGCGTGTGCCAGCGTGCGAGTGTGTGCGAGTGAGCATGTGCCAGTGTGTGTGTGTATGTGTGTGCTCGCTAGTATGTGCCAGTGGGTAGCGTGTGTGTGCTCGTGAACGTGTGCCAGCGTGCGAGTGCGTGCGCCCACGCTCGTGAGCGTGTGCCACGCGAGTCCGTGCTGGCCCCGGCCGGGAGTCGAACCTAGCTGGCCGCGGTCACCTGTGGGTCGAGGCCCAGGCCGGCACGCATCAGGATCACAGTGAGCGCCGCCCTCCTCAGCGCCGACGACCACTCCTGAGCGATGCCGTCCACCAGCTGGCCCGGCACGTTCTTCAGTGCGAAGCCCGTCAGCAGCATCCCTGGGTCCCACGCAACCACGTTCAACCAGGGTGACGACTCACACACGCACACACACACGCAAATGTGGAATCTCCACCACCGGCTCTACCGTGTGAGCAGCAGCGAGAGATCACTCCGGCTCTGTGTGTAAACATACACACACGTGTGTGTGTGTCTATGAAATGTGGGGAAAGGTGGCGCATCGGTCTGCAGCCGGCGCGTTGCGCTACCAACCCTGCGACCCGAGTTTGATTCCCACGCACGGCCACCAACCCCAGTGACGATTATCTGAACCACTCCTGGGCCTCCCCTAGGTCGACTCAACCTCAACTATGAGTACCTGGCCCCCTCCCGTTTTTTGTCTTCTGCTATATGGGGTATCAGAGCTTACCAGGGTTGTAGAGTTTATTGAACCATGGGGTTTAGACAGGTTTCCATTGAAATGTAATCCGTAATATGTTTGTGCTGGTGTCAACCCCATTTCATATCCTCTGTGTACTTTTGGGGAGACAAAGGCGGCTGGGCGCGGTGCTGGCCACCCACCCCCGACTTGTGCCGTGCCGGCCTTCATAGGCGCTGCTAGCTAACAGCACTTGTTCCAAAAAGGTCTGTTGAAGGCTACACGGGGACCTTTGTCTTTGTGAAATTGTCCGCACGTCCCGACTCGGCAGGCCTCGATGTTGGCATTCGCGGGAGCTTTTTTTCCTCCGGGGGGGGCGTGGGGGGGTCTATTCCCATTCGCGATGTTACCGAGGAGCGGAGGGATGGGTGGAACGCCGGGCAGCCGGACGCGGGCGAGCAAGGCTCCGGCCAGCGTGGAGCCGAGGAAGAGCAGCAGCAGGCCAAAGACGTTCCCCCCGGGCAGCACGTCCGCTCCCAGCACGGAGAGCGGCACGGCCCACAGCAGCAGCACGGCCAGCACTAAGGTGGGCGGGGGGGGGGGCACGGAGAGGGGGGACACGGGGACAGATCGAGGGAGATCGAGGGGAGATGGGAGAGGGGACGTGGGGGGAGACACGGAGGGTCAGAGGATAGCAGAGGGAGAGACGGGAAGAGAGGCACGGGGACGTGACGGCGAGTACAGTACAGTACTACAATCTGAATAAAATAGGGGGAGGGGGTGTGGGGGGGGTGGGGGGTGTAGGGTCGCTGGGGGGTGAACTAACGTTGCCGTGTCATAGCGATGGAAGGGCGTGAGGCTCTAGACGCCTCTTGGGTGGAGGAGGCCCCTGGCGCCAACAGCGGCCGGAGCGAGCAAACAGCCGCAGGGCCATGTCTCTACCCATGCCTCGTCGTCGTTGTCATTCATCACGACCTCGACAACGCCCCTGGTCGTCGCTTGAAGTCACGCCAACCCCCTATTGGATCCACGTGCTTAACCTTCATCGATGCAAGTTCAACTCAACCCCACGCCCGGCCGCATTTGTCTCCCAAGTGGTGATGTTTACACAGCAGGTACTCATTTGAGGCCGAGGCGACCTAGGGGAGGCTCACGACCGGCTCAGATAATCGCTAGCACTGGTGTTGGTGGCCGTGAGCGGGAATTGAACTTAGATCGCTGGGTTCATAGCACAGCGCGCGAACCGCTACACTACCGCTCCCAATGAAGCTTGGAGAGCTGAATGGAGTTCAAATAAAATAAAAATATTTAAAAATAAGTTTTTTTTAAACACGCTTTAATGAAAAGTACCGTACTCGTAATTGCAGAACTCCACGACTCCAGGGAGTGGCCCCGCAGCTTGCCATAACGTAAGGGGCTGTGGTGATTTACAGGCAACGTAAGCTGAGCGTGGACAATTAGACCCGTAAAAAATATTGTTTAAAAATATATATTTTACATTTTTAATGATATAATATAGTATTGTCATCAGTACGACATAAGTATACCAAGTCTGCAGTCGATAGCACATTGGAAAGTGGGTAAAAATTGAGTTACAAGATTTTTTTAAGGATACGACAACAGACGAAGTGAGTTAAATAAAAAAGCGTGTAATAAACACATTCCTGCAGAGAGAGCTGGTAGGAACGTTGGGTTGTTCGGTCAATGGCCAGGGTCAACGGAGGCGTGGTGTATTCCGCAAATATGCCTGACTGTGAGGGCGGGCACAAGCCGGTGTGAGTAGGTTAAACGTTGAGTTTAATAAGGGCACCACGGGGTGACCAGCCCCTCCCCACCCAGCCCCACCCCTCCCACCCCCCACCCAGCCCCACCCCTCCCCACCCAGCCCCTCCCCATCCTCCCCTCCCCACCCTCCCCACTCAGCCCCTCCCCACCCTCCCCTCTCCACCCAGCCCCACCCCTCCTATTTTTGGATGCACGACGGACGGACACAATAATCCCCTGTGGGCTGGTGTAACCAGGAGGTTCCTACCAGTAAAAGAGCTCCATCAGTGTGCGACTGTGGCCATCCAGAACAGAGAGCGTACAACGTCTCGATCCACACATACGAAGGAGACATCATCACAGCGAAACACTCCGCTGGTCCTGACGAGGTTATCTGGCTTGACCACTTCAATGTGACATTGTAGTTGTTGCTCTGCATCAACATTAGCCGCCACGTCGATTTCCACCCCCCCCCCCCCATCATCTACACCACAGCTCGATGCTGAGTGGTCAATTCTTGGGACTGCACGTGCTCGTCCAATTGCACTTTCGTACAATCGTCCCCTCATATAGCTTGCTCAATGTTTCTGTAACTTCTGTACGAAAGGAGAAGTCGTCCTCGTTATCATCGCGACGAATCACCATCATTGTGATCGCAACAACTCGCCATCGTCGTGACGACCTATCATCTCCTCATCCAAGGTCGTAACAACTCATCAGTGTCATCATAGCGACGACTCATCATCGTCGTCATGGCGACGACTCAATGTCGTCATCGTCGCGATGACTCGTCGTCGTTGCCGTCATGGCGACGACTCGTCATCTCCTCATCCAAGGTCGTAACAACTCATCATCAAATTTTGATTTAAAGCTTTCGTGACTGCAGGGATTCATCTTCTTGGTTCTTTCGGTAAAGTCACGTAGAATGTAAATAATAAAATAATAAAAATTAAACATAATAAAATAATTCTCACGACGTTTTGGCCACAACGCAAGCAGCCGTCCTCAGGTGGAGAACAGGTCTGTCGAGAAGACAGAGTCTGAATGACATATCATCACTCATCATCGTCATCATGGCGACGACTCAATGTCGTCATCGTTGTCGTCGCGACGACCTATCATCTCCTCATCCAAGGTCGTAACAACTCATCGTTGTCGTCATGGCGACGACTCATCATCGTCGTCATGGCGACGACTCAATGTCGTCATCATCGTCTCCTTACCCGTGGTGGCGAGGCGGGCAAGGCATCCGTGTGGAGGGCACCGGACGGCGTCCCTTGCTCTCAGCTTCCACGGTGTCGCGCCGCCGCCGCCGCCGTCGCCGCCGCCTCCCGTCCGGCGCTGCGACCCCTCAGACCCAGGGGACGCCGCCCCACCGCCACCCTTCTCGCCGTCCCAGCGCGTCTCCATGTTCCCGCGGGCGCCTGCCGCGCACGGACGAAAGACAAAGACAGCCGCCCCCCCCCATCGTGTAGGCATTAGCAGAGTGTTGAGGGCGAGTAGCCAGCATCACGGCCCGGCGGTTTTTGTCTGCCGAGTGGTGATATTATACACACAGGTACTAATTTTAGGCATAGTCGACCTAGGGGCCGTCCATAAATGACGTCACGCGACTTTGGACGATTTTTGACCTCCCCCCCCCCTCGTCACACGGCGTCACAAAAAGTCAGACCCCCCCCCCCTCAAATATGACGTCACAAAGCTCTGCCACCCCCCCAAATAAAACTTGCTTCAAATCGCTTTAAACTATTGTCATTGTAGTGCGTGTTTAATGTGGCGCTGCACTCTGATGTTGTAGGAGAAAACATTTATCAACAAGTCTATTTAATTAAGTATAACGTGTCGTCTATTTTTATTTAAAGTTGTGCATTTCGATGTGACGTCACATTTCTCAAACCCCCCCCCTCGTCACACATCGTCACAAATGTCTGACCCCCCCCCCCTAGGTGCGTGACGTCATTTATGGGCGGCCCCTTAGGGGAGGCACAGTTCAAACATTAGCAACTGATATTGGTCGTGAGCGGGAACTGAACTCGGTTTGCCGGGTTCATCGTGCAGTGCGCTAACCACTGCACCACAGCTCCCCACACACAAAGATCCCCCGTATAGCCTTAACAGACTTTTGGAGCAAGTGCTGTTAGCAAACAAGCACCTAATGAAGGCCTGAACAGCGCACGAAGGGGGTGGGTGGCCAGCACCACGCCCGGTCGCCTTTGTCTCCCCGGTGTCGATGTCGACACACCGCACCAGGTACTCATTTGAGGCTGAGTCGACCTAGGGGAACCCCAGGACCGGTTCAGATAATCGTCACCGGTGTTGGCCATGAGCGAGAATCGCCACACCACCGCTCCCCACGGCCCACACATGAACACACAAGAACACACATGACCACACATGAACACACATGACCACACATGAACACACATGACAACACATGAACACACATGACCACACATGAACACACAAGAACACTCATGACCATACATGAACACACATGACCACACATGAACACACATGACCACACATAACCACACATGAACACACATGAACACACATGACCATACATGAACACACATGACCACACATGACCACACATGAACACACATGACCACACATGACCACACATGAACACACATGAACACACATGAACACTCATGACCATACATGAACACACATGACCACACATGACCACACATGAACACACAAGAACACTCATGACCATACATGACCACACATGACCACACATGACCACACATGAACACACATGACCACACATGAACACACATGACCACACATGAACACACATGACCACACAAGAACACACATCACCACAAATGCCTACACATGACCACACATGAACACACATGAACACACAGGAACACACAAAGCCGACCTTTCACCCCTAGCAAGCTTTACGTTGTAACCTCGTGGGTGCAAAAGTTCATGGCCACCCACCCCCTCGTGTGCCACAGTGCCGGCCTACCTTAGATGCTGCCACTCGCTAACAGCACTTGCCCCAACAGTCTGTGAAGGCTACACGGGGGATCTTTGTCTCTGCGTGTCTCCTGCAAGCTGCTCCTGTCACGAATCGGTTTCAGTCAATTGCGTATCGAATAATTGTGAAAAGTCTCAGTTTGGTGTTTTGACATCTTAACACCTAAATTTTGATTTAAAGCTTTCGTGACTGCAGGGATTCGTATTCTTGGTTCTTTCGGTAAAGTCGCGTAAAAGAGAAATAATTATAATAATAATAAAAATATAAAACAATATTATTGTTTTATATTTTTATTATTTTATTATTTCCCTTCTACGTGACTTTACCGAAAGAACCAATAATATCTTAACACAGCTGTTTTGTTTCCAGAAAAGGAGGAAACCCTATTCTCACAATCACCGATGTTAAGTTGACTGTGTAAAGGGGGGTTGTGTAACACAATCACCGATGTTAAGTTAACTGTGTAACACAATCACCGATGTTATGTTGACTGTGTAAAGGGGGTTGTGTAACACAATCACCGATGTTAAGTTAACTGTGTAACACAATCACCGATGTTAAGTTAACTGTGTAACACAATCACCGACGTTAAGTTGACTGTGTAAAGAGAGGACCGCCCGCCTGTTCACCAACTATCGGGCTTGTGCGGTGCGCGAGCCAGCTGATCGGATCTTCACTCAACTCGCCCCCCCGTTGAGTGCGGGAGACGCAACAACGTTCGACGTTTCGGGGAATGGCCCTTATTCAGAGCACGTGTGTGCGAAAGACGAACCGTGGCGGGTGAGCGAGCGGTGCAGTCGTGACGGGAAGCCACGGCAAGTCCACGCGGCGCGTAGCCACGGAGAGGCGACTCCGAGCGGCCAGCAACAAACAGCACTAACATCGAATCGGCAAACACATTTGAGCACTTTTAATGGGAAACCAGCACCGCGTTACATAACGTAACCTCCATACATAGCTCTATTCGTCATTGATTAACCACCGGGGAAGGATGAACGGGGGGGGGTGGGGGTCAATACATAGTCACCACAGTAATTATTAGCACAGCGGATGCCCCAAACCCACGCTGCCTGCAGCTGCTGCTCAACGTTGCTGGGCGCGCAGGCAACGCCGCGGCCACCTGCACGCCGGGGTGGGGTCCTCGAGACGAAGCCGACGACAACTTTATTGACAGCACGGCACGGCGGAAGAGGAGGGGTGAGGAAGAGAATAACTTTATTGAGAACACGAAGTCGGTGTTTCTGCGGCCAAGACAATCAACTTGCACCGCCTTGGGGGCCGTCCATAAATGACGTCACGCACCTAGTGGGGGGAGGGGGGTCAGATATTTGTGACGATGTGTGACGAGGGGGGGGGAGGGAGTGTTTGATGTGACGTCACATTCAACACGCGCAACTTTAAATAAATATAGAATTGTTATAACACTAATTGTTATAACAACACTCCTACAACATCAGAGTGCAGCGCCACAGTAAATACGCACGACAATGACAATATTTAAAGCGATTTGAAGCATGTTTTATTTTCAAAATGGATATATGGTTTGGGGGGGGGGGCAGCAGAGCTTTGTGACGTCATATTTGAGGGGGGGTCTGACTTTTTGTGACGACGTGTGATGAGGGGGGGGGGGGGGTCAAAAATTGCGTGACGTCATTTATGGACGGCCCCTTAGTCCAATTTATAAGACGCTCTTTCTGGAAAGTAAGACGCACCAGCCCGAAACGTTGTGTCCGTTGTTAATAAAGTTGTACAAATCTGGTCACACAGAGGGATCGGATTACAAACCCGTCAACCCCTTATCAGTGTCCCTGCCTCGTTACAGACCAATTCACTCACCTGTCAACCCCTTATCAGTGTCCCCTACCTCGTTACAGACCAATTCACTCACCTGTCAACCCCTTATCAGTGTCCCCTACCTTGTTACAGACCAATTCACTTACCTGTCAACCCATTATCAGTGTCCCTTGTTACAGACCAATTCACTTACCTGTCAACCCCTTATCAGTGTCCTTACCTTGTTACAGACCAATTCACTTACCTGTCAACCCCTTATCAGTGTCCCCTACCTTGTTACAGACCAATTCACTCACCTGTCAACCCCTTATCAGTGCCCCCTACCTCGTTACAGACCAATTCACTCACCTGTCAACCCCTTATCAGTGTCCCCTACCTCGTTACAGACCAATTCACTCACCTGTCAACCCCTTACCAGTGTCCCCTACCTTGTTACAGACCAATTCACTCACCTGTCAACCCCTTATCAGTGTCCCCTACCTTGTTACAGACCAATTCACTCACCTGTCAACCCCTTATTAGTGTCCCCTACCTTGTCACAGACCAATTCACTCACCTGTCAACCCCTTATCAGTGCCCCCTACCTCGTTACAGACCAATTCACTCACCTGTCAACCCCTTATCAGTGTCCCTACCTTGTTACAGACCAATTCACTCACCTGTCAACCCCTTATCAGTGTCCCCTACCTTGTTACAGACCAATTCACTCACCTGTCAACCCCTTATCAGTGCCCCCTACCTCGTTACAGACCAATTCACTCACCTGTCAACCCCTTATCAGTGTCCCCTACCTCGTTACAGACCAATTCACTCACCTGTCAACCCCTTATCAGTGTCCCTGTCTCGTTACAGACCAATTCACTCACCTGTCAACCCCTTATCAGTGTCCCCTACCTTGTTACAGACCAATTCACTCACCTGTCAACCCCTTATCAGTGTCCCCTACCTTGTTACAGACCAATTCACTCACCTGTCAACCCCTTATCAGTGTCCCTGCCTCGTTACAGACTAATTCACTCACCTGTCAACCCCTTATCAGTGTCCCTGCCTCGTTACAGACCAATTCACTCACCTGTCAACCCCTTATCAGTGTCCCCTACCTTGTTACAGACCATTTCACTCACCTGTCAAACCCCTTATGAGTGTCCCCTACCTCGTTACAGACCAATTCACTCACCTGTCAACCCCTTATCAGTGCCCCCTACCTTGTTACAGACCAATTCACTTACCTGTCAACCCCTTATCAGTGCCCCCTACCTTGTTACAGACCAATTCACTTACCTGTCAACCCCTTATCAGTGTCCCCTACCTTGTTACATACCAATTCACTTACCTGTCAACCCCTTATCAGTGTCCCCTACCTCGTTACAGACCAATTCACTCACCTGTCAACCCCTTATCAGTGTCCCCTACCTCGTTACAGACCAATTCACTCACCTGTCAACCCCTTATCAGTGTCCCCTACCTCATTACAGACCAATTCACTTACCTGTCAACCCCTTATCAGTGTCCCCTACCTTGTTACAGACCAATTCACTTACCTGTCAACCCCTTATCAGTGTCCCCTACCTTGTTACAGACCAATTCACTCACCTGTCAACCCCTTATCAGTGTCCCCTACCTTGTTACAGACCAATTCACTCACCTGTCAAACCCTTATCAGTGTCCCCTACCTCGTTACAGACCAATTTAGACCTCATTGTTCACCCCGTGCCCCTTAGAAATGTCATCGTTCATCCTACAAAGTCCCATCACAAGGGAGAAACACAAACAAGCAGACACTTTTTTTGCCCGTATTGAAACGACTGTACACCGTATCCACCTGAAAAGTCAATTTCCCTGTACAAGAATGCGGGATAAACCGTATGGGTTGACACGGTGTGATATTATAAGACGCACCCGATAAAGTTACGCCCATCTGGTCACACACAGCTACCGGATTATAAGACCGCACTTTTTCTTCACACAATCACAATATAAATGGATCCACCAGCTCGTGTGGAGCAACTGTTGGCGGGTGGTAGGCTCAAATGTGTGGATAACGCCCACCGGTTCTACGAACCTCCATTCGTCCTGGAGGAATCCGATTAGCTGTGAAGCTCTATATTCACAGATGTGGAAGAGTAGGCCGAATACCCCTCTGGAGTAGAGTGGGGCTCTCCTGAGAGACTCCCTCTCTTGCAGGAGGCCCAGTGGGTCAGCAGTAGCGCGAGCATAAGCCGATTCGTTAAGCAATCTTTTGTGGCCAGGTCGCTTCAGAAAAAAGAGTCTAATTGCTCAGTTGGGGTTATCCGGTAGGAAAAAAATTTGTTTCGTTTTATTCCTATATTTTAAAGTGATTTGATTACCTTTCCTAGAGACTTTGCACTCCGATTGTGCGTTTGCATTGTTTGATGGAACGTTCTGAGCTGTCCTCACTGGACATCCGTGAAAAAAAGAGCTTTTTATCTCATCGGATTCCTCCAGTGTAAATATATCGCGTTGACTCTGAGCCAAGCTCGCTGGAACGGGCTGCGCATCTGCTTAACCCCGTGGGACTCTCCGTTGTGTCGATGTTCCGGGTTCACACCTGGCTGAGCTGTCATCGCTGCCACTCGGGCGTCGCAGCTAATTGACGGCGATTGTGTTCCACCACGGACGTTCGACACTCGGGGGTCCGATGGGATGAGCCAATGGGGAGGTTTTAATTAATCGAGCTCGTGGCATCTGGTGGAAATTTCTAACGCCGCGGCTGTGCGCACGGCCACGCGATGTGCACTATTTATAGCATCCTTGAGATTGGCAGAAATTTAATGATGTACTTAAGCTCGTTTGCTAGCTCGCATTTTAACAGGTAAGGCCCACTGAGCTATCTATATCAGATCCTTTCCAGAAGTGACCTGGCCACAAGTGATAGCTTAACGAAGTGGCTTAACACATGGAAATGTATAGCAGCACAAAGACTCGACACGCGTGATGTTGATTCTAAATGTGAAAGGTAAAAACCGGTGGACCCGGAGAAAAATCCACGCGACCAAGGGGAGAACGCACAAACTCCCAAATATACAGCAGTTGTCAGGGTCGGGATCGAACCCACGACCTCCTGTGTACCAGGCGAGGTAGTTAACATCTCGCCACGACATGTGGGAGGAAACCGGAGCGCCTCGTTATGGAACAGTGTTGTCCCACACTGCACGTGCGCGTGTTTTCTCCACGTGCAACCGGTTTCAACGCACGTGATTTAAAAGACGACTCATTCAGTTGGCTGAAAACGTCTCAATATACAGAGGACCGCAGAGCTTGGATAATTGCTAGTCGCGCCCGCTCACCACCACCCCGGCCATTACATTCCAGCTTTGTGGTTCCTCGGCAAGTTTGAAAGTTGCTCTCTTGAACTGCAACGTAATTCAATACGTTGAAAATAAGACGCGCACGCACGCACACACCTTCTTAATCAATTTAGCTCGAATATAAATATCCACTTTTTATTCCAACCTTTTAGTGGCTGTAAAAATAAAAATAAAGGGTGACGCACACACGTGAGGGGAGGGGGGCGGGCGGGGGTGGGGGCACGTATCAATGATCAGTACAATCAGTCGATATTTTCACTTACCGTATTTGGTAACGAGGGAGGGTATACAGTGGTCGAGATGTCTTGTGACCACCCAATGAATTGACCCCTAACATTTTTGCTGCTTTGCGTTAGACATTTTTTCGTTATGAACATCACTTAAAATAAAATGTTAAGCTTCCGAGCGGTGTTCTTCATTAGAAGGTGGCCTTCAGTGCGGGCCCCTGACAATGAATGCACAGACAACCCCCTCCCCATCATCATCGTGCTGCTGTCACACAACCCCCAATGGTTTCTAATGTGTGACGTCCCTCACTCAGAACCACCCACTCTGAAAATTAGTGAGGTGCACTGAGTTAGATGATTAAATGGGAGTCACAAGGCATCTGGATCACCCTGTACCCGAGGAGTGATTACGTAACAAGTGGGGGTCGATCGATGCGAGATGGTGGTATGGGGGTAGGGATGATGGAAACAGGAACGAGCCAGGGGAGAGCTAATTAAGGACGATAGGAAACGGCACGGCAGAGCAGGAGAGGCTCGGGGAGCGAGGGCAGGAGGAGAGACCACGACACGAGGAACTGGAGCCCCGGAGGGTAGGCAAGGAAGTGTGTATGTTCGAATTTCTTTCGCGCCATACGTAGCCAATCGCGTTAATCGGGAGGTGCGGGGGGAGGACAACACACTAACCACAAAACGCAGTTGTAAAAAAAAAATGTTTTCAAGCTAGATGGTTTAACACATTCCTGCGGGGGGAGCTGGTAGGAACGTTGGGTTGCTCGGTCTGGCCAGGGTCAACGGCGGCGTGGTGTATTCCACAAATATGGCCGACTGTGAGGGCGGGCACAAGCCGGCGTGAATAGGTTAAACGTTGAGTTTTATAAGGGCACCACTGGGTGACATGCCCCACTCCCTCATCATGCAGGTACCTCAACAGCACCACCACACACACCATCATGTTTGTATGTTGAACTTCTTTCGTGCCATACGCAGCCAACCGTGCTAATCGGAGATGCGGGGAAAGGACAACAAACTAAACACAAAACGCAGTGGTAAAAAAAAAATAGTTTTCAATCTAAATCAGAGGCTGGCAATCTGCAGATCCAGAACCGCATGCGTCTCTTTACGAACGACTTCGTGACGTTATCTATGTATTCACATTGCATTACAGCTCTTGAAATATGGCTCTACATTATTTAAAAGTGCATAGCTCCAGTGGCTTCCTAATGTCGGCAGGAAGTGTTCCAGACCGCCACTAAAGCCAAAAGCCACTGCGAAGGATGAACAGAGTTCGCATGATGGTTTATGCTCCTTAATGAGATCAGCGAGGTGTTGTGGTTCACTTGTGGCAAGCACTTCGTGTGTAATAAGTACGACCTTATAAGCGAGAGGTGTGCGATTTCGCCGAACTGTACAAAGGAAAAGTTGTGTTCATTAGCCTGGAGGGTACAGACGGATGCAGTAGCCGCTATTCATTTTACATTCCCGTGTACGGCAAAAAATTAGCTCGGGAGCTAAATACCAATGTCGTACATTCTGCTGGTGACGACGCACGGGCCTCAGGACAGGGACTTCGTGTAGTTTTGCTGTTCCTCCTCCTCCATTGTAAGGAGCGCAGACGGACAGTGCGTTACCATATGGTCCGCGGTTTGAGTTGCGTGGCAATAATCACAACGGCTGAGACTTTGTATTTCATTTTCAATTCATGAAGGAGATGTACACACCGGCCTGGTGAGGTTGCCACGCGGTTGAGCGTCTTCGCGGAGGAGGGGTAGGAGAAACGTCAATGGGAGGAGGTGGCATGGTTGGGTCTCGAACGAGACGCTTATTCTGGACGTCAATCATCCGTTAGGATTATGCTTTATTCCGTTAAAGTGGGGAAACTTCAAGCTTATACCAAACGCTTGCGACAGTGCTCACAGCCGCTTCATTAAATACATAACCAATCGATGAAGTTCATTGCTCAAGAACCAAAGTTCACCTCGTGTAGGCTGTTTTAATGATTCTAAACATGGCATTTACAATCATAAAACCGTAACAAGGTTAATAGTATCAATGCTATATTCTTGGTTCTTTCGGTAAAGTCACGTAGAAGAGAAATAATAAAATAATGAAACTAATAAATAAATACATGTTTTATTATTTCCCTTCACGTAGAAGGGAAATAATAAAAATAATACATATTTTATTTTATTATTTCCCTTCTACGTGAGTTTACCGAAAGAACCAAGAATATGAATCCCTGCAGTCACGAAATATTTAAATCGAAAAGCATCAATGCCATTCACGAATATATTACTTTTAATTCAATGACATTCTCGAATCTCATGTTAATATTATTTGGTAATCTATTCTCAGACGCACGTTCAATGCATGTTTTTTGTGAATCTGGGAATGACATGCCATCAAGAGAGGGGTCCGATTGGCTAAGAGGTCGGAGCGCTGAGTCCGGGTGCTCAGATCCGTGATTCGGATTTAGGTTTCATCACTGCCACAGAGCCCGGCATTGCGCAGATCCGGGATTCGGATCCAGGTTTCGCCACTGCCCATGGCAAAACCGAGTTTTCATGCAGTGAGTCGGTGGTCTGGGTACCGATCGCCAATGACTGCACACAACAAAAACCGTGATCACATTAAATTTGGTTCTGCGCTTAACTTGCAAAAATGCCAGCTCTGAATGTGAAATGATGAGTTTCACTGCCACGCGACAAACGTGAATCTTGCACGCAGGGCGAGTTGGAAAATACTGCCACCTACTGTGTGGACCGCAGATCACTTGAAGGGATCTCAGAGAATGCTCTGTGATATCCAATTTAGAGGCCGTTCTCTTTACAGGAAGGGATGCACTGCTCTGCGAGATTTTCTACTGGATTCTCGTGACAATCGGGATAAAATTTTCTAAATGTTTTTTTTTAAAACGTAGAGTGAAATTGAATGTGTGAATCGTAATGTGGCCATTTTCTAACAGTGAGACAATTGTATCCGCCAAGCTTTAAATAACTGTCAAACATGGAAACGGCCGGCAATTGCGGTTTAAAAATAACTATCCACTCCTTGGTGTTCCTCCTCTTATCGACCTTCATCGTCTTCCTGTTGTTCGTCCGTCACGACGGGCTTGTTTGGGTTATTCCGAACCAGCCAGTCGGCAAGCCACACCTAAACACAGACGAGACGTGCAATGCGTGGCAGCGGGAGTGGGCGGGCGAGCGAGCGAGCGAGAGAGGGGTGGATAGGGAGGGGAAGAAAGGTCACCAACAGCTTGGGTTAGGAGAGACGGTGATGCACAGCGCATGTTTTTCACTGTTGCGTTGCAACGCTTCTCCGATGTACATTTGGGTTGTACGGCGTGTTGTGTACGTGTGTATGTTGAACTTCTTACGCACGGTATGTAGCCAACCATGCTAATTGGAGGTCCGAGGGAAGGAAAACAATCGAAACGCAAAAAGCAGTTCTCACAAAATGTTCATTGCCCCGCACGCTTTCAGATGCGCATCTGCGGCCGTCTGGAACGCTCTTCATTCCGACATTAGGAAGCCACTGGAGCTATGCACTTTTAAATCTTAGATTGAAAACTCGTTTCATTAGAACTACTTTCTGTGTTTGTTTGTCCTTCTCCCACACCTCTGATTGGCACGGTTGGTGACGTACAGTGCGAAAGAAGTTAAACATATATACACGAGGAAGTGGTGTGGCTAGCACCTCGCCCGTCCGCCTTAATCTCCCCAGCGCTGATGCTTACACACCGCACCAGCTACTCATAAGGCTAAAGGGCCGTCCATAAATGACGTCACACACCTGGGGGGGGGGGGGTCAGACATTTGTGACGATGTGTGACGAGGGGGGGGGGGTGGTATTGAGAAATGTGACGTCGCATCAAAATGCGCAACTTTAAATAAAATAGACAACACGTTCTACTTAATTAAATAGACTTTTTAATAAATGTTTTCTCCTACAACATCAGAGTGCAGCGCCACATTAAATACGCACTACAATGACAATAGTTTAATGCGATTTGAAGCATGTTTTATTTTCAAAATGGAAATATGCTTTTGGTGGGGTGGGGCAGAGGCTTTCTGACGTCATATTTGAGGGGGGGTCTGACTTTTGTGACGTCGTGTGATGAAGCGGGGGGGGGGGGGGGGTCAAAAATCGTTCCAAATCGCGTGACGTCATTTATGGACGGCCCCTAAGCCTTGGGAATGCGATGGTAGTGCTTCAGAACACGTTCCTTCAGAGTGGGCAGGTAGGAACTTGGTTGGACAGCGCATTCGTGCACGACAGACAAATATGAACGACAGACAGACAAATAATCCCTGGTGGGCAGTGTGGAACCTGTTGTTTCTACCTGTATACAAGATAACTTGACTTGAGGTAGCCAGGCAGCCGGCCAGGTAGCCAGCCCCCTTAACTATCGGCCCCTCCCCCTTGCTTAGGCCCCTCCCCTTACCCCCCCTCCCTCAGGCCCCTCCCCTGACCCCCCCTCCCTCAGGCCCCTCTGCTGACCCCCCCTCCCTCAGGCCCCTCTGCTGACCCCCCTCTTTTAGGTCCCTCCCCTGACCACGCCCCCCCCCCCATATCCTTAGGCCCCTCCCCTGACCCCCCCCCTCAGGCCCCTCTCCTGACTCCCCCTTCCTTAGGCCCCTCCCCTGACCTTCCTCCCTTAGGCACCTCCCCTCTCCGTACCTGGCAGTAGGTCTCCACCAATCAAAGAGCTGTTTATATATATATTTATGCACGACACAGTCAGACAAATAATCCCTGGTGGGCAGTGTGGAACATATTGTTCCTACCTGTATATTCGTCACCGATGTTGGCCGAGACCGCCAACTGCTGCGCTACCGCTCTCAACATCCATGCGTACATACGAGCTGTCTCTCACCACGGGGTCGGCTGGCTTGTGCTTGCAGAGCTGCGTGAGTCCGGCGAGCAGAGTGGGATTCACTGACCTCTCCAGGTACTCGCGAGCGGCCGGACTCTCCGGGATAGGCTCCAGGATGGCTGCGAGTTGCACACCAGACGACACAATTATTTATGATTAGTTTAACACGTAGGCTTTCGCGACCAATATTATTCATAAAAAACGTTTTTTGGGTGAGATCGCGTTATTTATAATTGTGTCGTAACCCTCCACCACCCGACACGGCCAATCAGCAAAAAAGTGTCACGTTGACAAAAGACAAATTGCCCGATTACCAATCTAGTATATAATTACAATAACCCCCCCTCCGCCTCAAATCGTTGCACCTGAAGAGTTAAATGATGACGTCACCCTGCTGCTATTCTATTTAAGACCGGGAGCAAGAGCAGAGCCTCACCATTCTGGCGAATTGCCCGATGATGCTGGATGCAATTACCAGCGAAACGTCGTACCCAAAAATTGTAAATGTTGTGGTTTCACGCTTCAACACACCGGTGGGCTAAAGTAGTGAACTATTTGTCTTTTGTCAACGTGACACTTTTTTTGCTGATTGGCCGTGTCGGGTGGTGGAGGGTTACGACACATTTATAAATAACGCGATCCAACCCAAAAAACTTTATTATGAATATTTATGATTAATTGTCATGATTATTATGATGCTTGTTGACCCAGGAATGCCTTACAGAGTCCCAGGGACTCTTCTTTTTTTTTACAGGAGAGTCCTCCCGAGTTTTCACGTTAGAGGAAGCAACGTTGCTAAGTGTAAACCCTGTTGAATAATCTGTCCAGGTATATTGCAGTTTCGCGGTGTTTGGACACATTTTTTATTTAGTGAATGCTTTCAGACGAGACTTTTACACAATTAGAGCACCAGATATACGCAAGGAAAATTACTAATTAAATGAACACGTATGTATGCTGATGATATATTGTGAGTGGATGTCAGCCCACGTCGCCACAGAGCCATGTGATAGCCTCTTCCTCCCCCAGCACGTTTGCCTAATACCAGTTACGTTGTGTGTTTGTTTTAGCGATGGGAGAAAACCCGGAGGAAACCCGTGCAGGGTGAGAACTTACAAACTAAAATAAAATTAAAATAATTTTCCCAGGTAAGGCTCACTTGAGCTTTTTTTCTCTTTTTCAGAAGCGACCTTGCCAAAATCGATAGCTCAATGAAGTGGCTCATCACGTGGAAATTTATTGCTGCCAAATACTCTAAACGCGTGTTGATTCTAAATGTGGAGGGAAAAAGCGGAGGACCCGAAGAAAGATCCACGTGGCCACAGGGAGAGAGACGTGAAAAAAAGAAAATATACAGCAGGCGTCAGGGTCAGAATTCAACCCACGACCTCCTGCATACGAGGCGAGCTTCACTCACACTCTGCATAACAGGGGGATAACAAACTCCGCACAGAAAGAGTTGGGAATTGACCTCACAGCACAGTGCAGACACTAGAGGGCAATATAGCACTCCTTACCGTAATTTAAGTTTTTTTTCCCCCTTAACACATTCCTGCGGAGGGAGCTGGTAGGAACGTTGGGTTGCTCAGTCAATGGCCAGGGTCAACAGCGGCGTGGTGTATTCCGCAAATATGCCCGATTGTGAAGGCGGGCACAAGCCGGCGTGAGTAGGTTAAACGTTGAGTTTTATAAGGGCAGCACGGGGTGACCAGCCCCTCCCCACCCAGACCCACCCCTCCCACCCCGCACCCAGCCCCACCCTCCCCACCCAGCCCCTCACCACCCTCCCCTCCCCACCCTCCCCTCTCCACCCAGCCCAAACCCTCCCATTTTTGGATGCACCAATGGAACGGACACAATAATCCCCTGTGGGCTGGTGGAACCAGGTGGTTCCTACCAGTATTAATTAAATATTCAAACGCACAGATGGCTCAGGACACAGAGCCTCTGTATATAGCTACTAGATAAGAGCTGTTTGTGTCTTTGGTGGTAAAATATATTGTAAGTGCCTGCACAAATTTGTTACGTGTGCAGTTTTTTTGCCATTTTTATTCAGAGGTGCAGGAAACCAGAGACAAGCTGGAAAGCAGCAGCCAGGCGGTGAGCCGTCACCAACGATTTCCAAAGTTCTGCAGTCCTCTATGTATTAAGATGTTTTTTTGCCAATTCATGAGTTTACACAAATTGAAAACTAATTTCTTTAGGACTGCTTTTTGTGTTTAGGTTATTGTCGCAGAGTTATGTAACATTACACGCCACAGGTTCAAGCTTAACATTAGTTCGTTATCCTTCCCCCGCACCTCCGATTAGCACGGTAGGCTACGTGCGATCCCAAAGAAGTTCAACATACATACAAACCGAAGCACTCGCGAGAAAACATGCGTGTGCGAGGGCCAGCACAGCTCAATCTCCGTACAGATGGGAACAGATGGAGATTAATCCACGCTTGCTGCAACTGCCTTCCCCCGGCGAGCCAGGGTACGACGGCTCCTCCTCGACTCCCACCGGAAAGGAGTTTCATGACAACATCTCTGTGTGCGGTGATCCACCATTCCTTTCTGCTTCCTCCACAGTGCTGGATCACAGGTAGCAGCTACGTTTGCAGCCTCAAGTGCCCCCCCCCCCAGGATGCCTGGGCTTCACTGGTGCTGCCCCGGCTGCCCCTGGGGCTCGTTGTGATTGGTTCTATGTGCCCCTGGCGTTGCTCTTCTCTCCGTCCCTACCCCCACCTCAACACGAACTCCTCCTACCCACCTCCCTTTTATCCTCTTTTATTCTTTTGGAAAGCATCTTGAGATGTGGTTGCATTTATATGCCACGTAAATTCCAATAGATTGTTTTCAAGAATGAGTGAGTAGGTAGGTGAGCAAATGGGCAGGTGAGTAAGTGGGTGGGTGAGCCAGTAATTGAGTCTGAGAGTGAGCGAGTATGTGAGTACGTGTACGAGTAATGTGAACGAATGAGTGAACGAATCGGGGGGTTGGTGAACAAGTAGGTGGGTGAGTGAGTGAGTTGGTGAGTAGGAGAGTGAGTTGGCAAGTGAGTGAGCGACTGACTGAGTAGGTGAGCAAGTGAGTAGGTATGTGAGCAAATGGGTGAGCCAGGTATTGAGTAATACAGTGAGCGAGTAGGTGAGTTGAGTGAACGAGTAGGTGAATGAATGAGTGAGCTAATCGGTGAGTTGGTGAACAAGTAGATGGGTGAGTGAGTTAGTGAGTAAGTGGGTGAATTGGCGAGTGAGTGATCGATCAAGTGGGTGAGCAAGTGAGTGAGTAGGTAGGTGAGCAATGGTCGAACCAGTTATTGAGTATTACAGTGAGCGAGTAGGTGAGTTGAGTGAATGAGCAAGTGCATAAACGAGTGAGCGAGTTGGTGAACAATTAGGTGGATGAGCGAGTGAGTGATCGAGTGGGCTGGCGAGCGGGTGAACGAGTGGGTGAGCAAGCGAGTGGATGAGCATTACCGTCGGGGAAGAAGAACCGTATTTCTCGCTCGGCAGCTCCAGGGTTGTCACTCCCGTGGACGGCGTTGCGCAGTTCGTCCGTGCCATACAGCGCACGCAGGCTGCGCACACGCACGCAAACAGACACAACCATCGTCTCAACGGGAGTTACTGTTCTCCCACTGATGCTGACGCATTGGTGCTGTCAACTGTACCACGTTGTCAAGGTTATGAGATGCTCCGGAGAGTAAGGCTCACCTAGTAAGGCTCGGTCCAGGACATCGATGTCATTGAGAAAGAAAAGGAAAAAAATGAAAATTCGACTTCGCGGGTGAGGGTGGTGGAAAAATCACGTGTCTTATAACTGCAGAGAATACGGTAGCGGTGAAAGTGGCTGTATGGTGGCGATAAAATTATCGACGACTCTACCCGGTTTCAATAATAAAAGACTCGTCACATTCGTCAACAACACCGTGTGTGGACTAGAAAGGAAAGGTATATAATAGATGACGTTTTGGGCAATAGCCCTTCACCAGAACACATAAATACGTCAATAAAGTCAATAAAGTCAATAAAATCTGGTCACACACATGCCTGAAGGAAGGAGCCATGTCAGCAATAAAGCCATATCCCGGTTTATAAAAGAGACACCGCCAACGTTTGCTTTGAAATAATCATCATCACGATCCATGGGCAGATAGCCCGTAGGTATCCACTGCACGTTTCGTCATTTTCTTCCACTTTTCTGTCTCGTGCCAATATGCTCAGGTAGTGCACATCTGTCTGACACCTATCTCTTACAGTGAGGGGAAAAAAGTATTTGATCCCCTGCTGATTTTGTACGTTTGCCCACTGACAAATAAATGATCAGACTATAATTTTAATTGTAGGTTTATATGAACAGTGAGAGACAGAATAACAACAACAAAATCCAGACAAACGCATGTCAAAAATGTTATACATTGATTTGCATTTTAATGAGTTTGATTCCTGCTCACGGCTACCACCGGTGACGATTATTTTAATCCGCTCCATGGGCCTCCCCTAGGTCGACTCAGCCTCAAACGAGTAACTGGTGTGGTGTGTGAACATCGCCGCTGGGGAGACAAAGGCGGCCGGGCATGGTGAATCCAAGTCCTGGGCGAAGCCGGGTAGTAAAGCTAGTCAATTATAAATTGTGACCATCCTTTGATAGAGACAAAATAAGCACATCGTATAAACCAGAGAATACGTGAATTGCAAAGTGTAAAGCCCCACCACCCCACGCTTTCTGTACCTGTCAGGGTGGCTCTGCCGAGCCTTCTCGCTGTTTCTGGGTCCCATGAGTTGCTGCCAGAGTTCCGTGGCTCGGTGCCGAGCCAGAACCATGGCCAGGATGGGACCGGAGCTCATGTACGCCACCAGGCTGGGGAAAATCATCTTGCCAAAGTGCTCGCTGTACAGCTCGCTGCACTGCTCAGGGCTGAGGTGCACACGTCGGCACTGCGCAACAGAGACAAAAAGACAAGGATCCGCACGCGTGTTACTTGAACAAACAGCTGAGGCTCCGCCATAGGGTATCGGGTCGTGCCAATGGTGGCTAGGAGATGTTAACTACCTCGCCTGGTATGCAGGAAGTCATGGGTTCGATCCCAATCCTGAAGCCTGGTAATTTGGAGTTTGCGCGTCTCTCTCCCCGTGGTCACGTGGATTTTTCTCCGGGTCCTCATGTTTTTCCTTCCACATTTTATAATCGACATGCGTTTAGAGTATTTGGCTGCTAGAAATTTCCACATGATGATAAGCTCGGCCTGGCGATTACCGTCAAGAGCCGTGGCGATATCAAACGCGATGAACGATTTAATAAACGTGAAAGTTGATGTGGTGATGCTGCATCCTCAAAACGTGCCCATGGGGATTTGCAATGAAGGATTTAAAACGCGTTTAAATAACGCAGCGGTGAAGCTGTCCTCGGTGTACTCGGTGCACTGAATGAGGTATTAGAGCCACCCCTGTCTTCTGTATGTATCTTGAACTTCTTTGACACCGTACGTCGCCAATCGTGTTAATCAGAGATGCGGAGGAAGGACAACAAACTAAACAGAAAAAGCAGTTTAAAGAAATAACTTTTCAATCTAGATGATTTAAAAGTGCATAGCTCCAGTGGCTTAATATCGGAAGAGCGTTCCAGACGGCCGCAGAAGCATATCTGAAGGCTCGTGGTGCGGTGACCATCTTTATTCGATGGCGAGCCAAAAGCCGCTGCGAGGATGACCGGAGTTTGCATGATGACAATATGTCCAGCAGCGAAATGCCAGACGGCTGACAGATCGCGGTTTGGTTCTGTTTCGGATCAGCCAACAGCCAGCAGTGGTAAACCATTCGTATCGCGAGGGACCCGCGCTGCCTCGGCTCAGATGTGCCAGTGGAAAAGGAAGTGTGAACCCCTGGACTTGGCACACCTGTAGCACAGTGAATCCCGCTTGTGCGATGCACTCTCGGATTTGAGTCGCCGCTTCCAGAGCTTCTGGCTTCACGATGGCCAGGGTGCGTGGCAGCAGAATTTGAGACATCGTTAATTCCGGTCACGGACTCCTCACAAACTGCAGTGCACAGAGAAACAACAACACATCCACGGTCATGATCTGGATCGAGGCCTCTGCACCCGTGTGTGTGTGTGGCGGCCAGGCGTGGTGCTGGAAACCCACCCTCTCGTGTGCCGTGACTCATGCTGCCAGCTATTGGCTGCAAAGTTTGGTCGTACACGTTTATGCGTATCGTTTATTGTTAAATTTGAATCACAGTTCCTGTGATCGTTGTTACGTTGTTTTTATAGCTTTATTTTGGTGATGTCGAAAACGTTTTGGTTTAGCCATGTTTGTTTGTTGTAGTACAGTTAGACTGATAACTTTAATCTAAATTGTCTTATGGTTGTTATTGTTTGACTTGCATCCCACTGGGATGTTTGCACACAGCGTTGATGTACGGTGCTTTTTCATGAAGACTTTGCTGTTTTTTCCCTGGATTTTTCTGTTGCGTGTAGTCACTTTAAGGTGTTTCTTGTTCACGTTTTAGTTTTTTGCGGTTGCACCCGATTCAAGAGCCGAATGGCTCACAGGGCTCCACCTCATAAACGAAACTGAAATGAAACTGAAACAGTATTTGCCCCAACAGTCTGTACTGAGACTATCCGTGGGATCTTTATCTTCGTCGTGCGAATGTGTCCACGTAACACGGCGTGGATGAGGCCTCCATCCAGCAGTGGCTTGACAAAGGGAGGGGAGGCAATGGTCATCAGGCCATGGTCAATCCACTGCTGGATGATCATCCACGCAGCTGCCGATTCTGTCGCTCCATCTCCGCGTTTCAATGCCCCGCGGTGTAAAAATTTTACCGAATGAGATTATGAACGCGGACTTGCGCACAGACGCGCGTCAGGACACACACAAATACACGTGATAAACACCGCGGTGAAACGCACACTTGCTGTTACACGTACGACACTAGTTACACGTACGACAAATCGATCGCAATGCGTGAGGTACCTCAGTAACCACCGCTAGGAATGCTGTATTCTCTGCGTGCCGAAGTTGGCACACGTTTAAATCGCCTCCCCCCCCCTCCCTGTGCCTTGGTGTAAGTGTCGACGCTTGCGCGTTGTTATTCACGTTTACACAACGACTAAAGTAAAACGTCGTTCAAGCTCTTGTGGGGAGGGGGGGGGGTATCGTGAGAGTTACCGCGCCTGACGGAGCTCGTCGCTGCCGCGTGAAGCCTTCGCCGCGAGGCCTCAGAGTGGCAACGCCGTCGCCACGGTAACGAACTCCCTCCCCCCGAGCCCCTCCCCCCCGCCCCCTCACCCCTAGCCCCTCCCCCCCTGCCCCCTCACCCCTAGCCCCTCCCTCCCTAGCAGGTCCCGCCCCAGCCCCTCCCCCCCTTCCCCTCACCCCTCCATCCCTAGCAGGTCCCTCCCAGCCCCTCCCCTTTAGCCCCTTCCCCCTCCCTCCCAGCCCCTCCCCCCCAGCCCCTCCCCCCCCTTCCCCCTCCCCCCCAGCCCCTCCCCCCCTTCCCCCTCACCCCTAGCCCCTCCCCCCCTGCCCCCTCACCCCTAGCCCCTCCCCCCCCTTCCCCCTCCCCCCCAGCCCCTCCCCCCCTTCCCCCTCACCCCTAGCCCCTCCCCCCCTTCCCCCTCACCCCTAGCCCCTCCCCCCCTGCCCCCTCACCCCGAGCCCCTCCCCCCCTTCCCCCTCACCCCTAGCCCCTCCCCCCCCTTCCCCCTCACCCCTAGCCCCTCCCCCCCTTCCCCCTCACCCATAGCCCCTCCCCCCCTGCCCCCTCACCCCGAGCCCCTCCCCCCCTGCCCCCTCACCCCTAGCCCCTCCCCCCCTGCCCCCTCACCCCTAGCCCCTCCCCCCTGCCCCCTCACCCCTAGCCCCTCCCCCTTTCCCCCTCACCCCTAGCCCCTTCCCCCCTCCCTCACCCCTAGCCCCTCCCCCCCTGCCCCCTCACCCCTAGCCCCTCCCCCCCTTCCCCCTCACCCCGAGGCCCTCCCTCCCTTCCCCCTCACCCCTAGCCCCTCCCCTCCTTCCCCCTCACCCCGAGCCCCTCCCCCCCTTCCCCCTCACCCCGAGCCCCTCCCCCTTCCCCCTCACCCCGAGCCCCTCCCCCCCTTCCCCCTCACCCCGAGCCCCTCCCCCCCTCCCCCCTCACCCCTAGCCCCTCCCCCCCTTCCCCTCACCCCTAGCCCCTCCCCCCCTTCCCCCTCACCCCGAGCCCCTCCCTCCCTATTCGGTCCCCCCACACTTTTTAAACTTGATTTGAAGCTGTCGTGACTGCAGGGATTAAAGGGGCCGACATAAATGACGTCACGCACCTGGAGGGGGGGGGGGGTCAGATATTTGTGACGATGTGTGACGGGGGGGTGAGAAATGTGACGTCACATCAAAATGCGCAACTTTAAATAAATAATAGACAACGCGTTCTACTTAATTAAATATACTTTTTTATAAATGTGTTCTCCTACAACATCAGAGTGCAGCGCCACATTAAATACGCACTACAATGACAATAGCTTAAAGCGATTTTAAGCATGTTTTATTTATTTGGGGGGGGGGCAGAGCTTTGTGACGTCATATTTGATGGGGGGGGGTCTGACTTTTTGTGACGAGGGGGGGGGGGTCAAAAATCGTCCAAAATCGCGTGACGTCATTTATGGACGGCCCCTAAGGCCCCACTTGAGCTGTTAGCGTCTTTCATTGTAAGTTTTCGTAGCCAACACAATGTTGTCCGCATTTAGTTTTTTTGTCATGGGGTTGAAGTGTTCATGCCGATGTTCTTTGTGGTTTGTTAACCGGTTCTGTGCCTTGTCGCGTGTTTGTATAGTGCGATGGTTGTTGTCACTTTCTGACCCGCCCAACTGCTGAACGCGTCTGTTTGAAAGAGCTTTAGAGCTCATCGGATGAATCCAGTATAAATACTGATTCTGTGTACCCTCCACCACCCGATGAGATCGTCACGTTTACACACAGGTGATATTATTTAAACGTTGTCAATGTTTCGATCAAAATTGCGGTCGATAAAGCTCCTCATCGGTTGTGTTAGACTTCTCATGATAATGTTAAACGAAGGTGCCACTCAAGATTAAAGTTCGTCTCTAGCCCCCCCTCCCACCGTGCCCCCCTCCCTCCACCTCGCTCACCCCTCTCTAGCCCCCCCTCCCACCGTGCACCACCCTCCCCCCACCTCGCTCACCCCTCTCTAGCCCCCCCCCTCCCACCCGTGGCCCCCTCCCCCCACCTCGCTCACTCCTCTCTACCCCCCCCCCTTCCACCCGTGCCCCCCCTCCCGCCACCTCGCTCACTCCTCTCTACCCCCCCCTTCCACCCGTGCCCCCCTCCCGCCACCTCGCTCACCCCTCTCTAGCCCCCCCTTCCACCCGTGCCCCCCTCCCCCCACCTCGCTCACTCCTCTCTACCCCCCCCTTCCACCCGTGCCCCCCTCCCGCCACCTCGCTCACCCCTCTCTACCTCCCCCCTTTCACCCGTGCCCCCCTCCACCTCGCTCACCCCTCTCTAGCCCCCCCTCCCACCCGTGGCCCCCTCCCCCCACCTCGCTCACCCCTCTCTAGCCCCCTTTCCCACCCGTGCCCCACCCTCCCCCCACCTCGCTCACCCCTCTCTACCTCCCCCCTTCCACCCGTGCCCCCCTCCCGCCAGCTCGCTCACCCCTCTCTAGCCCCCCCTCCCACCCTTGGCCCCCTCCCCCCACCTCGCTCACCCCTCTCTAGCCCCCCCTTCCACCCGTACCCCCCTCCCGCCAGCTCGCTCACCCCTCTCTAGCCCCCCCCTCCCACCCGTGGCCCCCTCCCCCCACCTCGCTCACCCGTCTCTAGCCCCCCCTTCCACCCGTACCCCCCTCCCCCACCTCGCTCACCCCTCTCTAGCCCCCCCTTCCACCCGTGTTCCACCCTCCCCCCACCTCGCTCACCCCTCTCTAGCCCCCCCTCCCACCCGTGGCCCCCTCCCCCCACCTCGCTCACCCCTCTCTACCTCCCCCCTCCCACCCGTGGCCCCCTCCCCCCACCTCGCTCACCCCTCTCTACCTCCCCCCTTCCACCCGTGCCCCCCTCCACCTCGCTCACCCTTCTCTAGCACCCCCCTCCCTCTCTCAACCGCCCCCTCACCACCTCGCTCACTCACCAACTCGGGCTGCAGCCAATCAGAATGCCGCGCTGTTTGGCGCTCTGGGGTTTGGTGAGGGGGTATAGTGGGGGGCCGTTGGGTCCGCGGGTGGGTGGTGGTGGGGGGCTTTGTCGTGGTGAGGAATTCCCTGGCGAGTACGTGCTGTGCTGAACACTCAATCGAGACAGAGTTCAAGACTCACCCCGGGTGTTGGAACTCCTTCACAAATGCACGTCCCGTATGGGAGAGGCTCCCAGTGTCTGACTTGGAGTGAGCCTCAGTGGCGTGGTAACGATCTTATCAGCTCAGGGGGTGCGGCAAGCGTTGTAGGTCTCGCACGGTCGCACCTAGGATATTGTATATCGCTGCTCCTCTTGCCTCATCACGTAATTACATAAGCGGTGTTGTTCTTTTACACTGTTGTTGAAAACACATCTCATGGTGGCTGTCAACGGGGCCCCAACTCGTAGCTTTGGCCACCAGTGGGGGGCGAGGAGGGGGCAAGGCATCCCCCCCCCCGCCTGCCCCCCCCCCCCCCCCCACGTGGCCTCCGCTGGAGCACTCACAGGGTCCACGTGGCCGTGGAAGGAGACGTGAGAACTGGACACCTGTGCGCGTGTTTGTGAGTTTGAACCTCTTTACACTCACGACACTAAAGCCCCCTCGCCCCCCTTGTTAATAGCCACATTGTCAACAGCTTCCAAGGCCCCTTGCGTCTGAAGCGATGGACTCGTCAAGGCCTCACGTGGGAAGGAGAACACGGAGTGTCCATGTGCTTGGACAGGTCAGTCTATAAACTATTTACAAAAAAAAAAATCTTCACCAGGTAAGGCAATGTAGATTTTTTTTCACAGCGATCTGGCCATCAAAAATTATAGCTCAACGAAAGTGGCTTATCGCGTGTATTTTTTTTTGTAAAATTGCAGCCAAATACGCTAAACGCGTGACGTTGATTCTAAATGTGGAGGGGGGGGGGATACCAGAGGACCCGGAGAAAAACCCACGCGACCAAGTTGTGGGTACGTCTCGGATGAAGATGCGCGCATTAACACAAAGCTTCACCACATTGACGTCAAAACGTCACCACAACCCTCGTTGTCTTCGTTTAAACCAGGGGCGGGGAACCCTTTTTCTGCCCTGGGCCATTTGGATATTTATAACATCATTCGCGGGCCATACAAAATAATAAACTAAAAAATTAGCCTGTTATATTTGGTCAAACCTTTAATTAACTTAATTAACCCTAATGTGATGGCTGGAACTGCTTCTCTTTGGCGAGGCGTGTGATGTTAGCTGGTATTGATGATGTTGCTACTCGCAACTGCTTTTCCAGGTTTGCTCCTAGATTTATTGAATTTCGAGTCCCGCCTGCGGTTGCCTTGGCAGGGCCAGACCAAATGATTTCGCGGGCCTTACACGGCCCGCGGGCCGGACGTTCCCCACCCCTGGTTTAAACTATAACGTTTAACACGTAGGCTTTCGCGACCAATATCATCCATAATATAGGCGTTTTGGGTTAGATTGCCGAAATGTAAATGTGTCGTTAAACCCGTCCATCACCCGACACAGCCAATTAGTAAGGTTTGTCACGTAAACAGGAACATGCAAATTCGTTACTAATACAGCACACTGCTGTGTCGTTCGAGAGCAAATCCACAACATTTACAATCTGAGTACGACGTTTCGCCAGTAATTACAACTATCTTCATCAGGCGACAGCCAGATTTGTGGAGAAATCCTCCTGTTTCGTTCCTTAAATAGAGGGGTTGATGTGATGACGTCACTTGTAAGACCATCACGTCCGAAGGGGGAGGGGGGATTAATGATTACCATGGGTATACATTACTGGTTGGGTAATAACTATAAACATTCTATGTTTTTAACCAGGTAAGGTCTTCCTGAGCCTATATATCTCTTTTTTCACGAACGACCTGGCTATCACAAACGACAGCTCAACGAAAGTGGATTTTTTTTTATTGCAGCTAAATACTCTGAACGCTCGATGTTGATTAAAAATGTGGACGGTGAAAAACCGGAGGGCCCGGACAAAGATCCACGCGACCACGGGGAGAGAGCGAGACACGCAAACTCCAAATATACAGCAGGCGTCGGGATCGACCCACGACCTCCCGGCATAGCACAGTGCAGCCACGTGCAGCGTAGCCACCAGCACGACCATCAGGGATACATCAGACGGCTTCTGGAGGCTGAGGGCTTGTGGGGAGTGAAGTGTAGTCGAAGCCGAACTCTTAAGTAGATATTTGTTTTAATGATTCATACTGAAAGTAAAGGAAAGCCCGCCTCCGACCCCAACGCCACAAAAAAACCCGATAAAATAATAATGCCACATGCAATTACACATTCATGGGAAACCGATATGGTGATAATCGCCGCTTCGTGAAACTCGACAGCGCATCGTGGACAATCATATCGCACCATTCACGAGTGTTCACCACCCCCACCCCCATCTCGACCTGACCTAACCCTCACCCCTCGCCCGTAACGAGCCCTTATAAGCAGCGGGCCTCTGTGCAGGACCCGACCGGGTGGTTGGTTGGTGGTGGTGCTGAGCGCTGCTGGTGATTCCCAACGTGATGAAGATGAAGACGTGCATCTCCCTGCTGCTGCTGCTGCTGTTGGGAGCTGCGCTCGAGGCCAGGGCTAAGAGCCTCGTGCTGGCCGGCGGCGGGATCAGCGATGACAACGCGGCGGTGTACGGCGCCATCGTGGAGCTGGCGGTGAGTGCGTGGCGGTGGTGGTGGTGGTGATGGTCGTGTTGGTGGTGAGTGGCAGGGACGTGCGGTCAGGGGAGGCAGGGGAGGCAGAGCCTCACCTATCATACTCCAATGAAAATAGCTGTTACGAAAGGTAAATTAGGAAATAAATATTAAGATTTTTCCACCGATCTGTGTTATAAATGTCATTTCTATATCATTCCAATAATTTTTTCTAACCAAAATCGCTAAATTTGCGGAGCTTTGCTGCAAATACAGGGAGAGGCGAGAGGTGAGGCAGCGGCAAGCTCAGCCTCCCCTCTGATTGCGCAACCCCTCAGAAACTGGATGGAGTGCGGGCAATAGGTGCGTGCCTGACTGAGTGGGTGGTCATAGTGTTAATTATGTGGTGGTGGTGGTGGTGTGTGCTGCTGGTGGTGGTGGTAAGTGCATGCTGGTGAGTGTGTGGTGGGGTGTGGATGGTGGTGGTGTGTGCTGCCGGTTGTGGTGAGTGTTAAGTGGTGGTCTGTGGTGAGTGTGTGGTGGTGGTGGTAGGTGGTGAAGGTGGTTGGTGTTTTATAGGTTGTGTTGCCCATAATGATGATATTTTATAATTATAACTAACATTGATTATTTTAGAAAATACAATTAACGTACAAGAATATCAACATCAACAATTACAAAATATGAACATCAATGGTCGTAATAATTATCAACACATCCTCATTGTAATACTCATTAACATAATCTTTAACAGTAATATCAGAGTGAATATGGGATCCATCGCTCATCCACCCACTTGCCCACTCAGGCACTCGCCCAACCACCTACCCACTCGCCCCTCACCAATCCTACACATCCAACAACAACCGCTATTCGCCACTAAGTGGCGGTGATGTCACCACGGCGCTTGTGCCAGGCTACGTGAACTTTAAGCCACGTGCAGTGTCGAACGCCCGCTGGCAGGTCACGGGATGGACTCAGCAGGTGCCATGGGTTGACTGAGATGAGTGGCCGATGCACCACCTGTGCCCCCTACTGTGTTAACTCATCCACTCATTTTTTTCACTTGCTCCCCAACCACCCATTATCACTCTCACTACAAAGACAAAAATCCCCTGTATAGCCTTAACAATAACCCACCACTCATCCTCTGTCCCACCCACTCAATCCCCTCACCCACCAACGCACCAACTCACTCTCAACCCACCCACGCAGTGCGGTGTTGGCGTCGCTCGCATCTCACCCACCCACTCAATTACTCACCCACCCACTCGCTCACCCTCTAACCCACCCAGCCTCCAACCCACGCACTCACCCAGTCACCCACTCATTCACTCAATTACTCACCTACCCACCCACTCATCCTCTATCTCACTCACCCTCTCACCCACTCACTCACCCTCTAACCCACCCACTGACCTACCCACCCTCTAACCCACCAACTCACCTACTCACCCTCTAATCCACCAACTCACCTACTCACCCTCTAACCCACCCACTCACCCTCTAACCCACCAACTCTCCCACTCACCCTCTCACCTCACCCACTCACCCTCTAACCCACCCACTCACCTACTCACCCTCTAATCCACCAACTCACCTACTCACCCTCTAACCCACCCACTCACCCTCTAACCCCACTCACCCACTCACCCACTCACCCTCTAACCCACCGACTCTCCCACTCACCCTCTCACCTCACCCACTCACCCACTCACCCTCTAACTCACCCTCTAACCAACCCACCCACTCACCCTCTCAACCCACCCGCACAGGGCGGAGTTGGCATCGCACGCATCGGCATCTCACCCACTCACTCAATTACTCACCCGCCCACTCACCCTCTAACCCACCCACTCACTCACGCACGTGCCCACCCATTCATCCGTTCACTAAATTACTCACCTACCCATCCACTCACCCTCTCACCCACTCACTCACGCACTCACCCTCTCACCCACTCACTCACTCACTCACCCCCTAACCCACCCAATGACCATCTCACCCACCCACCCACCTATGCACTCACTCTCTCACCCACCCACTAACCCACCCACCCACTCACCCACAAACTCACCCTCTCAACCCACCCGCACAGGGCGGAGTTGGCGTCGCTCGTATCGGCATCGTCGTGGCGGCGTCGGGCGACCCTGCGGACAGCGCGTCGTTCTACACGGACCTGTTCGTGCGCGTCTACGGGGCCCGGGAGGCCGTCGTGATCCCCATCGACCTGGGCCAGGTCCACAACAACGAGGACCCCGCCGTCGTCGCCCTCATCCAGGGCCTCGGCGGATTCTTCTTCGGCGGCGGAGACCAGGCGCGCGTCATCGAAGCGTGAGCGGTTCACTCGATCGTTCTTCCTTCACTAAGACCAAACGAATATTTTTTTTTCACCAGATAAGGCCCCACTGAGCTATGTAGCTCTTTTGCAGAAGCGACCTGTGGTAATCAGAAATCATAGCTCAACGAAGTGGCTCATAATTACGTGGACATTTATAGGAGCAGCCGAAGACTCAAAACACGTGATGTTGATTCTAAATGCGGACGGAAAAATCGGGGAAAAATCCATGCGACCACGGGGAAATAGACGCGCAAACTCCAAATATACAGCAGGCGTCAGGGTCGGGATCGAATCCAGAACCTTCTGTATACCAGCAAAGTAGTTAACATCTCTCGACCATGGCGCCATCACACCTATTTGATAAGACATGCTGTTTGTTGCTGGCCGTTTGGTTGAAAAAATATTTGGGGGGAGGGGGGGGTGGAGGGAGGCTGCCCTTTGGACCTGTACTCAGCAAGTTTTGTGGATTAATCGTACTATATTAGAAAATAGGGCGGGGGGAAAGTTTTGCGTGCTTGGCTGGCTGGCGGCCTGCCTGGCCTGGACGGCGACGTCTGAAGGGCGTGAGTCTTGCTCGTGGTAACAATAATGAGACTACCACGCACGGACAGAGAACGCTGCATGGCATCGCACGTCGGCATTCCTTGCGGGGGTTTGGACGAAACGAAGATAAGAGGGAGTGGGGCATCACAAGCCACCACGCATTGGGGCCCCCCTCCCTCCCTCCCTGCATCTTCTCCCCACCCCTCTCAATCCATCACCTCCCCCCCTGCAGTTTCTTCCACAACCAGGGAGGCGTGCGGGTTGAGTCTTCGGCCCTGCGAGCCATCAAGGAGGCCCACGATGCCGGGGCCGTGGTGGCCGGCTCCAGCGCGGGCACCGCCTGCCAGGGCTCTGCCGTCATGATCAACGGTACGTCCTAGAGGGACATCGTCAACGTTGAGATAAACGGTACGTCTTAGACGGACATCGTCAACGTCGCGATCAACGGTACGTCCTAGAGGGACATCGTCAACGTTGAGATCAACTGTACGTCCTAGAGGGACATCGTCGCAATCAATGGTACCTCCTAGAGGGACATCGTCAACGTCACGATCAACGGTACGTCTTAGACGGACATCGTCATCGTTGAGATCAACAGTTCTAGAAGGTAAATAATCAAAACACAAATTAATTACGGGCACGTAAGCACAACTTACTTTGTTTCATCAAACCTATGCAGTTATTAACATTCTACTTTTTTTACGATTCAGAACCAAAGGGGTGCAAAGGCTGCAGTAAAGGTTAAGAACCACTGGTCTAGAGGACCATCGTCGACATGAGGTTCACGTGCGGTCTGTCCCCCGACAACGCGTGCTGCTGCTTTCATAACGTGAACTGGAAACGACACGACGGACGTATTTCGGCAGCGAATCTCTTATTTTCTTTCACGACGCGGATGCGAACCGGGTACGACGCGGTCGAGTGCACGGGATAGGCGGTCGTACTGCGGCTGCCTCATCATCGCATGAGGCGGGATGCTGCTGGATGCTTCTAGATGCTAGCCACGCGCCCTCAGTCTTTGTTCGGCCTGCGTTACGCATCTCACCCATTATCGCGGACTATGCTTTACCCCTACATTCTGTTTTATTTATTATAACGCGATTTATTTTCCCATAATGCGGTGTCCTTCAGGACCACAACGACTACCGCATTTCGATTTAAAGCTTTCGTGACTGCAGGGATTCATCTTCTTGGTTCTTTCTGTAAAGTCAGGTAGAAGGGAAATAATAAAATAAAATAATAATTGTATTTTATTATGTTTTATTTGTATTATTGTATTATTTCCCTTCTATGTGACTTTACCGAAAGAACCAAGAAGATGACTACCGCATTGTAGGGACAAATGCACCCGTTGGCCCCGATCCACGAATATGAGACGACAACCCCCCCTCCCCCACCCTCCGATGAAGCTTGGAAAGAGCTGAATGGAGTTCAAAAGAAGTCACAAACACCAGTTTTTTTTTAAAGACCCAATGCAGAAAATCTCTGGGTTTGATCTTCCACGAAGCTCATGGTCCACCCTAAACCGCATCCACGGCACAAACGATGGCAGATGCGGATGATACCCGATATACAAATGGAAAATTAAAAACGTCTCCAGTAGTAGTGGCGCGACTGTGTCATCCAGAACAGACTACCCAATGTATAACGACGCAATGCCCCGATCCGAAAAAATCCGAATGAGATATCAACGCAGCGATACACTCCGTTGCTCCTGATGCAGTTGTTTGGCTTTGACCACCTGAATGTCACATTGTAGTTGTTGTCTCTGTATCTAAGTCAGCAGCCGTACGAAAGATGAAGAAGACTGTTACCCATAGACTCACTCACACTGTTACCCATAGACCAAGCGGCTTCTGTTTGGCCGGGTAGAGGGTGCTACACGGGCACGACATGGGCACGACACGGGCTGGAGAAGAGATAGAGCTGATACGGTACGGGGGAGGATGTGGAGCTGAGTGGACTTGCCGGAGACCGGTACCAGCAGTGTCAACATCGGCCTCCGTGGAGGATGCTCGTGAAAGACGCTACTGGGCAGTTGGAGGGCAGTGGAGCGACGCTCACAACAACGAGCGGAGCGCAGGGCGGCTAAAACGCAGCAAGTTGGCACAATAGGGGGTACAGCTGGTGCATTTGCCAGTTATTTCAGTCAGCCAACACATGGCACCTGCTGGCTCTGTCCCGTGACCTCCTGCCAGCGAACCTTCGATACTTCATGTGGCCTTAAAGTGCACCTAGCCTGGCACAGGCGCCGTGGTGAAGGCCAACATCAGTAGCGAGTGACATCAGTACAGGTCTTTGGCCTTCACTCTGTCGACTCGGCCCTAAAAGAGTAACTGGTGCGGTGTCCAAACATCAGCATTGGGGAGACAAAGATGGTTGGGCGTGGTGCTGGCCACACATTGCTCTCGTGTGCCATACCAGCCTTCATATGTGCCCGCTAACAGCACTTACCCCATCAATCTGTTTTTGTGTTTGTGTAGTGAGCGACTCCGACACACGTATTTGTAGAAGGCTTCTTGTTTGTTAAGAGCACACAAGGCGATACACTTCGTAACGCGGCTACACCCAAAGCTGCTCTAAACACGCTGGCCTGTTTCCGCCCTGAGCTACGCCGGCTGCTTGACGAGCGTAGCCGTGAAGATGGAGCGAGTCTTGGCAGAAGAACAGCAACGTGGCCGAAGACGAAGATGATGGCGGCAGCGACGCACTCAGGACCCAGACCCCACGCTAACAGCCACGGACCCTTGTGGGTCGGGGCACCGAATATCTCGCTCGGCGTGGCCCAGCTCCACCTCTGACCACGCACCCTTTCTAGAACCTACCAGACCCTTCGGGATGGTTCCCGGAGCTTATCGACTGACATCGCCCTTGACCCTTACCCCATATACGTCCCTTTATGACAAGGCAGTATATGGCACCATAGCTGTAATTACCCTTACAGGCCGGCAGGAGTCACCCTGTCAATACATATGTATGATTTATGTCTGCGTGTGTCTGTCTGTTAATAAGTATGTTATACCTTCCTGTATAATCATCTCCCGACCTACCAGCCTACCTAACTGTCTCTCTCCCGACCTACCTGTCCATATGTCTACTTATCCACCTACTTACCTGACTGCCCTACTTCTCTGTCTCTCTCCCTACCTGTTTGCCTCCCAACTTGTGTATCCCCTTACCTGTCTCCTCACCTCCCCACTTACCTCCCTATCTCCCGAACCATCTCCCTATAACCATATGTCTGCCTACCACCCTACCAGGCTGTCTTCCGGCTGTCTCCAAGCTTTTTTTCTCATCTGTCTGCCAACCATTTGTCTCGCGTCTTACTCGTTTCTCTATCTACCTCCCTACCCGTCTGTCTCCCATCTTACTCATTCGTCCATCTGTCTGTGTGACTGTCTATCTACCTCCCTACCTGCCTGTTTACCACCTCGCTCGTTTGTCCATCTGTATTGTCTCTCGATCTCCATGCCTCTCTCTCTCTGTCAGCACCCTACTGATCTGTCTCCCGTCTTACTCGTCTGCCTGTCCCGCTGTGTGCGTCGCTCCCACCCGTGTCCGTGTGGAGCGCGCAGGCGGACGCAGCTACGAGGCCGTCGTGTACGGCGCCTACTCGTCGGCGCAGAGCAACGCCGACAAGCTCGTCTACGACTCTGAGGGCGGCCTGGGCACCATCCACGGGGTGGTCGTCGACTCGCACTTCAGGTGAACGCACGCACACCCAGTCACCCAGGCAGCCACCCACCCGGCCAGCCACCCAACCACCCATCCAGCCAGCCAGTCACCCACCCATCAAATAGGCCGCCGATGGCGCTCGTTGTACGGGTTCGTGGTTCGAACCACAGCGGCCGCCCTGATTAATCATGGGAAATGTTTGAATGAGTCGACCGGATTTCCTGCTCACGTGAGCTATTGAGCCATCAGAGCTCATCTCATTTTCTGATAACAGCCCTACAGGGAGACAGTGGTGGAAATTCCACATTCCTATGGCGGGGGGTATGAAACCGTCCAGCTTGGAGAGGCCTGATCGTGATGATGGTTATAATGGTGATGATGGTGATGATGGTGGTGATGGTGATGACGGCGGTGATGGTGATGATGGTGGTGATGACGGTGATTCTGATAATGGTGATGATCGTGATGATGATCACGCACAGACCCCGTATCATTATTGGTCATTAAGGCCGTGGTGGAGTCAATTCCACCTCTCTGACCTCGCTGTCCTCTGCCGGTGGTTTTTGGAGCACGATCCCCGGTATCCACCGACGGTCCGCGACGGCCCTCCAGGCGGTCCACGGGGCCCGTGATGCAAACGCAGGCTGATCCACGAATGATGACGGTTGTTTCGGACGCTAATTAAGCAATTACTTATATTTAATTAAAAAATGATGTTAGGTAAACTACCCTAAGATCTAAACGTATGGCCGCGTGTAAAAAATATAATTTTCCGCTAATACGAATGTATTTGGTTTTACTACTGGTATTTATAGAGAGAAGTGAATTCGTTTTGTCACCTGGGGTGGGAGGGGCTGGTGGATGGTTCCTAGGAGGTAATGGCGCAGTCCTGCAAGTGCTCACTCGCGCCGCTGCTGACAAGGAGCTATGGAGGAGCCCCTCTAGGAGGCACCACGTGGGTGCGATCGCGACCCTGACGATGCCTCCTCTACATTTGAAGCTTGCGTGTTCACTCTCCCCGTGGTCGCGTGGATTTGTCTCCGGGTCAGATCGGTTTTCCCCTCCACATTTTAGAATTAACGTCACGCGCTTAGAGTGTTCGGCTGATTAAAATGTCCACATTATGATAAACCGCTTCGTTGAGCTGTCATTCCTGATAGCCAGGTCGCTTCTGAAAAATAGTTACATCGCTCAATGGGTCCTAACCTAGTAAAATAAAATAAGTAATTAAAAAAACACGCTTTTATGAAATGTAATAGTAATGGCAGAACTCCACGACTCCAGAAAGTGGCCCCGAAGCTTGCCATAACGTAAGGGACCGTGGCCAATTACAGCCAACGTCAGTTGACCATGGACAATTAGACCCAAGCCGAAACATATAACCTATATAATTCATTTTTTGTCTGTCTGTCTGTCTATCTGTCTGTCTGTCTGTCTGTTTGTCCGTCTGCGTACGCTCCCTTCCGGGGGATTTAGCTCTCGGACCGTGGGGTTCGCCGAGATTAAATTTTGCAGGTGGGCACGCCCCCGGCCCGCGGTAAACTTAGGCATTTCCGATTTTTCGTCTCTAAACTTTAAATCGGACCGATTATCGATTTAGTGCGATTGCTCTTTAGTTATTTATTTATTTAATATTGCCGGCCGGCGCGGACCACGGCGGTTGCCCCTGGCAACGGGTAGCAACAACTTCGCTGCGGGGTGGACGCCATTTTTAATTCCCGTTACAAATATGCGCACGCATTAACACGCGACTCTGAGGTAAATTCATCAAAGTTTCACGTCCTCTTCACTCCCCTTCCACCCCAATGTGTGCAATTACTATTATAGGGTCGGTAGATAATAAAATTATAGCGATTAGACAGTATTATTGTACATACACTCCACTCTCACACTCTCAGACTCACACACATACACTCACTCTCACACACACACATACACTCACACTCACACACAAACTCACTCTCACACTCAGACTCACACACACAGACTCACTCTAACACTCAGACTCACACACACAGACTCACTCTAACACTCAGACTCACACATACACTCGCTCTCAGACTTTCAGACTCGCACACACTCGCGGCGTTGCTCCGTGTTCGGTGGGGGGGGGGATGTCACGAGTGGGCGTGTTTACCTTCCCCCCACCCTCCCCGATATCTTCAAACAATCGCGGAGATTCTTATTCCCGTCGAAAAGCTACGAGGTTAGTCACGCAACTTCACAGCTCAGTTAAAACATTTAAATATTTATGTTTACTATTTTGTATCACTCTTATATAGGGATTAAGTTATGTTTGATGATAGTAAATATACACTATGCACCACGATTTTTCCCTGGGTAAAAAGTGTTATTTTTATATTGCCTAAGCCTCCTAAGTATATAAGATGGCTATTATTCCCCATACATGTTGCTTTTGTGACCAGAACTTTATATAAAGGAAAGAATTACACAAATGCACACGTTTTCTCCTAGCAAAATAGGTCCATTTGTAAATATCACTGTCCGTGTCAAAAAAAATTAAGTTTGAGGGGAATTTTCTCCAATTTGTAACTTTTGAGATGTCAGCGTATAGAAAATAACACTACCCAGGGACTAACACATGTGTAGTTTTTGGTAGTGAGGGTGAGTGGTTGTTGTGAGGGTGAGTGGTGAGGGTGAGCAGTGAGGGTGAGCAGTGAGGGTGAGTGGTGATTGGTGAGGGTGTGATTGGTGAGGATGAGTGGTGAGTGGTCAGGGTGACTGGTGAGGGTGAGTGGTGAGCGGTGAGGGTGAGTGTTGAGGGTGAGTGGTGAGTAGTGATGGTGAGTGGTGAGCATGACTGGTGAGTGGTGAGGGAGAGTGGTGAGGGAGAGTGGTGAGGGTGAATGGTGAGGGTGAGTGGTGAGGGTGAGTGGCAAGTGGTGAGGGTGAGTGGTGATTGGTGAGGGTGTGATTGGTGAGGATGAGTGGTAAGGGTGAGTAGTGAGGGTGAGTGGTGAGCAGTGAGGGTGAGTGGTGATTGTTGAGGGTGTGATTGGTGAGGATGAGTGGTGAGTAGTGAGGGTGAGTGGGGAGGGTGAGTGGCGGTTGTGAGTGGTGATTAGTGAGGGGTGAGGATGAGGTTGAGTGGTGAGGGGAGGTTGAGTGGTGAGGGTGAGTGGTGAGCGGTGAGGGTGAGCAGTGAGGGTGAGTGGTAATTGGTGAGGGTGTGATTGGTGAGGATGAGTGGTGAGGGTGAGTAGTGAGGGTGAGTGGTGAGCGGTGAGGGTGAGTGTTGAGGGTGAGTGGTGAGTAGTGATGGTGAGTGGTGAGCATGACTGGTGAGTGGTGAGGGAGAGTGGTGAGGGAGAGTGGTGAGGGTGAATGGTGAGGATGAGTGGTGAGTGGTGAGGGTGAGTGGCAAGTGGTGAGGGTGAGTGGTGATTGGTGAGGGTGTGATTGGTGAGGATGAGTGGTGAGGGTGAGTAGTGAGGGTGAGTGGTGAGCAGTGAGGGTGAGTGGTGATTGTTGAGGGTGTGATTGGTGAGGATGAGTGGTGAGTAGTGAGGGTGAGTGGGGAGGGTGAGTGGCGGTTGTGAGTGGTGATTAGTGAGGGGTGAGGATGAGGTTGAGTGGTGAGGGGAGGTTGAGTGGTGAGGGTGAGTGGTGAGCGGTGAGGGTGAGCAGTGAGGGTGAGTGGTAATTGGTGAGGGTGTGATTGGTGAGGATGAGTGGTGAGGGTGAGTAGTGAGGGTGAGTGGTGAGCGGTGAGGGTGAGTGTTGAGGGTGAGTGGTGAGTAGTGATGGTGAGTGGTGAGCATGACTGGTGAGTGGTGAGGGAGAGTGGTGAGGGTGAATGGTGAAGGTGAGTGGTGAGTGGTGAGGGTGAGTGGCAAGTGGTGAGGGTGAGTGGTGATTGGTGAGGGTGTGATTGGTGAGGATGAGCGGTGAGTAGTGAGGGTGAGTGGGGAGGGTGAGTGGCGGTTGTGAGTGGTGATTAGTGAGGGGTGAGGGTGAGGTTGAGTGGTGAGGGTGAGTGGTGAGCGGTGAGGGTGAGCAGTGAGGGTGAGTGGTAATTGGTGAGAGTGTGATTGGTGAGGATGAGTGGTGAGTGGTGAGGTGAGTAGTGAGGGTGAGTGGTTGTTGTGAGGGTGAGTGGTGAGAGTGAGTGGTGAGGGTGAGTGGTGAGCGTGAGTGGTGAGGGTGAGTGGTGATTGTTGAGGGTGAGTGGTGAGGATGAGTGGTGAGTAGTGAGGGTGAGTGGTGAGGGTGAGTGGTGAGGGTGAGTGGTGAGGATGAGTGGTGAGTAGTGAGGGTGAGTGGTGAGGGTGAGTGTTGAGTGGTGAGGGTGAGTGGCGGTTATGAGTGGTGATTAGTGAGGGGTGAGTGGTGAGGGTGAGCGTGAGTGGTGAGTGGTGAGGGTGAATGGTGAGGATGAGTGGTGAGTGGTGAGGGTGAGTGGCAAGTGGTGAGGGTGAGTGGTGATTGGTGAGGGTGTGATTGGTGAGGATGAGTGGTGAGGGTGAGTAGTGAGGGTGAGTGGTGAGCAGTGAGGGTGAGTGGTGATTGTTGAGGGTGTGATTGGTGAGGATGAGTGGTGAGTAGTGAGGGTGAGTGGGGAGGGTGAGTGGCGGTTGTGAGTGGTGATTAGTGAGGGGTGAGGATGAGGTTGAGTGGTGAGGGGAGGTTGAGTGGTGAGGGTGAGTGGTGAGCGGTGAGGGTGAGCAGTGAGGGTGAGTGGTAATTGGTGAGGGTGTGATTGGTGAGGATGAGTGGTGAGGGTGAGTAGTGAGGGTGAGTGGTGAGCGGTGAGGGTGAGTGTTGAGGGTGAGTGGTGAGTAGTGATGGTGAGTGGTGAGCATGACTGGTGAGTGGTGAGGGAGAGTGGTGAGGGTGAATGGTGAAGGTGAGTGGTGAGTGGTGAGGGTGAGTGGCAAGTGGTGAGGGTGAGTGGTGATTGGTGAGGGTGTGATTGGTGAGGATGAGCGGTGAGTAGTGAGGGTGAGTGGGGAGGGTGAGTGGCGGTTGTGAGTGGTGATTAGTGAGGGGTGAGGGTGAGGTTGAGTGGTGAGGGTGAGTGGTGAGCGGTGAGGGTGAGCAGTGAGGGTGAGTGGTAATTGGTGAGAGTGTGATTGGTGAGGATGAGTGGTGAGTGGTGAGGTGAGTAGTGAGGGTGAGTGGTTGTTGTGAGGGTGAGTGGTGAGAGTGAGTGGTGAGGGTGAGTGGTGAGCGTGAGTGGTGAGGGTGAGTGGTGATTGTTGAGGGTGAGTGGTGAGGATGAGTGGTGAGTAGTGAGGGTGAGTGGTGAGGGTGAGTGGTGAGGGTGAGTGGTGAGGATGAGTGGTGAGTAGTGAGGGTGAGTGGTGAGGGTGAGTGTTGAGTGGTGAGGGTGAGTGGCGGTTATGAGTGGTGATTAGTGAGGGGTGAGTGGTGAGGGTGAGCGTGAGTGGTGAGTGGTGAGGGTGAGCAGTGCGGGTGAGTGGTGATTGGTGAGGGTGTGATTGGTGAGGATGAGTGGTGAGTGGTCAGGGTGAGTGGTGAGCGGTGAGGGTGAGTGGTTGTTGTGAGGGTGAGTGGTGAGGGTGAATGGTGAGGGTGAGTGGCGGTTGTGAGTGGTGATGGGTGAGTGGTGAGGGGTGAGTGGTGAGCGTGAGTGGTGAGGGTGAGGGTGAGTGCTGAGTGGTGAGGGTGAGTGGTGAGAGAGTGGTTAGTTTTGAGGGTGAGTGGTGAGGTTGAGTGGTGAGGGTTAGTGGAGAGTGGTGAGTGGTGATTGGTCAGTGGTGATTGGTGAGGATGAATGGTGAGTAGTGAGGGTGAGGTTGTGTGGTGAGGGTGAGTGGTGGTTGTGACGGTGAGTGGTGAGGGTGAGTGGTGAGGCTGAATGGTGAGGCTGAATGGTGAGAGTGAGTGGTGAGTGGTGAGGGAGAGTGGTGAGGGAGAGTGGTGAGGGTTAGTGGTGAGGGTTAGTGGTGAGGGTGAGTGGTGATGGAGGGTGGTGATGGAGATTGGTGAGGGAGGTTGGTGAGTGGTGAGTTGTGAGGGTGAATGGTGAATAGTGAGTGGGAGTGGTGAGTGGTGAGGATGAGTGGTAAGGGTGAGTTGTGAGTGGTGAATGGTGAAGGTGAATGATGAGTACAGTCAATATGCACTGCTGTTATCATACCAGGTACCACCACCACAATATGTACTCCTCTCATCATAGCAGATACCACCACAGCAGTATGCACTGCTGTAATCATAGCAGGTTCCACCACAATATGCACTGTTGTCATCATAACAGGTACCAACACAGCAGTATGCACTGCTGTAGTGATAGCAGGTACGACCTCAGTCGGTATACACTGCTGTAGTGATAGTAGATACTGCTATCGAGTTGGTAGATACCGCTATAGTAAATACTAAAACAGTCAGTATATACCACTACAGTCAGTCAATACTGCTACAGTCAGTATATACTACTATACAGTCAGTACATACTGCTACGGTGAGTAGCTACTAGAGTCAGTAGATACTATTATAGAGTGAGTAGATACTGCTATAGATTTTGTAGTTACTACTATAGTCAGTGGATACACTATAGAGTCAGCAGATACTATACAGTTAGTCGTTACGAGTATATAGTCGGTAGGTACTACTGTAGGCCCAGTAAATACTACTATGGTCAGTAGTTATTACAGTCACTAAATACTACTACACAGTCAGTAGCTACACATGGCTCAGTAGATACTACGGTACAGTCAGTAGATACTACTACAGAGTCAATAGATACCACTTCCTCTGTTGTATGTAAGGTGTTGTTAGTATATATACCTACGAGGGGTAAAGATATTTTTGAGGGGGGGGAGACCACAATTTTCGGAAACATTTTGACATCAACTATTTACCCCACACTTTCTACAACTTTTTGGACTTGTGAAAGCCTCTTATATATTTGTTGATGGAAAAATGTACAAACAGCCCACCGGGCTTTGACAATACCTTAGTATCTGTGTATATATATGTAAGGTTTTTAAGAAAGATATTTTTCACCCGGGCAAAGCCGGGTACTTCCGCTAGTAACATATAAAAAAGAATGTTTAAAAAATATATATTTTTTTTATGATAGAATATAGTATTGTCATCAGTATGACATAAGTATACCAAGTTTGCAGTTGATACCCCATTGGGAAGTGGGTTAAAATTGATGTAAAAAAGATTTGAGGATACAACAACAACGACCACAACAACAACAACAGACAGAGTGAGTTAAAAGACAGCGTGCAAAATAGTTTAGTTGTAGTTGGCAGAGGGATATTTGGGATATTTTGTTGCTCTGGCCTCGACTTGATTTTGGAAGAGATGAGAGTTACCCACACTTTGCCCCAGCCCGTTGTGCTGCTGAATGGACAAGAGTGCCGGGCCTTTCGCCACTAGGTAGACTCAGACTTAAATTAGTACCTGGAACGGTGTCCACGTATGGTTACTGTAGCTCTCTATGGGTGTCTCTATCGGTGTCTCTGTAGGTCTCTATGGGTCTGAGTGTCTGTGGGTCTCTGTGTGTGTGTACACCTTGGGGTGCGACAGGGATGTCCTCTGGCTCCCACATTATTTAACATCTATTTTTACCGCGTAGTTCGTGAAGCCTTCAATAGCTGTACCGGGGGAATTTCCATTTGGTACAGATATAATGGGAGGCTGATCGATGCCCGCGTGCGATCAAGGGATGGCTCCCTATTGGTCAACCACGTTATGTATGCCGATGATTTGGTAATAGCTGCTCATTCAGAAGAGGAGTTGGAGACGCTGCTGCTGAGACTGGAGCGTGCCACTAAGAGGTGGGGCCTTACCATCAGCCCCACCAAAACTAAGCACCTGCCTGGGTATTTTGTACCATCGGACACTCCACCCCCACAACTCCCAATTGGTGATGGGGCAGTTGTGGAGAGAGTGGAGAGTTTCCCATACCTGGGCAGTGTGCTTATGACCGGCTCCAGTTTATCAGCAGAGGTCTCACTCCGAATCAGTCGAGCGGCAATATCTTTTCATCGGTTGCGTAACGCTGTGTGGAAGCTACCTGGTCTGTCGCTCCGCACGAAGCTTCAGGTCTTCTCGGCCACGGTCATTCCCTCCCTTCTCTACGCTTGCGAAACGTGGACCCCCCTGGTGGAGCATCTTCGCCGGTTGGAAACATTTAGGCTGGCCTGCCTACGATCCATCGTGGGTTTAACCAGGCTGGATTGTGTGAGGAGCTCACAAATCCTTGAAAGATCTGGGCAAAGTCCCATCAGTGAGCTCCTCCGGCAGGCAAGGCTGCGTTGGCTGGGTCATGTAGCCCGCATGCCCAGCCACCGCATGCCTAAACAGCTTTTGTTCGGCCGGATCGAGGGGGCTAGACGGGCGCGGCACGGGCTGGAGAAGAGATGGAGTGATGTGGTACAGGAGGACGTGGAGCTGAGTGGACTTGCCGATGACTGGTACCAGCGGTGTCAAGATCGGCCTCAGTGGAGGAGGCTCGTGAAGGACGCTACTGGGCAGTTGGAGGCAGTCGCCCTCCAACAACAACGGAGGGCGGAGGAGCGACGCTCACAACAACGAGCGGAGCGCCGGGTGGCTAAAGCACAGCAAGTTGGTACAGTAGGGGGCACAGGTGGTGCATCACCCAGTCATCTCGGTCATCTCGGTCAGTCGACCCGTGGCACCTGGGTCTGCCCCGTGACCTCCTGCCAGCGGGCGTTCGACACTTCACGTGGCCTCAAGGTGCACTTGGCCTGGCACAAGCATCGTGGTGACGTCACCGCCACTTAGTGGCGAATGGCGGTTGTTGTTGTTGTGTGTAGGTATGTTGAACTTGTTCGGCACGGTACGGAGCCCACCGTGCTAATCTGTCGGTCTCTGTAGGCCTCTATGGGTGCCTTTACGGGTGTGTCTGTGAGTCTCCATGGGTCTATGGGTGTCTCTATGGGTCTGGGTGTCCTTCCGTGTTGGACTTCTTTCGCAACGTACGTGGCCAACAGTGCGAATAGAAATTGAGTGAACTGTGTTTCCGTGACGTTCCTGGGGAGTGAGACGATGCGTGCGGGGTGATGGGTGCAGCGACGATTTCTGTGTTCCCACCAACGTCACGGGCCCATTGTGCCTCAACCCCATTCTTCATCCTCCTGTGTGAGTGCAGAGCGGTGGCGCAGTGGTTAGCGCACTGCGCCACGAACCCGCCCACCCGAGTTTCATTCCCGCTCACGATCAATAACTTTGCAACATTGGCGAATGTTTGTAGCGGTCCTGGGCCGCCCCTAGGTCGACTCAGCCTCAAAATTAGTAGCTGCCGTGGTGTGTAGACATCGCCACTGGGGAGACAAAGGCGGTAGGGCGCGGTGCTGGACAACCACCTTGTGTGCCGCGCCGGCGTTCATAGGTGTTCGCTAACAGCACTTGCCCCAACAGCTAACAGCACTTGCCCCAACAGCCTGTTCCGGCTACACGGGGCGATCTTTGTCTTTTAGTTTGGTGAACTTCTTTCGTACCGTACGTAACCAACCGCGTTAATCGGAGGTTAAGGGGGGAGAACAACAAACTAAACGCAACAAAATTTGTTCCAAAGAAAATATTATTTTTATCTAGATTTAAAGGTCCATAGCTGCAGTGGCTTCCTGATATCGGACGGCAGAGCGTTCCAGACGGCCGCAGACGCAGCGTTTGAAAACGTTGCGCAATGCGGTGAGTGTCATTGTTCGATGGCCAGACAAAGGCAGCACTCGCGCCGAGGATCTGCCAAGGGTTTTTTTCCTCCGGGTCCTCCGGCTTTCCCCTCCATATTTAGAAACGTCAAGCGTTTACAGGTTTTGGCAGCTGCCGTACATTTCTGCACGACGATGATGACGAAGACGATGATGCTGATAAGCCACTTCGTTAAGCTATCATTTGTGGCCGGGTCGCTTCTGAAAAAGACCTATATAGCTCAGTGGGCTTTTACCTGGTATATTAAAGGAAACAGTTTTTTTTTTGAGCGAGCGCTTAGCCAATTAATGGCCGTAATTACAAAATAAATTGGGAGTGTACACATCCCCCCCCCCCCGCCAATATTAAAATATACTCCAAATGTCTCCCCCAAATATATTGCTATAAAATAGATTTCTCCACTATGGGAACCTCATTTGCCAGTAAAAATATGATAATTGTTTTTTTTACCCTTCTATCTGGCAACAAAACTGACACCTTTTTACAAGGAGTCATGTTTGCATAGACCGTATTATGACTGCAGGTATTGCGGTCTATGCAAACATGACTCCTTGTAAAAAGGTGTCAGTTTTGTTGCCAGATAGAAGGGTAAAAAACCAATTATCAAAATAGATTTCTGTTCATATGATTGTGGTTATGGTTGTACTTTATTAATCCCTAATCTCTGACATTACATACTATGAAACAAGAAAAGGTAAAAACAGAGCAATGTAATACAATACACTATTAGACTTTATTGTAAAAATAAAAAGTCCATCCCATGTGTTAGTGAATTTTTTTAATATTTTAGGCAAGAAATGGCAGAAAATGAGTTTTCAAATTAAGATTATTTTTTTCTGGGGAGGGGGACCCCCAGACCCCCTGGGAGATTTGGTCCCCCCCATTACAGGGCCGCCCAGCTGCACACACGCGCGCGTCTGGACACCCGCATGCCTTGCCGTGCCGCACCCGGCCGAGGTATCCTCGGCGCTTGCCCTGAGCTGGTTTTTCGAGTTGTGGCCGTCGCCGTTCCGAGCCCCGGTCCGAGGGTCACTCGCGAGCTGCCCAGCCCCGTGGGCGGACAGCGCGTCCATCGGGCAGGTCGGTTCGGGTAAAGCATGTGGGTGTCTTCCCCAGACGTCGAGGCGAGCGTGGAAGAGTAGGCCACATACAGTTATAGTGGCGGGGGGTGGGTGGGGGAAGGGCTGTCTAGAGGTCCCTCGGCAGTGGCGCGAGTGAGGTACTGCAGGTGGAGCAGGCTGCGCCTTTACCCAGGGCACTGACGTCAGAGCGAAGTGAATGGTTCTGTCACGGCAGTGATGACGCAGTGCGCGAGTGCGCGTGCGTCACCACCACCATCATCATCAGCAGTCATGATCGATCAACTGCTGAATGAATGCCTCCCATATCCCCCGGCCCCACCAAACAATCGAGCTTCCTTTCGTCGCTCCGTCTCCCGCCCCGGCTGTACGGCCGTATATCGGGTGCGTTCCGTTCCCTGGCTGCCACTCCGTGAACGTTGCCGGCCATCTGTCCACCACTGCCCGTGCCACGGGGCCACCGACCCGTGCCAGCCGTGACGCGCCCTTGCCCCAGCACCGCTCAGGGCCAATAGCCGTGGCACAATGTGTGTACATTGAACTTCTTTCGCACCGTACGTAGCTAATCGGAGGTAACGCGGGGCAGGGCAACAATGATACAATGTCCGTACAGGCAGTCCCCGGGTTACGGAAGGGTTAGGTTCCCGAGAAGGATCCGTAACCACCCCCCCCCCCCCCCCCAAAAATCAACGATAAGATCCCATAACAGTAAAAAGTTGCGCCCCCCTACCCCTGTACCCAATTAGAAGGTTCGTTTTCTCTCATTCCTATTGATGCAGTCCTGCATCGTATCGCTGTGCATACGCTCTGCACTTCCTATGATTCTTTCATTTAATCGAATATCTAACCCTAACACTACCCATAATCAAACTGATGGGACATATACTGTATCCAATTGCTTATGAATACCACGAAACATTTTTTGTAAAATTAATTGTTAACAGGAAGCAGTCACTTTCGCATGTTCGTTTACCGCGCGTTAGGCGAGGCCTCGGCCGAGACCATAAGGCATAAGCAATCGAAGTTCCATCGTGTTAAATAAAGTACGCACAGTAACTAACTCATGAAAACACGGGGGAGGGGGGAGGATAGTTCTAAGCGTAGAAAACAATAAATTACGTAATGCTACGAAAGGAAAATTAATACGTAAAGCGACAACAAATTCCGTTTCCCTTAATCCTGGTGAAGTTCTTGCTCAGTGAAGGCGGTGGAGCGAGGCGTAAGGGGATATGGGGGTATTCATCACGGCGCTGCACTAATTGCGCTCACGTAACTAACGCGATAATTTTACGCGTATTGATTGTTTGCATGACTTATAGGAGCATTTCCATTGCGTCGGATTTCCGTAAGTCGCGTCTTCTGCAACCTGGGGACCGTCTGTATTTTGGACTTCTTTCGCACCGTACATAGCCGACCGTGCTGATCGGAGGGACGGGGGAAGGACAACGAACAAATGAGTGGAGTCAGCGCCTTTATTACCCCAGTTTACGTCGGGGATGCGTTCGTGAAAGGTGCGACAACGAATATTGAAACGGCATGAATCAAAGCACCCCCCCCCCATGGCTAGGAGATGTTAACCAGCTCGCCTGGTATACAGGAGGGCGTGGATTCGATCCCGACCCTGACGCCTGCTGTGTATTTGGAGGATCTGCGTGTTCACTCTCCCCATGGTAGCGTGGATTTTTCTCCGGGTCCTCTGGTTTTTCCCTCCACATTTAAAAAATTAACGTACGTTCAGAGTATTTGACTGCGATACATTTCCACGCGATAAGCCACTTTCGTTGAGCTATCATTTGTGGCCAGGTCGCTTCTCAAAAATAACTACATCGCTCAGTTGGGCCTTACCTGGTAAAATGTATTAGTATTAATCTTGACTTAAAGCTTTCGTGACTACAGGAATTCATATTTTTTTGGTTCTTTCGGTAAAGTCACGTAGATAGGTACAAATGAATAATAATGAATTTATATATATATATAAAAGGCAAATGTGTGATTATGTGTGTCTGTTCGAAATGTTTAGCATACTTCCCGACATGCAACAAACTTGAAATTTGGCATGTGGGTAGCTTCCAGACTGTACACAATGGCGCAATAATGGATATATTTTGCACGGCAAAGTGAGCGGTGACGTCACATCTGTGATGTCACCCGCATGCGGCAGCGTCACGCAGTGTGCCTGCTGACGTCACGCATCCCCCCCCACCCTCCGCGTAGGCCGAGTATTAATCCAAGACAAGAATCCTAGTCTCGGTCGAAGCTGGGTAGTTAAGCTAGTGTTAAATAAACCAAAAACTACGACGTTTCGATCACAACGTCCTATAAAACAGACTGCATTCAGTGGCTTTCCCCCTCTGTCCTCCCGATGACGATCGCTTGTGTTGTGATTGAAACGTCGTAGTTTGTTTATTTTATATTTATTATTTTTATTAATTTGTACCTATTTACGTGACTTTACCGAACGACCCAAAAAATAGATTACTTTTGTTTAAATAGCGCAGAAGGGAGAGGGCGAGAGGTATTATCAACCGCGGTGCCGCTGCTCTAACCCCGCCTACCTGAGTTCGATTCCCGGCCACGGTGAACATAACCAGTTGGCTGAGCTGCACTCAACAGCATTGGTGAAGTATGGGTTGATATATACCTACATGATGATGCTGATTATGCTATTGATGCGACTCCTGCTACTACTACTACTGCTGCCGCTGCTGTTGGCGCTGCTGTCCAGTGAGAGGGGCCGGGAGGGCCGCCTGGCGCGTCTGCTGTGGGACACGAGGGACAAGCCGCACGGAGCGGCACGCGGCATCGGCGTGGACGAGGACACGGCGCTCGTCATCACCGCCATGGACACGGAGCCACGTGCCAAGGTGAGCGCAGCACCACCACCGCCATCGCCACCACCACTGCCACCACCGCCACCACCGCCACCACCACCACCGCCACCACCACCGCCACCACCGCCACCACCACCACCATCGCCACCACCACCGCTACCACCACCATCGCCACCACCACCGCTACCACCACCATCGCCACCACCACCGCTACCACCACCATCGCCACCACCACCACTATCACCACCATCGCCACCACCACCGCTACCACCACCACCGCTACCACCACCACCGCTACTACCACCATTGCCACCACCACCGCTACCACCACCACCGCCACCACCACCGCTACCACCACCACTGCCACCACCACCAAAGCCACCACCATCGCCGCCACCACTGCTACCACCACCATCGCCACCACCACCGCTACCACCACCACCGCCACCACCACCGCTACCACCACCACTGCCACCACCACCAAAGCCACCACCATCGCCGCCGCCACCACTGCCGCTACCAGCAGCAGCAGTAGTAGGTAGTAGCAATAGGAAGCAGGAGAAGTAGCAGCAGTGGTAGTGGTAACAATAGTGGTAGCTAGAATTAGTGGAAGCCGCAGCAGTATTCGTAGCACCACCAGCAGTTGTCGTGGTAGCAATAATAGTAGTAGCAATAATGGTAGAAATAGTGGTAGTAGTGGTAGCAGTAGTAGTGGTAGCAATAGTAGTAGCAGCAGTAGTGGTAGCAATAGTAGTAGCAGCAACAGTAGTGTAGTGAGTCCAACTGAGTCTCAGACGTTATTCTTCAGAGGCAACACATGTATTCGCAACACGCATATACCAAGGGGTAACTGCCCTTTACCAGATACAGCCTGGGGTGGTGACCACCCAGCTAACTACACTATATGTAGGAGTTACGGCTACGATGGGTCGGACCCTCACTCGGGTCCCCGGCCACGTGTTGGTGCCTCTTCAGACGTAGAACGTGAAGCTTCCAGCTTGTAGAACGAAGCGACCCCGGTCCCTCTCAGGGACCCACCTTTTATCCTCCCGGGTCGGGGCCGGTTCCGCCCTCGGCCCCGCCCACCTTCGCGAGCGTTTTAGCTCCCTCTCGATCCCCCTCGAGAGCTCTCCACGGACACGTGATCACCCCCTCGCCCCCTCCCCCACATGGGGCCTCTCTCTGGACACTCCGGATCACGTGTCTACCAGGTCAACCAGAGTGCCATGGCCCGGGGAAACCCTGTCCGTGGGCTGACACTCTCCCGCTCCCCCTTGTGGGAGCCCGCACTGCACACCATGCGTGGTGCACACGCTATCCCAGCGCTCACCAAGCCCGGCTAGGGTTGGTACTACACCCACCTACGGGGTGTACGCGATGACGGTGCATCGCACGCCGTGCAACCCACACGGTGCTGTCCGCGACGTGAGTACATCGCACGCCACGGCCCTCCCGGGCCGGCACCATACAGTGACATCCCCAATGTCACTACAGTAGTAGCAGTAGTAGTGGTAGCAATAGTAGTAGTAGCACCAGCAGTAACAGCGCCATCAGTAGTACCAGAAGCAGATTATGTCGATGATGACGATGATGAAGACGCGTGTCCATCCATGTGTCTCGTATCCGTGTGTACACTTCTATGAATGTCTCTGTACGACGACGATAGAGACGGTGAGAATTACGACAACGATGATAGCGACGACGACGATAACGACGATGATAATGATGATAACGACAGTGATAACGATGATGATAGTGACGACGACGATGACGATAATGACGATGATAGCGATGATGATAACGACAGTGATAACGATGATGATAACCTCGACGACGCCGATAAAAACAATAATAACGACAATGATACTGATGATGATAACCCGGATGATGATGTTAACGACGATGACGATTATGACGACGACGATGTCAGTTAAGATGTCCATGCCACGGTCCATCTTGTCCATCCTCGTGGTCACCTTCCCTCCCTGCCCCCCCTCGCACGCCAAAAGGTGGTCGGAAAGTTCGGCGTCCTCTTCATGGACCTGTCCGGCGCGTGGGACGACACCGCCTCGGCCAGCTGGCACCTGCGCAACGTGCGCGTCCACTACCTCACGGAGGACGACTCCCTCGACATGCTCAGCTGGAGGGTCACCTTCGCCCCCTGGAAGTCGGCGACGGGCGGGCGCGAGGACTACGACTACGCGGTGACGTCCGCCGACGTGTTCGGCGCCAGGCAGTTTGCCCGAGTGGCCACGAACCTCTTCAACTCGAGGTACTCCAAGGAGGCCACGGGGAGCACCAAGGAGAAGAAGCCGCAGTACGAGGTGCGCATGAGCAAGGAGCTGGGCGCGGGCGCCAAAGGGAGGTCTCCTGTCGACGGCTACTTCATGGTGTCCTACCGCGACCTCCTGCTCGAGATGTACGAGGCTGTGAACTGAGCCGTGGCGGTGGTGGTGGTGGTCAAGCTACGTGGAGGTGGTTGGGTGATTGATGCGCAATGATGACGACGGTGATGATTATGCTGATGCTGCTGCTGCTGATGATGCTGATGACGATGATGACGATAGAACAAACTTGTACCTCCACATTCAACAGTCACTATCGCTCACTGAGTTTCCGCTCCGCACTCAAAACTCACTTATTGTTTCCTAGCTCACCCCACGCCCCGCCCCTCCGTAATCCCCCCTCATAACCACCACCGCTACTTTTCCCTCTTCATATTCTCATGATATGGCCATCACTCATTTATCCCATTCATTAAATCCATTCATCATCATCTACTCTCATCTATTCCATTCACCTCATCTCTTTCATTAAATCCATATGTACCGTTGTTAATTCTGTGTAAAGCGCCTCGGTTAAGGCGCCATATGAATTATTTTAAGATAAAATGATGATGACGATGATGCTGATGACGATGATGACGATGATGATGCGTCTCCAGCTCGTGCCACACGTTGTCATCGGGCGTGATGTCTGACGTTTCGCTCCTCGTGCTGCCTGGTAAACTTCCTCTCCACCAAATAGTGCTGGCCGGATTGGTTAAGTCCGGCGAGACCTTGAGGAACTGGACCAAAGAGGTTCCCAGTAGCACATGATGTGAAACGTCGGACATTGAACATATGCCAGCGAAGCCGCACATCAGCACAACCGCAAACACTGGCGCGGGTCACGAGCTACGGGGACGGCTGATGATTACCAATAAAAGTGATCCATACCGTGTGTGTGTGTTCCTCGCCTGGATTCGAATGGAGCCCATCTCGCAAGCTAAGCAGGTATTTGAGCCTGGGGAGCGCTCGGATGGGACACCAATCGTGCAAGCAGAAAATAGCGCAAACAGCACTTGCCCCAACAGTCCGTATAAGGCTATGCGGGAGGTCTTTGCCTTTGATACCAATTGAGTGAGTTCAAAGTTATCTGATGATTGCTGCTGCGTTGGCAGTGGTGCACAAGCACAAACAACAACGACTATGTGCGTCTATGGGTCTCTGTGTGAGTCTATGGGTCTCTGTGTGAGTATATGGGTCTCTGTGTGAGTCTATGGGTCTCTATGCGAGTCTATGGTGTATCACCACCACCACAATCATCACCACAACTATTACCACAATCACTATCATCCCATCACAAAATCATGATTACCATCTCCATTATGACCATTGACTCACTCCACTTAGACAACCCTGCTATAATCACCATTATCATTGGCCCACTCCACTTAGACATCCCAACTAATTGCCACGTTTTGTTTACGTGACAAACCTTACTAATTGGCTGTGTCGGGTGGTGGCGGGTTTAACGACACAACATTTTCGCGATCTAACCCCAACACAAATCTGTATTGTTCATATTGTTCGCGAAAGTCTACGTGTGAACCCCTGCTATAATCACGGTTGGACATCCACGATCCCGGATTCGAACCCAGGTGCTACATGGCTCAGCGGTCATTATGCACGCACTCCCCCCCCCCCCCCCCCGCTTGTGCCGGATTATCCTAGTAGCACAAGTAGCTATAAATGCTACGGTCCCCGCACTTTGAAGGGCCCCGCGCTGAATGATTTCATGCTATCAATTCCAGTTCAGTAATCTGCACTTGCTCTATTACTATAGTACTATACCGCCTTCAACTTTTATGAACGACCGGGTGTTTCGGGTTAGCGATTCGTCGTATTATCTGGCTGCGTCGCAAATAAAATAAAATACAATTACGTTACTATGCAAGTTAAACATTTGTGTTTTCATGTTTACGTGTTTTTTTAGGGCCCCTTCATAACATATGCTACAGGCCCAGCACTAGCTTAATCCGCACTGCCCCCCGTCGGCATTCGGCGTTATCCGACTCAGCTTTCGTGACTCGTCCTCGCCCAAACCGCGTGGCTTTCCCTCGCCCTGCGAGCCTCTGCCGGAGTGACGCGAGTGCGATTGACGCGCGCCTTCTTGCCACCGAGGTATAATCGGGGAACGGCGCTTGAGATAACATCGCGGGGAGGAGGAGGTGGAGCGCACGCGTGCTGACGCGCGGGAACACCCGAGGTCGGAATGTTGAGTCGAGCTTTGTGAAATTGAGAGACGGGGAGGGAGGGAGGTACACACACGGATAAATAAAAGATGCTCGGAGAGATTACACGCACTGAGAGATGTGCGGATAACGAGTGATACGCAAGAGACGGACATACACAGAGACGCACACACAGGGTGAGACGCCACGAGACGTAAGACACGCAGACCCACACGGAAACGCACGGAGCGACACGCACGCACGGCGAGAGAGACGCGGTCGACACAGACACGCGCGCATGACGCTCAACTAGACACGGCGATTAGCAAGTACGGTGCGAAAGAAGCTCAGCGTACATACGCACGCATACGCCGACAGACAGACACGCACGAACACGCAACAGGCCACCGTACATTACCGCACGTCGCGAGAACTCATCATCCGTGACATCTAATCCGCTGCTGCTGATGATGATGATCATGGTGATGCCGACGACGATGATGATGACGATGATGCAGCTGCAGCTGCTGCTGCTGTTGAGTATCCCCGCCTCGCTGGTGGCCCAGGACGGCAACCCGGCACAATTCGGCCAGTTCCAGGATGGAGGCTACGACCGCCACCCCATGTTGTTCTTCAGCGCGCGGGACGTGGCCGGTCTGCGCGCCTCGGCGGCCGCGTCGAGCCACGCGCACATCGTGAGCCGCCTGCACGAGGCGGCGCTCACCATGATGGAGCAGAGCGGCGACCACCTCCCGCCCTGGGATCCGCTCGAGTTCGGCGCCGTCTGGAACGAGATCTACGGCAACAACCTGGGAGCCATGGCCTTCTACAGCTTCCTCTACCCGAACGACACCGGAGCCAGAGACTTCACCATCGAGTACATGGACAGGATGGCAGCGCAGTCCTGGTGAGTTGGGGGTGGTGGTGAGTTGGTGGTGGTGGTGAGTTGGTGGTGGTGGGTGGTGAGTTGGTGGTGGTGGTGAGTTGGTGGTGGTGGTGGGTGGTGAGTTGGTGGTGGTGAGTTGGTGGTAGTGAGTTGGTGGTGGTGGTGAGTTGGTGGTGGTGGTGGATGGTGAGTTGGTGGTGGTGTTCTTGCTTCTGTTGTCGTCGTCGTCGCACGGCTGCTGATGTGGAATGCACGAGACGGCGACTTCAATGTCACATTGAGGTTGGCCGAGCCAGAAGACAATCGCATCAGGAGCAGGAGCGGAGTGCGTCGCTGCGATGATGTCCTCCGACGTCGTATTCGTGGATCGCGACGTGCGTTGTTACCGTCTCTGTTCTGGATGGCCGCAGTGGCACACTCCTGGAGAGTTTTTAATATTCCATTTGTGCATCGGGTATCCGCATCTGCTGCTGCCACGGCTTGTGCAGGGGACGTGGTTTAGGGTGGACCGTGAACTTCGTGGGAGATCAAACCCAGGGTTATTCTGCCTGTGTTTTTTTTTTTCAACAAGCTGTGGTGGTGGTGATTGTGGCCATTAGTCAGTAAGGAGCGTTAGTGTAGCGGTTAGCGCTATACGCTGCGCCTCGAACCCGGCGACCCGAGTTTGATTCCAGCTCACGGCCAACACCAGTGACGATTATTTGAACCGGTTCTTTCCCTCCTTCCCTGGGTCGACTCAGCCTCAAATTCGTACTTGGCGCAGTGTGTAAACATTGGCGCTAGGGATAGAAAGGCAATGTCGGCCTCGCTCACAGCATTTGCCCCAACAGTCTGTTCAAGGCTTTTCGGGGGATCTTCGTTTTCGTCGTGCGTCTAAGTGGGGCTGTGAATGTGTGAATGAGTGGGAGAGCGAGATGGTGGGTGAGTGGGTACCTGATTGTGAAGGCTTTGATGGCCGTCGTGGGCTCTGGTTTGTTGTGATTGTTGCTTGCTATTGCGGAGGTGTCACACGGATGGCTCGGAGGTTGTCGAGACACCGATCGTCTGGGAACGATTGTGGGTCGGCTTTCAGACGCCCGTAGCCGTGACCGAACCGAATGCTCACGTGTCGAGACAGTTTTCATGTCAGTTTCATTTATTAGGTGTTTCCCTGTGAGCCATGCGGCTCTTGACTCGGGTGCAACCGCAACAAACCAAAAACATGAACAAGAAACACCTTCAAGTGACTACGCGCAGACAAAAAAGTCCTGGGAAAACAGCAAATATTTTCCAGGAAAAACACACCGCATTTCAACGCTGTGTGCAAAAAAATCTCAGTGGGATGCAAGTCAAACAATAACAACCATAAGACAATGTGGATTAAAGTTGTCAGGCCAACTCTGTACCACAACAAACAAACATGGCCAGACTAAACCGTCCTCAAAATCACCAAACTAAAGCCACAAAAACAATGTAACAGTGATCATAGGAACTGTGTTTTCAGGCAGAGAGAGAGAGATGACGGTTCGCTTTTGGGGAAGTGTCACACTGCACGGTGCTCGGAGACGCGGTGATGATATGTTATCTCCCTCTCCTGCCAAACAGGAAATCGCGTGTATGTTGAACTTCTTTTTGTACCGTACGTGGCAAAATGACAATGCCGTAGGTTCGACCCCGACCCCAGGCAACGCCTGCTGTATATTTGGAGTCTGCGTTGTGTCTCTCTCTCTCCCCGTGGTCGCGTTTAAAGTTTGCCATTTAGAAGGTTTGGCGTTTAAAGGTTCGCGTTTAAGAGTTGACGTTTAAGGTTTGGCGTTTAAAGGCCGGCGTTTAAGTGGTTGGCATTTTCAGGTTGGTTTTTAAGATTTTGGCCTTTGAGAGTTGGACCTTTTTTCCGGGTCCTCCGCTTTTTTGTGTCGTCCACATTGGCGATCAACATCGCGCGTTCCGATGATTTGGCTGCTATACATTCCCACGCGATAAACCACCTTGTTGAGCTATCAATGTGCGGCCAGGTCGCTTCTAAAAATAAAATGAGAGCTAACAACTCAGTGGACTTTACACGGAGAATAAAATAGGTACTGTTTAAAAAAATTTAGTTTTACCTATTTATTATTCATATAGAGTACCTTAGCTCGAAACGCTGAACACAATTCAAAGTGATTTAGATGGCAGGGGGGGGGGGGGGCTGCACAAGGGCTGAGGAATGAGTGGAGTGGGCGGAACAGGGGGGGGGGGGGGGGGCCGCGTGCTTTCGCACCGCGCGTAGCCGACCGTGCTGGCTGCAGGTGCAGGGGAACGACAACGAGATTTGGCCGTCACGGCTCAGGGTCTGGGTTCGAATGCGGAAGGGGACGGCTCTGGACGGCCCGAGCTGGGATTGAACTTGGTTGTTCTACGTGCGGATGGTTGCTGGGCTCAGCCCGGCCGTCCATAAATGACGTCACGCACCTGGGGGGGGGGGGGGTGTCAGACATTTGTGACGATGTGTGACGACGGGGGTTAGGGGGGGGGTTGAGAAATGCGCCGTCACGTCAAAATGCGCAGCTTTAAATAAATATAGACAACACGTTCAACTTAACTAAATAGACTTAAAAATATATATATCCTACAACATCAGAGTGCAGCGCCACATTAAATACGCACTACAATGACAATAGTTTAAATCGATTTGAAGCATGTTTATTTTCGGGGGGGGGGGGGGGGGGGGGACAGAGCTTTGTGACGTCATATTTGAGGGGGGATCTGGTAACTCGAGTGCAGTGAGGCGATGGGTCTCTATGTGAGTCTATGAGTCTCTGTGTGAGTCTATGAGTCTCTGTGTGAATCTATGGGTCTCTGTGTGAGTCTATGAGTCTCTGTGTGAATCTATGGGTCTCTGTGTGAGTCGATGGGTCTCTATGTGAGTCTATGAGTCTCTGTGTGAGTCTATGGGTCTCTGTGTGAGTCTATGAGTCTCTGTGTGAGTCTATGAGTCTCTGTGTGAATCTATGGGTCTCTGTGTGAGTCTATGGGTCTCTGTCTGAGTCGATGGGCCTCTGTGTGAGTCTATGGGTCTCTGTGTAGTCTATGGGTCTCTCTGTGAGTCTATGGGTCTCTCTGTGAGTCTATGGGTCTCTGTGTGAATCTGTGGTTCTCTGTGTGAGTCTATGGGTCTCTGTGTGAGTCGATGGGTCTCTGTGTGAGTCTATGGGTCTCTTTGTGAGTCTATGGGTCTCTGTGTGAGTCTATGGGTCTCTGTGTGAGTCTATGGGTCTATGTGTGAGTCTGTGGGTCTCTGTGTGAGTCTATGGGTCTCTGTGTGAGTCGATTGGTCTCTATGTGAGTGTATGGGTCTCTGTGCGAGCTTATGGGTCTCTGTGTGAATCTATGGGTCTCTGTGTGAGTTTATGGGTCTCTGTGTGAGTCTGTGGGTCTCTGTGTGAGTCTATGGGTCTCTGTGTGAGTCGATGGGTCTCTTTGTGGGTCTATGGGTCTCTGTGTGAGTCGATCGTTCTCTGTGTGAGTCGATGGTTGTCTGTGTGAGTCTATGGGTCTCTGTATGAGTCGATGGGTCTCTGTGTGAGTCTATGGGTCTCTGTGTGAGTCTGTGGGTCTCTGTGTGAATCTATGGGTCTCTGTGTGAGTCTGTGGGTATCTGTGTGAGTATATGGGTCTCTGTGTGAGTCTATGGGTCTCTGTGTGAGTCTATGGGTCTCTGTGTGAGTCTATGGGTCTCTGTGTGAGTCTATGGGTCTCTGTGTGAGTCGATTGGTCTCTATGTGAGTGTATGGGTCTCTGTGCGAGCTTATGGGTCTCTGTGTGAATCTATGGGTCTCTGTGTGAGTTTATGGGTCTCTGTGTGAGTCTGTGGGTCTCTGTGTGAGTCTATGGGTCTCTGTGTGAGTCGATGGGTCTCTTTGTGGGTCTGTGGGTCTCTGTGTGAGTCTTTGGGCCTCTGTGTGAGTCTATGGGTCTCTGTCTGAGTCGATGGGTCTCTGTGTGAATCTGTGGTTCTCTGTGTGAGTCTATGGGTCTCTGTGTGAGTCGATGGGTCTCTGTGTGAGTCTGTGGGTCTCTGTCTGAGTCGATGGGTCTCTGTGTGAGTCTATGGGTCTCTGTGTGAGTCGATGGGTCTCTGTGTGAGTCTATGGGTCTCTGTCTGAGTCGATGGGTCTCTGTGTAAATCTGTGGTTCTCTGTGTGAGTCTATGGGTCTCTGTGTGAGTCGATGGGTCTCTGTGTGAGTCTGTGGGTCTCTGTGTGAATCTGTGGTTCTCTATGTGAGTCTATGGGTCTCTGTGTGAGTCGATGGGTCTCTGTGTGAGTCTATGGGTCTATGTGTGAGTCTGTGGGTCTCTGTGTGAGTCTATGGGTCTCTGTGTGAGTCTGTGGGTATCTGTGTGAGTATATGGGTCTCTGTGTGAGTCTATGGGTCTCTCTGTGAGTCTATGGGTCTCTGTGTGAGTCTATGGGTCTCTGTGTGAGTCTATGGGTTTCTGTGTGAGTCTATGGGTCTATGTGTGAGTCTGTGGGTCTCTGTGTGAGTCTATGGGTCTCTGTGTGAGTCTGTGGGTATCTGTGTGAGTATATGGGTCTCTGTGTGAGTCTATGGGTCTCTCTGTGAGTCTATGGGTCTCTGTGTGAGTCTATGGGTCTCTGTGTGAGTCTATGGGTTTCTGTGTGAGTATATGGGTCTCTGTGTGAGTCGATTGGTCTCTATGTGAGTGTATGGGTCTCTGTGCGAGCTTATGGGTCTCTGTGTGAATCTATGGGTCTCTGTGTGAGTTTATGGGTCTTTGTGTGAGTCTGTGGGTCTCTGTGTGAGTCTATGGGTCTCTGTGTGAGTCGATGGGTCTCTTTGTGGGTCTATGGGTCTCTGTGTGAGTCGATGGTTCTCTGTGTGAGTCGATGGTTGTCTGTGTGAGTCTATGGGTCTCTGTGTGAGTCGATGGGTCTCTTTGTGGGTCTATGGGTCCCTGTGTGAGTCGATGGTTGTCTGTGTGAGTCTATGGGTCTCTGTGTGAGTCGATGGGTCTCTTTGTGGGTCTATGGGTCTCTGTGTGAGTCGATGGTTCTCTGTGTGAGTCGATGGTTCTCTATGTGAGTCGATGGTTCTCTGTGTGAGTCGATGGTTCTCTGTGTGAGTCGATGGTTCTCTATGTGAGTCGATGGTTCTCTGTGTGAGTCGATGGTTCTCTTTGTGAGTCTATGGTTCTCTGTGTGAGTCTATGGGTCTCTGTGTGAGTCTATGGGTCTCTGTGTGAGTCGATGGGTCTCTTTGTGGGTCTGTGGGTCTCTGTGTGAGTCTTTGGGCCTCTGTGTGAGTCTATGGGTCTCTGTCTGAGTCGATGGGTCTCTGTGTGAATCTGTGGTTCTCTGTGTGAGTCTATGGGTCTCTGTGTGAGTCGATGGGTCTCTGTGTGAGTCTGTGGGTCTCTGTCTGAGTCGATGGGTCTCTGTGTGAGTCTATGGGTCTCTGTGTGAGTCGATGGGTCTCTGTGTGAGTCTATGGGTCTCTGTCTGAGTCGATGGGTCTCTGTGTAAATCTGTGGTTCTCTGTGTGAGTCTATGGGTCTCTGTGTGAGTCGATGGGTCTCTGTGTGAGTCTGTGGGTCTCTGTGTGAATCTGTGGTTCTCTATGTGAGTCTATGGGTCTCTGTGTGAGTCGATGGGTCTCTGTGTGAGTCTATGGGTCTATGTGTGAGTCTGTGGGTCTCTGTGTGAGTCTATGGGTCTCTGTGTGAGTCTGTGGGTATCTGTGTGAGTATATGGGTCTCTGTGTGAGTCTATGGGTCTCTCTGTGAGTCTATGGGTCTCTGTGTGAGTCTATGGGTCTCTGTGTGAGTCTATGGGTTTCTGTGTGAGTCTATGGGTCTATGTGTGAGTCTGTGGGTCTCTGTGTGAGTCTATGGGTCTCTGTGTGAGTCTGTGGGTATCTGTGTGAGTATATGGGTCTCTGTGTGAGTCTATGGGTCTCTCTGTGAGTCTATGGGTCTCTGTGTGAGTCTATGGGTCTCTGTGTGAGTCTATGGGTTTCTGTGTGAGTATATGGGTCTCTGTGTGAGTCGATTGGTCTCTATGTGAGTGTATGGGTCTCTGTGCGAGCTTATGGGTCTCTGTGTGAATCTATGGGTCTCTGTGTGAGTTTATGGGTCTTTGTGTGAGTCTGTGGGTCTCTGTGTGAGTCTATGGGTCTCTGTGTGAGTCGATGGGTCTCTTTGTGGGTCTATGGGTCTCTGTGTGAGTCGATGGTTCTCTGTGTGAGTCGATGGTTGTCTGTGTGAGTCTATGGGTCTCTGTGTGAGTCGATGGGTCTCTTTGTGGGTCTATGGGTCCCTGTGTGAGTCGATGGTTGTCTGTGTGAGTCTATGGGTCTCTGTGTGAGTCGATGGGTCTCTTTGTGGGTCTATGGGTCTCTGTGTGAGTCGATGGTTCTCTGTGTGAGTCGATGGTTCTCTATGTGAGTCGATGGTTCTCTGTGTGAGTCGATGGTTCTCTGTGTGAGTCGATGGTTCTCTATGTGAGTCGATGGTTCTCTGTGTGAGTCGATGGTTCTCTTTGTGAGTCTATGGTTCTCTGTGTGAGTCTATGGGTCTCTGTGTGAGTCTATGGGTCTCTGTGTGAGTTGATGATTCTTATGTGAGTCGATGGATCTCTGTGTGAGTCAATGGCTCTCTATGTGAGTCGATGGGTCTCTGTGTGAGTCTATGGGTCTCTGTGTGAGTCGATTGGTCTCATGTGAGTCTATGGGTCTCTGTGTGAGTCGATGGGTCTCTGTGTGAGTCGATGGTTTGCTGTGTGAGTCTATGGTTCTCAACCCAGTCACCAATGACTGCCCAAAATAAAACCGTGACCACGTTCCACTTGATTCAGCGCTGAATTTGGTTACATTTCACCTCTGAGAATGATACATACAACTCAGAGATGTGGTTGTGCATTGGACATCACTCCCTCGCCATCCTCTCAAGGGGATGGTTGGCCAGCACCACGCCCAGCCGCTTTTATCACCCCAGTGGCGATGTTTACACGACGCACCAGGTACTCGTTTGAGCAGAGGCGGGCCATCAGGGCCAGCAAGGCCTAGAGATTGTTAGAATCATAATATTATATTTTTATTATTTAATATATGTCTTCATTAATGCTATATGTATTTTACAAATATTGTTCCCATCAGTCTATTAACGTCATTTCTTTGCTAATGTCTCCCTCAGTTGCGCTGCTTCCAGTTTTTATCCAATCAGATTTCCCACCTGTGCTGCTGTCTCCGCCTCTCCGGGTGAAAAATCGACCCTGAGGCCTTCAGAATGTCGAGTGAATCCCCTCCGCTGTTGAAGCAAATGGGGACGATGTTGTCGATCGTCATATTCGTTAACCAATCAGATGTCGAGTTTGCCATGTGTTCTTTGACACGCCGGAGCCTTCTAGCTGGCCTAGCCGCCTACGTCAGCATTTTTCCTGTGGCGTGATCGGAGGGCCAGTGAGCTACCTGAAGTAAAACTAGCTAGCACGTAACGTAGCATCATCTAAGATGTATTTAAACTTTTTTTCGTGACGTTTAGATTTTTAGATGTCGTGCTTTAGATTTTTTGTTTTTTTTTCTGTGGGGAAGCCTGTTGAATCCTGATTGTGTTATTTGTGTTTTACGGCATTTTTGCTTGCTTTGTGGTCGTATGAGTAAATTTGACTGGTTGCTGTGAGTTTGTTCTTGTCCTTTGGTAATGACATTGATTCGGGCTATGCGATGTCTACTGTATTTGTGATGCAGCATGCTGTCATACTGCGTAATAGTGGTACATCCTTGATATATTCAGTCACCATGTATTCATGTCTCTGCAATTAGTGTATTGTAACTCTCATAGGCGTTGAGCCTCGTGTTAAATCACGTTATTCCACTCGATAAAGGTTACTGTTACTGTGAATATGGGGTGGTTACGTCGAATGACAACAGCCTATAGCCCTAGTGTCATGGTGAGGTTATTCGAAGGCGGTTCAATTGCGGGAGGATAGCACTGAAGGCCTCGGTGTAAAATACACGGCACACCACTGCATTTGAGGCTCAGTTGACCTGGGGGAGGCACAGAAACCGATTCAGATACTCGTCACTGAGTTTGGAATCGAACTCGGTGTCGCCGGGTTCATGACGCAGCATAGCACTAACCCTCACGCTACTGCCGCCCATACACACACACACACCCATGAAGCCACTGGGAGTTCTGCACTTTTAAATCTACATTGTGATTAGTTTGTTGTCCTTCTACGATTCGCACGTTTCGCTACGTACTGTGTGAACTAAATCCAGCATACATACATCACACGCTTACTCTTCTTTCACTCACCCTTGCAAACGAGACCCACCCTTGTCTCTCTCTCTCTCTCACCTGCGGGTCACACAAACTCAACCCCCTCGTGTGGCCAACGAGCAGCAACAACAGACAACAACAACAACGAAAACACCCCGTCTCAGTTCTGTGATATCCACTTCAGCGGTAGCCACTTTCTTTGCTGCGTCTCGCCCACAGGACCGCGATTGCTCTGCCGAACAACAACGTCCTCATCGCCTACTCGCTGGCCGGCTTCGCCACCGCGTACGACCTCGCGTACGAGAAGCTGGACTCGGGGAGGCGGTGCAAATACGCCAGCGTCATAGCGGCGGGCGCGAGGAATCTGTCCTCAGCCGTGAGCGCCGACGCGTGCTGCCTGGGCCACAGTGACTCTTCGACCAAGGCCGTGGCCATGATGATTGCGGGGCTGGTTCTCCTCCACGATGGTGGGTCACTTGATTTAGATTTTGTTCCGTTTTAAAAATTTCGCCACGCGGTTTTGGCCGAGCAACACATCTCAATGGGTCCGACACGCCAATCGGCAAGCCACACACAGCACGCCACAATGTGGAGGGGGACGGGCGGTGGTGATGGATGCGAGGTGTTCGTTTTTTTGTACTCCAGCGTTTGCGTGCGTGTGTGTGTGTGGCGTGGGGAGTGGTGGCGCAGTGGTTAGCGCATTGCGCTTACGAACACGGCTCCGACCCGAGTGTGATTTCTGCTCACGGCAACCAGCACCAGTGGCAGCTATTATCGGGACCAGTTCAGGGCATCCCTTAGATCGACTCAGCCTCAAATGAGTACCTGGTGCAGTGTGTAAAACATCGCCACTGGGGAGACAAAGGCGGCCGGGCGTGGTGTTGGCCACCCACTTCTTCGTGCGCCGTGACAGCCTTCATAGGTGCTCGCTAACAGCACGTGCCCCAGCAGTCTGTTGAGGCTATACGGGGGATCTTTGTCTTTGTATAGTGAACTTCATTCTCACCGTACGTAGCCAACCAACCGTGCTAATCGGAGGTGCGGGGTGAAGCTTTCCCCGTTCCTCCCCCCCCCCCCCCCCCCCCGTTAAAGGAGCGCAAACTCTCCGTCTCCCTCTCCTCTCTCTCAGGAGTTGACGGCCAGGATGCCCCGCAATGGATAAAGACGGCCGTGAAGATCTTGGAGAAGTCCATGATCATCCTGGACGAGGTGGCCGACGGATCGATGAGCGATGGCGTCGCTCCGGGCACCGCCGAGGGCCGCGCCCTCCTCCAGTACGTCTTCCTCGCCAAGCGGCACTTCAACGTCAGCCACGGGGACAACGCGTGGCTCCGTGGGCACTTTGACTTCTTCTACAGGAGCCTCCAGCCGGGTGAGAGGGAGGGCCTCGTCCTCGGGGTGGGGGGTGGGGGGTGGGGGGCCGCCGCCGTCGTGTTCGGAGATTCGGCGAAGGTCTTGCGCCGTCCGTTGGGAGCGCGCCGGAGGAATTCGTCCGGCTTCGGATTGTCCAATTTGCGTGCACGTGTGCCCATGGGACTTCTTTCGCACCGTGCGTGGCCGACCGTGCTGATAGGAGGTGAGGGGATGAAGGACAATCGGACCAAACCCGAAGATCCACCATGTTGAGAAGTCCATTGAACTCTTTACTTTTAATGATGCAGCAATGTCAGATATTCGTTGAGATTGCACGGGAGTATTTACAAATTCCGGTGGTCCATTGGATCGTAGTGGGGCATTCACCGTGGTCAGGGGCCCACTGGGCTGTACCCGAGAATCCACCACGGTGATAGATAGGTCCATTGCCTGGACTGCGGCAGGACATAGTAATGATTGAGGCATGAGATGTTGCGTGAAGGCGCATTGAGTTTGCCGAGGCATTTAATGCTTTGCCGTTCCGAGATGTCTGCAAGTTGCAGGGTGGGGGGGGGGGGGGTCCCGTTCACTGCTCAATAACTCGGAATGCACAAGTGGCTCAAAGACATTGTTACTCACCGCAGAGAACTGCAGAGACAGGACCACACTCGCGCCAAAACGTGCCACACGCCCTTCCACATGGCCTTGTACGTCATCAGAATGGAATCGGAAATAAAATCTGACGACGTACGCATACGTCATCGGAATTGGTAAAGGGCTATGCAGGCGCCACTATACACGTGCATCAACAGATCCTAACGTCCTTGCGTTCATCCGCGTAAATCCGCCTCCATCCTCCAAGGTTTCCAAAGGACGATCGGGCTCGGGGATTCGGACCTCAACTGGAACTACGGCCCCGAGGCTCACCTGGCCTTCCTGGACACCTACATCCTGCGCAACGGCAGTGGCAACTGGCTGGCGAGCCAGATCAACACGTACCGCCCCAAGAATGGCACGGGCGCTCCCACGCCCACCAAGCGATGGAGCACCCTGCACCTGGAGTACATCTGGTGAGTAGGAGGGAATACCTGAGAGGTGGTGGGGTGGGGTGGTGGGGTGGGGTGGTGGGGTGGTGGGGTGGTGGGGTGGAGGTAGTGGGGTGGTGGGGTGGTGGGTGGTGGTGGTGGGGTGGTGGGGTGGTGGGTGGTGGGGTGGGGTGGTGGGGTGGTGGTGGGGTGGTGGGGTGGAGGTAGTGGGGTGGTGGGGTGGTGGTGGTGGGGTGGGGTGGTGGGGTGGTGGTGGTGGGGTGGGGTGGTGGGGTGGTGGTGGTGGGGTGGGGTGGTGGGGTGGTGGTGGTGGGGTGATGGGGTGGTGGTGGTGGTGGGGTGGTGGGGTGGTGGGGTGGTGGTGGTGGGGTGGTGGGGTGGTGGTGGTGGGGTGGGGTGGAGGTGGTGGGGTGGTGGTGGTGGGGTGGTGGTGGTGGTGGGGTGGGGTGGTGGTGGTGGGGTGGTGGGGTGGTGGGGTGGTGGTGGTGGTGGGGTGGTGGTGGTGGGGTGGGGTGGAGGTGGTGGGGTGGTGGTGGTGGGGTGGTGGTGGTGGTGGGTGGGGTGGTGGTGGTGGGGTGGGGTGGAGGTGGTGGGGTGGTGGTGGTGGGGTGGTGGTGGTGGGGTGGTGGGGTGGGGGTGGTGGGGTGGTGGTGGTGGGGGTGGTGCGCTGCTCTACAAACCCAGTGACCCAGCTTCGATTCCATTTCACGGCCAACACCGGTGGCGATCATCTGAACCATTCCTGCGCTTCCTCTAGGTCGACTCAGCCTCAAATGGGTGCCTGGTGTGGTGTGTAAACATCGCCACTGGGGAGACAAAGGCGGTCGGGCGTGGTGCTGGCCACCCACCCCTCATGTGCTCGCTAACAGCACTTGCCCCAACACTCTGCTGCAGGTTATATGGTGGAGTTTTGTCTTTGTTTGGCAGTGGTGGTGATGAGACTGAGTGTCACCCTTGAAAACTTAACAGCTATTGCAAGGGGGCTGGCATGAGGAAGAAGGGCACAACGACAACCCAATTTACGTCTCCCCCTTTCACGTCACTTCGCACATTACGCCGTCACTCGATGGAAAACTCCACTACGACCAGATGTGTGTCGCCTCGGCCCCACACTAACGTCGCTAGACAGCATCATCATCGTCCTTCGTCTCTCGTGACCCGTCGCCTCTCAGCCTTTGTCCTCCACCTAAACGTCGTTGTGCGATATTCGTCGTCACACGTTTCAGGAACGCATTCCCCCACCACCGCCCCGACTGTCGTGCAACGTGTGAGCTCTACTAGCGCTGTCAGTGTCACTGTTCACAGCAACGAAATGATCGTTGCATCGCACGATATAAAATAACCTCTTAACACTTTTTCTCGACCTCTTAACACTTTTTTTCGACCTCTTAACACTTTTTTTCGACCATCGGCACCACCGAGATGTTCATGCCCCTCCCCCCGCTACCCCCATCTCTTTCCCTTGCGCGCTTCCTTCCCAGGTATGACGCCAACCTGACCCCCACGCCGCCGCCGGACTACGGCACCCCGGCGCTGCACCGCTTCGACAACTGGGGCGTCGTCACCTACGGGAGCCCTCAGCCAGCCGGGTCCAACGCCACCTTCGTCGGCTTCAAGTCGGGCAAGCGAGGTGGGGCGGCGGTCAGCGACATTATCCGCAGAGAGCGCTACCGGGAATGGACGAACGGCGACTGGAATAAGTTCAACAACGGGCACGAGCACCCCGATCAGAACACCTTCGTGTTCACGCCCAACGGCGTGCCCTTCATCGTGGAGGGCTGCGGCAATGGCAAGTTCACGTGGCACAGCAACGTGCCGATGTTCAGCACGGACCCGTCGACGCCGGCCTTGCAGCTCTGCAAGCCGCCCTGGGTCGGCCAGAAACTGGAGTCCTGTGAAACATTGTACAACTCGTTGTACAATGTGTCCGACCCGTACTCAGACGGCCGCGTGCTGGCCGCCGCGGAGCAGAGTGGGACGGTGTTCATCCGCGGCGACTCGGCGGACGCTTACGAAGCCTTGCTGGGGTTGAGCAGCCTCGTGCGCGACGTCGTGCTGCTCTACCCCCAGCTGGCGCTGGTCGTCGACCACGTCCACCTCAACGAGAGCAGCACGGTGAATGGGATCGCGTCGTTCTTCCACAACCTCGACTGGAGCTTTGAGCAGGATAAGAAGGGGATTCTGCACGGAGCGAAGATCCCGAGGCCCGACGGAGACTACGCGCTCTACTGGACGGATGATCAGAATCTAAGCCCACGGGCCCTGCTGGTGAGTGGTCTCTTCATTAATAGCATCGTTATCATCATAGAGTGCAGGTGCCGGAAGGATCGTTGTATCGCAAGAAAGTAATCTATGGTTATGGCTTGGGGAGGCCTTCATCCAGGCAGCGGATCGATAGAAGGCTTGCGCTACTGATGCCGATGACGATAATGATCACATGGGCCTAGTTGCACACAGATGACCACCAAACATTGTGCCCCTTCTAAGGCTAGAGCTTGCTTCAAGCCAGTTGTACGCAACAAGTTGCAGGCAAGATCTTGGCTCCAGTGGGCTTTCGCGATCATTGGGTGTCAGTTTCAGTAAAAATTTTAAGTACCCTGTGAGCTAAGCAGCTCTGAAGTCGAGTTTCATCAATAATAAGCAATATTAAAAAATACTTTTTTTAAAACACGCTTTAATGAAATGTATCGTACTCGTAATGGCAAAACTCCACGACTACAGGAAGTGGCCCCGAAGCTTGCTATAACGTAAGAGACCGTAGTGATTTACAGCTGTCAGTTGAGCGTGGACAATTAGACCCAAGCCGAAACATAACATATAAAAAGATGGTTTAAAAATACTTTTATTTATTTTCAATGTTAGAATATAGTATTGTCATCAGTATGAAATACCAAGTTTGCAGTCGATAACACATTGGGAAGTGGGTGAAAATTGAGTTAGAAGATTTGAGGATACGACAACAACAACAGACAGAGTAAGTTAATAGAAAGCGTGTAAAAAGATTGTTTAAAAATATTTTTTTATTTTTTTTATGATAGAATATAGTATTGTCATCAGTATGACATAAGTATACTAAGTTTTCAGTCGATACCACATTGGGAAGTGGATTAAAATTGAGTTACAAGATTTGAGGATACGACAATAGCAACAACAGAGTGAGTTAAATAAAAGCGTGTAAAAACTACACACCGTTTCCATGACAGACGTAACAGAGAAACATAAATAAATAATACAAATCAATGAAAAAAAGCTAATAAGAAATGATATCATTTAAAGTATAAAATGTATCTTTTAAAAGTTTTGAGCTAAATATGGAGTGCAAGATTAGTCGTAAAAAGTGCCAGTGGTAAAACACACCGTTTCCCAAGAAACACGAAATTTAAATCTCTACCAGTAGACGATAACTTTAATCAAAATTCACCATTGGCAGTTGGGATTTTTTTTTTACCGAAGGCCCAAACAAATGGAAGGGATTCTCGCCAAGAAGATGCTTCTCCAGCCGGGGTGATTTCACCTGCGGATGTTTGTGACGAGTCGTCATAACTAGTGACCATAACGATTCGTCGTAACGAACCATCGTAACGAGATGCCCACACGCACAAGAGGTTCAGTTGCACTAAACCAAGTCGCACTCAACCGAGTTGCACTCGACCGAGTTGCACGCAACCCATCTTGCTCAACGGATCGCTCGGGTGCGGAAGCGACTTCATACTCTGGCCCACCTGACTTCCCCTGCCGATCATCTCGCCCGTACCAGGTGGACGAGCCGTACCAGCCCGGGCCGCAGGTCAGGGCCACCCACTACGCCCAGATCGAGTTCGACGTCCGCAAGCCGCTCACCCGCCTAGCCTACGTCTTCCTGGGGCCGGCCATGACCCTCGACAGCCTGGTGATGGTGGCTAGGGAGGAGAGCGTGGATGTGGTGGTGCAGGTGAACGGTCAGACCTACTCGGTGCTGCTCAATTCCCAGCGGCTGGTCGAGAGCGCCAACGCCTCCTACTGCGAGGTGACCCACGGCTTGGGGGATGTGAAGAAGACGTTCCGAGCGACAGGCAGTGGCACTGTGGGGAATGCTTCCTCCCCTGACTACAAAGGCGACCACGTGCAGAGACTCGCAGAAAGCCTTAAACTCCTGGAGGTGGTCTTCGACAAGGTCGCTAACGGTGAGGGTCCTTTGGCGAAGTGAGGGTTGCTCAAAAGGTGTGATGATGATGATGTTGTTGATGCTCGAGGGGGGGGGAGATCCTCCGAACGGAGGTTGGCGAAGGTGTGGTGGTGCATCGGCGTTGATTCGATCGCTCAATGCGGATGTGGGGCTCGGTGTGATCGGTGCGATGTGGTCGTCTTCACGGTGAGGTTGGGTTTTGCCATCGTCATTCAAATTCTCTCTCTTCTTCTAAATCTCCATCCCAATGCTCCTCGCTTTAAAACCTTCTTCATCCCCTGCTCTTCGCCATCATCCACAATCATCCTCCTCATCCTGCTAAGTCTGCCATTGCTCCTCCTGCACCGCCTCCAATTCGTCTTCCTCATTTTGCAATTCAATCTCAACCTTCTCCAATTCCTCATCCACCTTTTCCACTTCCTCCAATTTCCTCATGAACCTTCTCCATTACCACAACCACCTCCTCCTCGTCGCTGTTCCCCTCCTCGCCCTCTTAACTCTCGATCTCTCTGTCTGTGGCGTGCGGCGTGCCAGCGAGTGTCGTGGGCGATCCGCTGTGGTGCGAGAACGCGACCCCCGGGGGAGGAGGAGGAGGAGGCTTCTCGTGCACATGCCAGTTCAAGGGGCTCTGTCTGAGCACCGACCACCAGGAGTGTGCAGGTGCGAGGAACCCTCATCATCACCATCATCATCATCATCGATATCACCATCCACATCGTCGTCGGCATCGTCGCCACCGTCATCGACACCGCCATTAATATCGTCGCAATCATCATCATCGATATCGTCGTCGACATCGTCGCCACTATCATCGACATCATCATCGACATCATCACTATCATCGATATCACCATCGATATCACCATCGTCGATATCACCATCGTCGATATCATCGATATCACCATCGACATCGTCGCCACCACCATCGACATCGTCATCATCACTATCATCAATATCACCATCGACATCTTCAGTTGCCACCACCATCGCCACCATCATCGACATCATCATAGTCATCATCGCAATCATCAGCATCTTCATTACAATGACCATGTATGTATGTTGATCGTCTTTCGCACCGTACGTAGCCAACCGTGCTCACCATCATCGCCAACATCATCAACGTTGTCACCACCCCCATCACCGGCGCTATCAACGGTAGCAGCAGCAGCGCTGTTCATCACCATCACCGGGTCCTCTGCTCTCTCTCCCTCTCTCTCTCCTCCCCTCTTTCTCTCTCTCTCTGTGCCGCAGTCCGAGCCGTCGTCTTCGTGCCCCTGTACGCGACCGCAGCGAGCCCAGCGAACTCCACGACTGTCGGTGAGTCTGGTCCGGGCGTTGTCACGGCTCGCTCCGTTCGGACGAGGGGGTCGCTAGGGTCCTGGGTCTGCTCCTCCGCACGAGACGAGCAGACCGACAAACAAACAGCACGAGCCCACGATGTCAACGTGCAGCGGTGAAGAGGGGGAATAGCAATCGGCACAATAACAATTGTCAAATGAGGGATCAAAAGCTTCAAATTTAGAAACGGTTACTGGGGCTCAACGTGGTATCGTGACTGATCGATGTCGTGACGATCGATGGTGTGATGATCAATATCGTGATGATCGACGTCGTCACCATCGGTATGGCGATGAGCATCTTATCGATGATACAATTTGACCCGAACGAGGCATTTTAGAGGGAGTCCCGAGACGTGTGTCCGTGTGGCCTTCACATCCTGCTGGGGCAAGTGCTGTTAGCGATGGCGGGACCTATGAAGGCCGGCACAGGCGCACGAGGGTGGCCAGCACCACGCCCCCGGCCGCCTTTGTCTCCCCTGTCGCGCTGTTCACACGTTATCGCACCGGGCATTCATCTGCGATTCTGAGTCGGCCCTTGGTGAGCTCCAGGATGAGCTGAGATCGGATGATATTTACCGCACCAGGTACTCATTTGAGTTTGAGTCGACCCTAGGGGAGGCCCAGGAGCGGTTCAGACGTTGGCCGTGAGTCGGAATTGAACTCGTGTCTCTGGTGGTCGTATCGGAGCTATCGCCCCCTCCACGCAGACACAAAGACAAAGCTCCCCCATATAGCCTTAAGAGACTGCTGTTAGCGAGTAGCAGCACCTACGAAGGCCGGCACAGCGCACGAGGGGGGGGGGGGTGGCCAGGCACGCAGTTCATTCTGATTCGACCTGCGGAAGGCCCAAACGACGGTTCAGACAATCGGTTGCTGTTGACCGTGAGCGGGAATCGAACTCTTATTCGCCTGGGTCCGTATGAGCCGTCCATAAATGACGTCACGCACATAGGGGGGGGGGGTCAGACATTTGTGACGATGTGTGACAAGGGGGGGGGGGGGTTGAGAAATGTGACGTGTACATCAAAATGCGCAACTTTAAATAAATATAGACAACACGTTCTACTTAATTAAATATACTCTTTAATACATGTTCCCTCCTACAACATCAGAGTGCAGCGCCACATTAAATACGCACTACAATGACAATAGCTTTAAAGCGATTTGAAGCATGTTTTATTTTCAAAATGGAAATATGATTTGGGGGGGGGGGCAGAGCTTTGTGACATCACATGAGAGGGGGGGGGGTCTGACTTTTTGTGACGCCGTGTGACGAGGGTGGGGGGCGGTCAAAATCGTTCAAAATCGCGTGACGTCATTTATGGACGGCCCCGTAGTGCTGAGCGAAACGCCCCCCCCCCCCCCCCGCTCACTGCGCCACGTCTCTCCCGCGCTGTGTGCAGCTCCTCCTCATCCTCCTGCCTCGGGCGGCGTGGAGGCGCGCGGCTTCTCCCGCCGCATCGCTCCGCCTCCTCCTCGTCGTCGTCGTCGTCCTCCTCCTCCCGGCGCTCCTCTTCTCCAGCCCGACGCCGCCCTGAGAGAGACTCGGCGCCATGGGGGGAGCTCTCAGCCCCCCCCGGGGGGAGCTGCCCATGGCTGAGCTCCGGAGAATATTGTCCGCCCGCCCCCCCCCCCCCCTTATCTATTGGAAGGTCCGAGTGGGGGGGTGGTGGGGAGAGGTTGACGGGTGTGTGTGTCTGTGCCTGTGTCTGTGTGTCTGTCTGTGTGTGCGTGTCTGTGTTTCTGTGCGTGTCTGTGTGTGTCTGTGTGTGTGTGTCTGTGCCTGTCTGTGTGTGTGTGTGTGTGCCTGTCTGTGTGTGTGTGTCTGTGTGTGTGTGCCTGTCTGTGTGTCTGTGTGTGTGTGCCTGTCTGTGTGTGTGTGTCTGTGTGAAAAACGCGGTCGGGCCCCCTCGTGTGCCCCTCCGGCCTGTGTAGGTACAGTACTCACTCACGGAGAATGCCCCAACAGTCTGTTGTTACAGGCAATACGGGGAAGATGTGTGTGAGCGACGCGTGTGTGCCCATCTTCATTTGGCGGGTGACGTGCACCCGCTTGTCACGTGTGTATAAAACCAACGTTTTAGGGAGTGGCCCTTCATCAAGAGGGACGGGCGGCAGACGTGTTGTCCGGCCTGTGGTTTGAAATCACGTGTTACAAAAGCGCTCATTTGTAAACATTTATTTGAAGCGGCGTCACCTGACAGACGCCTCGTCCGCAGGCGAGAAACCGACTGCCCCGGAACGCGTCGACGCTGATAGCAAACCACCAGCGCTCCACCCCTGGATCGTTACCGCGCGCCGTTCCGCGCGATGTCCGACATTTCGCTCAGCGTGCTGGGACGTCACGCGGGGCAACGCGTCGAGGCACTGGCCGGAGAGCCCGCCGTGCAACCGCGACACGCGGCATACAACGATTGTGCTCGTGTGTGCGTGCGTGTGTGCTATCATGCGGTCGCAATTTGCTGATTATCGGATCACGTGGCACGCACGTGGCGTCACGTGGTGTCTCGGGATGTCACGCGGCACCTCGTAAGGCGTCACGCGGCATCTCGCGGTGCCACGTGGCTTCTGGCGACGTCAAGTTTTGCCGGCTTTTAAGCCACGTCATGTCATTAGGCTGTGTAAAACGTAATAAGGAAACATCGGATTACGCTTTGTAACACGAGATGCATGCCCACCTGTGCAACGCGCAATTGCACTCTTGCCCTCTGAGATACATTTCTCACTCGCAGTCCACGATTCTTTAATTCTATACCTTAGTTTTTAATTATTTATTGAGCTACTTTGTTTAACGTGTCGTTTCAGCCATACGTGTGTGTGTTGTTAAAGAATAAGGTTATGTTTCTAGGTTTTTGTTGAGATTCTGATTGGATTTAAATAAAATGGTGTGCAATTTTCCGTGCTAATTGTGTTTGCGAATGTGTGTGTACACGTGTGTATGTGTACACGTGTGTGTGCACACGTGTGTGTGTACACGTGCAGGAGCGGTGGTGCAGTGGTTAGCGAACTGAAAAACATTTGCGGCCAATGATAACAGTGGCGAATATTTGAATCGGTCTTGGGACATCCCATAGGTCGACTCAGCCATAAATAAGTACAGTACCTGGCACGGTCAACAAACATAATGGGGGAGACAAAGGCTGCCGGGCGTGGTGTTGATCACACCACCCATTCGTGTGCTAACAGCAGTTGCCCCAACAGTCGATATATATTAGGATATACGGGGGATCATTGTAATTGTGGCTGCATGTATAGGCGAGTATGGTTGGGTGTGATTTACGCTGATCTGTTACATCACCATAATCAATGTATCACAGTGATAATCACATCACATCCCCATCAATGCATCCACGTCGCGGTGATGATAATCATCATCAGTAAATTATCGCCATCATAATTGCATTACCGTCGTCATTAAGCAATTAGACTATGTGAACTCGTTAAGTGCTGCCGCTGTGGACTCTGGGTAACGTAAATGAGACCTCCACTCCCTCCATCCACTGGAACAAATCAATCTACAACCGATTAGTTCACCGGCCAACTGGCTTCCCGTGCCAATACCGTAATCGTCACCGCAGCGTCGGTGGTAAGCGGGCAAACCCTCGGCTGGACTTTTGTTTTACCTCTCTGGGTCTTATCAGCAGAGTCACCACCGGCGTTAATCACACTCGGCAACAGGACCCCGTGGTGGTAGAGGGAGCGCTTCTCGACAATAAAGTGTGGCAACGCAGCAGCGTTTAAATACTGTTGTCGTAACGTTGTCAAGTTCTCACCTGCCCCTACCGGGCATCTGTGATAAAGAGCTTTATAGCTCATCGGATTCCTCCCGTATAAATACGTATTATTGCTTTCATATGAAGAGACGAGCGATTGTCGTAATTGATAAACTATTATAGTGAGATTATATCATAACTTAATATTTGCTCATCTAACTATATCACGGTTACCATCATCACCATCAACAATGAATTATGGCCATCATCGTCACTTAGTTATTATCAAGCGTTCTATGCGAACGCCATTAATTAATGATCAGGTTCATCATGATCATTGCTTGGATGTATGTACGAACCGTACGTAGCCAACCGTGCTAATCGGAGGTGCGGGGGAGGAATAACCAACCTAAGAAATACTTCAATGTGTAATCATCACCGCTTAAATCATTGTCAGCATACATACATCACTATCAAAACATCATCATCATCTCTTTCATCGTAGAGATGATTATGTGGTGTGGCTAACATTTTGCACCTCCGATTAGTACGGTTGGCTACGTACGGTGCGAAAGAAGTTCAACGTGCATACATCATCACCACCATCATCAATAAATCATCATCACCATCACTGGATCTATAGAATAATTTCATCGTCATTATAATCACTAGATCTATATCATCACTTCAACATTATCACCAACATTCTCACTGAATCTATATTATGACTTCATCATCATCACCATCATTATCACTCGATCTATATAATCAATTTATCATCCTCATCGCTATCATCATTACTGGATCTATATCATCACTTTATCATGATCACTATCATCATTACTGGATCCATATCGTAATCACCATCACTCCATCATTATTATCCTCACTGGATCCACATCATCGTCGTCATCATCCCCAGTCACGAATCAACATCAATTCGTAAACCACCACCGCTCTCATCACCGCCAACGCCATCACCACCGTCGCCTCTTTCCTGGGCTACAGCGACCACGCAGCCGTCGTCGCCGCTGCCGCCACGGCCGCCATCAGAGCGAGGAGCGTGGGGTCCGGGAGTCGCCTCGTGCGGGCGCCAGACCCTGCGGGGGAGAGGCAGAGGGCGCGGGGCCATGACCCGTTGAGATGCATCGGCAGCAGCGGCATCCTTCCGTAGCGGTGCGAATCGAATGGCAACATCTGAACCCTTGTCAGTCTCGCAGGCGCGCAATGCTACAACGCTGTTACTGAACGCGCGTGTTCTTAAGGTGTTCAGTTTGGTCTGCTTGCTTCTCCAGATGGTATTGAATCCTGCCACTACTCATTTTGCCTTTGCGATTCTCGCTCTTACGTCTTTCGTGCAGTCGTTGTTCCCTGCAAGTAGACTTCCCAACTATACAAATGCATTTAAATTCACAATCTTGCTACTTTATATCATTACTGCTTCATCAATGTCCTCCCTTCCGAACACCATCGTCTTCGTCTTTTTCACGTAAATCTCTCAGTCCTGCATCCCTGTCCTGAACTATGCAGCGCATGAACACTTTCCTCTGCAGGACGACAACGCAGCTTTCTTCCATCACGTTCACGTCGTCCGCGAATCTGGGCTTATTTATTCTTGCTCCTTGCACAGATATTCACGTGCCGTTCTCCTGAACGGCATCCATCACTCTTTCCAGAGTATGTGTCGAAATTGTTTGGTGATAGTGGATCTCATTGTCTCATACCTATTTTTGATTTTATATTTTTAAATTTATTTTCATTTATAATAAAAACAGTTAAATTTAATTGCATTTAACTGTTTTTATTATACAATTTTTATTTATTTTTATTTTTTAGATTTTTTTTTGTTTTCTATCTACGTGACTTTACCGAAACAACCAAGAATATGAATTCCTGCAGTCACGAAAGTTTTAAGTCTAAATTCATAGCTATTGCTGCTGGGAACCAATCTCCTATTTCCTGTTCCACACTTCACTGCTGTTTTTGACCGTTCACCTACATCCTGCAGAATCTGTGTCAGTCGTTTCCCTACTCCGTATGATCTTAATGTAGCCCACGTTACATCTTTCTAAGCCGAATAGAATGCTCTCTGGAAATCTATGCCAGCCAATTCTTCCTTTGCTTTCTCTGCTATGAGCCTTAACATTACGATTTGCTGTCCGGTGTTTCTATCTTTCCTAAACTCTGTCTATTCATCGGCCAAATAATGATCAGTCTGTGCTTTTAATCGATCTGATGGCATATTCCCCATGTGACTGATTAGCGCGATGGTTCTATCATTTCATTTCTTCCTGGCAAGATTCAAAACAATGTTCTGATTTTGTGCCAAACGCATGCTGCCACCTCGCGGCTTAGCCGCGTTAAAGCATCTCAATCGCTGACCCTGCAACCTTTCCCGTGCGAGTGGAACGCGTTGGTGTAGAACAGGACGTGTTTATAATGGGCGACGTTTCGTGCAATGGCCCTCCTTCAGGGCACAGTGGGGATTTAGCGCAGGCGGTGAGTCTGCGCAGTCATCTCAGTTGGTCAACCCGTAAGAGCTGGGCTGCCCAGCGACCTCCTGTACCTAGCCTGGCACAGCAGTCAATCTTCAATACCTGGGTCTGTCCCGTGGCCTCCTGCACCTAGCCTGGCACAGCAGTCAATTCTCAATACCTGGGTCTGTCCCGTGACCTCCTGCACCTAGCCTGGCACAGCAGTCAATTCTCAATACCTGGGTCTGTCCCGTGACCTCCTGCACCTAGCCTGGCACAGCAGTCAATCCTCAATACCCGGGTCTGTCCCGTGACCTCCTGCACCTAGCCTTGGCACAGCAGTCAATCCTCAATACCTGGGTCTGTCCCATGACTTCCTGCACCTAGCCTGGCACAGCAGTCAATCCTCAATACCCGGGTCTGTTCCGTGACCTGCACCTAGCCTGGCACATCAGTCAATCCTCAATACCTGGGTCTGCCCCGTGACCTCCTGAACCTAACCTGGCACAGCAGTCAACCCACAGCACCTGGGTCTGTCCCGTGACCTCCTGCACCTAGCCTGGCACAGAAGTCAACCCACAGCACATGGGTCTGTCCCGTGACCTCCTGCACCTAGCCTGGCACATCAGTCAACCCACAGGATCTGAGTCTGCCCCGCGACCTCCTGCACCTAGCCTGGCACATCAGTCAACCCAGAGCACCGAGGTCTGTGCCGTGACCTGCTCGCTGCCAACAGCGATCCTTTCACACACTTCACGTGATGACCTCACAGTGCACCTAGCCTGGCACGGGCAATCGTGGTGACGTCACCACCACTCAGTGTCGCGCTTACCTTTGGCTGTGGTTTGTATGGCCGTGGCGGCTGTCGATGTCACACCCGTCGTTGTGGCTCGTGTTGTCGGTGATACTGCAACACACATACACAAACAATATTACATTAGCTCCAATAATATATAACTGTTAAATTGATATTACATGAATGTCAATCGACTGGCAGAAACTCTATACTGTTCATTGACTGCTGATTGCGTTATCGGTGGAAATAAGCATATGCACAATTAAGACTTTAATATTAAATTTGATTTGAAATACTTATAATTGGGTCTAGAATCTAAACACCGTCGCTCAATCCCACTTGCAGAGAAGATTGAGTTGGGGTGGTGGGACGTGGAGGGTGTTTCTGATCGCTATTGCAGGTGCGAGGTGTTCACCGATTTTTGTTGTTGTATTGTTTTGCCTGGGAAATCGGCATCGTGGTGAGTTATTTAATTCTGATTATGAGCGTTAATAACTTGTTCATTTTGATCGAGTCAATGGATATAATGGAGTTGGAAGATGATTTGGGCGTTTTGGTGTTGAAAATAGAAGTTGTTTTTGCAAGAGATAACATTTGGTATTATTGTGTTAATTGGTAAGGCACAAAATGGCCGACTTAGGACACGTGTTTTCGGAGATAAGGTTACATTGTATGAGAAATAATAATTGCTTTATATGTGTATTGTCAGTAAAATATGATTTCCCTAATTTACATATTAATATGATTTGATGTTAAATATTGCTTTACTAGTAATTATATAAGTAGGTATTGGTTCGTTTATGCAGCATCATCAGGGACTGTATGGTATTAAGGAGGCACTACGTATGTTTTGGGTATATGTTTGATATTAAAAATGTTTGTTAAATACTATATATGTTAAATGTTCTAAGGTATGATCATTTAAATTTTGGCGGATTTCGTGCTGAGTAGGTACGCAGAGTACCGACTCATCATCTCTGAACCTCATTCTTTTTATTGTTCTTGTTGTTAATGTTGTCTATTTTTGCCGACCTGTCCCCTTCGCAAGGGAGGAGAGGGACAGGGCGGACCGTCTACACTCTGCATCTACATCAGCCAATCGAAAGAAGAAGTTTCCCCTTCAGAAGGGTTGCAGGAGCCAGATCAATTGATGCACTGCGAGACCACGAGAAGTCGCGCCGGTTCGGGGGGGGGAGGTGGAAGAAACTTTAATCCAGCAGTTGATATATCCTAGCCGCTGTTTGCTGATTATGCTGATGATGACGACGATAACGATGGCGAGGCGCTCGCACCTAGGCAAGCGGTGCTGTTGGCGTCGAGGTGAAATCCCGGTCTGCAGGCGCAGTGGAAGCTCCCAATGGTGTTCACGCAAAGCTGCTCACAGCCCTGCGTGCTATTCGCACACTCGTCCACATCTGAAAGAAAACCAACACCTAGATCACCATCACATCATTGTCATCGTCACTATCATCATCCTCATCGTCATCAACATCATCATCACCACCATCAATCACCAACGTCACCATCATCACCACCACCACCACCGTCACCACCGTCAGCATCACTATTACGAGAAAATCACAAAATCACAGTTGGTGGATCATACACCCTTTTGATGGGCGTCGCGATGCTATATACCCTGGCTTGCCAGAAGAAGGTAGTACAGCCAGTCTGGACTAATTTCTATCTGTTCCATTTGTATGGGATAGAGTGTTGCCCCCTCGCATGCATGAGGTTTCTCTAGCTCCCTCCAACATGTAAACGCTAATTAAATGGTTGAAAACATCTTAAAATGTAAAGGATTACAGAGCTCACAGTGAAATTTGGCACCGGATCACTACATTGATACTGCCTTTCCAGCATGTAATTGAACAATCAAACGTTGGGTAAGGACACATCTCACCAATCTTAATTATGGAGCTTTCGTGACTGCAGGAATTATTCTTTGGTTCTTTCGGTTAAGTCACGTCTAAAGACGTGACTTAACCGAAAGAACCAAAGAACATCTCACCAACGTTACTTTTACCAACATCGCGGAGCAATCTCATCCACGGTGTTCCACCGCACACCTTCATCAAGCTCCGTTCGGAGGATCTCCCCCTTGAGCAACAACAACATCATCATCATCATCACACCTTTTGAGCAACCCTCACTTCGCCAAGGGACCCTCACCTTCAGCGATCTTGTCGAAGACCACGTCCAGGAGTTTAAGGCTTTCTGCGAGTCTCTGCACGTGGTCGCCTTTGTAGCCAGGGGAGGAAGCATTCCCCACAGTGCCACTGCCTGTCGCTCGGAACGTCTTCTTCACATCCCCCGAGCTGTGGGCCACCTCGCAGTAGGAGGCGTTGGCGCTCTCGACCAGCCGCTGCGAATTGAGCAGCACCGAGTAGGTCTGACCGTTCACCTGCACCACCACGTCCACGCTCTCCTCCTTAGCCACCATCACCAGGCCGTCGAGGGCCATGGCCGGCCCCAGGAAGACGTAGGCTAGGCGGGTGAGCGGCTTGCGGACGTCGAACTCGATCTGGACGAAGTGGGTGCCCTTGATCTGGAACCCCGGCGGGTACGGTTCGTCCACCTGCGGGCCAGATGGCAGTGGGAGGAGGTTGTGTGGTTCAGCGGTGCTTCCCAACTAAGCAGTCAATCAGATTGCTTTTCCAGTTTTGGTTTGGGTCAATCCGAACCCAAACGCAAACCCAAAACCACACCATCCAGTTAAGGTCTTGCCTCTCGTCTTCCCTACTCCACCACAATGTTGCAGCCACTCCCTCCGCTTCACGGACCCTGGCATGCTCCTTACTCACACAGCATCCACTACTCCACCATTGGTGGCCGCTCTTTTAGCTATCGAAGTCTATTGTTCTCTATGTGAGTCTCCGGGCTTCTAGGCAGAGGTGGGACAAAGTCATTGTTATGCAAGTCCAAGTCGAGTCTGAAGTCATCAAATTCATGACTCGAGTCTGACTCGAGTCCAAGTCACATGACTCGAGTCCACACCTCAGAGGTGGGACAAAGTCATTGTTATGCAAGTCCAAGTCGAGTCTGAAGTCATCAAATTCATGACTCGAGTCTGACTCGAGTCCAAGTCACATGACTCGAGTCCACACCTCTGCTTCTAGGTAAGTACAGTACATGGACCTCTCTGTGAGCCTTTGGACCTCTATGTAATTATACAGGCCTCCATGCGAGTCTCTGGGCCTCTATGCAAGCCTCTGCCCATCTATGTGAGTCTATGTGGCTCTATGTGAGTCTATGGGCCAATATCTGAGTCTATAGATCTCTGTGTAAGTCTATGAGCTTCTATGCGAGTCTATGTACCAAGAGGACATGGGAAATCGGCTCGTATGCAGGAGCTACGACTGTATCTTGCTTTTAACTTGGTTGAGCTACACACTCTAGTCTTACAAGAGGCGTAATGTTTGATGGTCATCTGTGTGCAACCAGCCCCAACTGCGTTGGGCAGAGCAGGCAAGGACAGGTTGGCCACGCGGCAAACAGGCTGCACCAAAGCACGTTCAAATTTTCCCAGGAGGCTCGGTGGTCAAATGCCCAGCCTTATAATTTTGTCGGCAGTGGGGATCGCCTCATCACTGGTCTTCCCAGTTCTCTCAAGGCACTTGCCTGACCTGGTGAGTGATTTAACCCTTTCCCATTCCAAGGCGTCTGTAAGTTGCAGGGTTGGTGTCCCATTCACCACTGAATTACTTGGAACGCGCAAGCGGTGAGCATTAATTTTATTTAGAGAGGCATAGTGCTGCTGTTTTTAAAGACATTGTATTCACCACATAGAACTGTAGCGACACGACTGCACTTCATGATGGCTGGCGTAAAACTTTGCTACACACCCTGCCGTATGGCCTTTAACTTTCGAGTTCATTCTGATAATGTACACATATGTCATCGGAACGGAATTGGAAGAAAAACCGATTATTAATACGATGACGATGATGAAGAGACCACTCACCAGCAGGGCCCGTGGGCTTAGATTCTTATCATCCGTCCAGTAGAGCGAGTAGTCTCCGTCGGGCCTCGGGATCTTCGCTCCGTGCAGAATCCCATTCTTCTCCTGCTCAAAGCTCCAGTCGAGGTTGTGGAAGAACGACGCTACCCCAGTGACTGTGCTGTTCTGGTCGAGGTGGATGTGGTCGACGACCAAAGCCAGCTGCGGGTTGAGCAGCACGACGTCGCGCACGAGGCTGCTCAACCCCAGCCCCGCCTCATAAGTGTCCTCCGAGTTTCCACGAATGAACACCGTCCCGTTCTGCTCCGCGGCGGTCAGTACGCGGCCGTTAAAGCTGCACACGGGCGACTTGTCACACGTCACCCAATTCCAGTCGCACACCTCCACCATCTGACCGACCCAGGGAGGCTTGCAGAGCTCCCTGGCCGGCAGCGGGTTCGTTTTAAACATCGGCACGTTGCTGTGCCACGTGAACTTCGGGCCGTAGAGGCCCTCCACGATGAACGGCATGCCATTGGGCGTGAAGATGAAGGTGTTCTGATCGGGGTGCTCATGCCCAGGGTTGAAGTTTTTCCAGCCGTCCACCCACTCCGGGTAGCGCTTTTCGCGGACGATGTCGTTGACGGCTGCGCCACCAATCTTGCCGGATTTGAAGCCGACGAAGGTGGCGTTGACCTGGGCTGGCTGAGGACTCCCATAAGTGACGACTCCCCAGCTCTCAAAGTGGTGCAGCGCCGGGGTGCCGTAGTCTAGCGGTGGCGTGGGTGGCAGGGTGGCGTCGTACCTGCAAAAGAAGCGCGCAAGAGAGAGAGCGTCTCAGTGACATGACACAAGGGTTAAGAGGTCATCCGAGCCAATGGCACTGTTATAAAAAATACCTTCCCCTTTTGTTTCCACGTCTCGCTCAGTGCCAACTCACTCACTCACAAAATGTTTTGGGTTAACTCACCAAATGTACTCCAGGTGCAATGTGCACCAACGGTGAGCGCGGTAGGAAGCGCCCGTGCCGTTCTTGGGGCGGAATGTGTTGATCATGCTCGCCAGCCAATTTCCCGCTGCCGTCGCGCAGGACGTAAGTGTCCAGAAGGCCAGGTGAGCCTCGGGGCCGTAGTACCAGTTGTAGTTCGAGTCCGAGATGCCCACGGTCCTTTCGAACCCTGGGCGAGCAAAAGAGTTTCAAAGCTTCAAATTAAAAATCAAGACATGACCATGGCCAAAGCCGGTAATGCCGCCATGCCTCACTTCGCCGACGCGTTCTACCCTTTTGCCAAATCTCGCGGCTACTGCAACAAGTAAACACAATGTGACCTCCAGGATCTGCCCTCAGTCTCCCACCATCTGCTCTAAGGTCTTCCCTTTTGGTTTCTGGAATTGTGGAGACCGACCACTCCAACGTCTAAATTGGCAAATAAGCCATCCCCCATGCATGCACACGTGTCCCACACAGTGCAACCATCGTTCCCCTATAATGTCGACTATCCATATTCTATTCTAGAATTCGGCATTGCTTCTGGAAACCGCGATGGCGAGATGTTATCTACCTCGCCTATTATGCAAGGAGGTCGTGGATTCGATCCTGACCCTGACGCCTGTTGTATATTGTAGTTTGCATGCTCTCCCCGTGGTAACGTGGATTTTTCTCCGGGTCCTCCGGTATTTCCCACCACATTTAGAAACATGTGTCTCGAATATTTGGCTGTTATAAATTTCCACGTGATGATAAGCCGCTTGGGATGTTGATCTATCATTTGTGCGCCCAGGTCGCCTCTGAAAAAGAGCTATTATAGGTCAGTGGGCTTTACCTGATAAAATAAAACATATTCATTCTGTTTTACCCTGTCTTGCCACATAATCCATAGCATCCATCTCATACCGCCCCCCTCCCCTCTGTTCTTAAATAACAACTTATCTTCGAGCTCAAGAGTTAGGGTCCAGCTCTTCTATCAACACAGTAACACAAAGAGCACTTCTGAAACACAAACCCGCTTCTTATTTACCTTCAGACTCGTCTATCTGCTAAAGACAATTGGCCTTTTGATCTCATTCTTGTGATATGGTGAAGACAACATATCGATTCTGCTTCAACATGCTCCCAATAGGAATTCTTAGCTTGGCAAGTCCAATTAAGTATGCTGCCAGCGGGTCTTCAAACCAGACTGCATGCTATGGTTTGATGACAATAGCCCTTTTGTGTCGCTGGACTCTCCAGTACAATCCCAGTGGCCCTCAAACGTTGGTGTATGCCCTACTAGCATCAAATAGACCTCTAGAATTCATAAATACTCTCACCAGATATCTGGCCTTGATAATATACTGTGCAATGATCTCAATGTATATTCTACCATAGTCCTAAATGGATCTCCAGGCTGGATTAATGCTGCAGTATGAGCCATACACCTCGTTAAATCTTCCACTACTGTGATCCTGAATGCATCTCTCACACCTGGCTGGAGGCTCCTGTAGAAGAAGTCAAAGTGCTTCTTGACCCAGATGTTGTCCTCATGGCTGATGTTGAAGTGCCGCTTGGCAAAGAAGATGTGCTTGAGGAGCGATCGGGACAGGTACGAGCCGTAAGCGATGCCTTCGTTTAGTGACCCATCCGTCACCTCGTTGGTGATGAACATCGACTTCTCCATGATGGACATGGCCTGTTTAACCCACACCGCCGCTTCTCTGTGGTACCCTGCAATCCATACCAGAAGGGTGGGGGAGGGGTTTAGAGGTCTTCAGAAAGAGCTGGGACGATTGGTCGAATAATCGACTATAAACTGTGATCAACCGCTTCTTTTTTGAGGGCACCTTAAGAATAGCGGCCGTCCCAACATTCTGGCTCCCTGAAGCCAGGAAACCCCCTACAAGCCCCGCCCCCAAACGTGACGCGGCTGCTGATGCCGATGACGTCACCAAGTCCTCACCTTAATTTGCAGCCCAGAGGCACATGCGGGAGAAGATGTAATACTTGCCCCCACACAAGCTATTTGGAGTTATCTGATGACTATCGCCCAATCATGGACGTGATAGTCATTATGGTAATATATGACTTAAATAATGGAATGTCCCAGCACTAGTCTAAGGCGATTAGAGATGTTTTATGATGATCATCTTCAAAACTATCCAGTATGATGATTATCATCAGTAGTAGCGTCAGCAGCTGCAGCAGCCTTAATCTATCCGCTGCTGGATGATGGCGTGCCCAAGTCATCACCATCTCTCATGGTCTTACAATGCAATGATACATCTGGCACCTGCACACGAGCCGATTTCAATGCAGTCAACGTCCTCTCATGCGCATTCCCTCGTTTAGATGCTGCTCCATTGTTCATCTTCACCATCGGCCATCTGGCCTTCAAGCCACTGAGCATCCTGTCCTGCTCCAGCCCACATCCGTAACCTGCATTTGTTTATAATCCACATCTGCCTCTTTTTCTTTATCGATGTAAGGCACGTCATGGAGTGGCAGCCAAAGGAGATCAATTCCCCGGTGGCAGAGCAATGAAATCGGCTCACGATCAGGAGCTGGGTGGATTGTTGCATCATGAGACTGGAAGAGGTGGTGACGGCTCGCCTAAACTCTCATCCATGGCTGATGAGAACTATGATAATGACATGTTTTTGACATTACGTCCCTTACTCCCAATGAAGTAATTTGTGGGAAATTTTCGAATACGACAAATTTGTACCCTGAGACAAATATTCAGCGGCCCGCTGCTCGTTTCCAATGATTTCCGGGAATTGTTTCCCCGTACAATGAGAGTAAAGCAGACGGTGAGTAATTTCATCACGTTATCTGACACTCGCAGTATTAACCAGGGTGGTCGCCACCCTCGAACCGCAAACCTCTGCAACAAGCGGCGAACACTCTGTCACAGGGCTATCATTATCCTGATGATGGTGATGATGATGATAATTATCAAAGCCACCAGCAGCTGCAGCAGCAGAAGAGACTCACCATCATTCATGATGACAAGGCCCCCCATGAGTAAGGCTACGGTGTTGGTCGGCTGGTGGTTCTGCAGATATTGGAAACCCCATCCGCGTATGAAGGACATTCTGTACATGTACTCTGTGGATTTGACGAGAGCCACCAAGTATTGTTTTCTCCGCGTGGAGTCCAAATGTTCATACATCAGGTCGTATGCCGTGGCAAACCCAGCGAGTGAGTGTCCGATCGGCACCTCGTCTTTGGGGTACAGCGTGACGAGCCTGAAAATAGTAGGAGATCGCAAACACATAACGTCTTCCAATTACAATGTGACCTTGCAAAGGTAAATGTACATCCCTGTAATTATTTGCGCATGCCGCACTCCTGGCAGGAGCCTCCGCACGAGCGAGTCCCACTCTAACGAGTATTGGCTCACTCTACCCAAACTGGTAAAATGTTTTAGAAGAACTAGGGGTTAATTAACTGTTAACTATACAAAAATTAAGTAGACAACATGACCACTGGCCATATAACCCAGATCTTTCTTTCTGGCATCTGAAACCCGTCCCCAGATTCGTACCAAGACCGTGGGTATCTTGAGAACCTCCGAGCCATCCGTGTGCCACCTCCCAAATAACAAACAACAACAAACCAGGGCTCATAATAACCATCACCACCAGGACAACCCACACCACCAACTCACCAATTGGGCTGCGCTGCCATCCTGTCCATGTACTCGATGGTGAAGTCTCTGGCTCTAGTGTCGTTCGGGTAGAGGAAGCTGTAGAAGGCAATGGCTCCCAGGTTGTTGCCGTAGATCTCGTTCCAGATGGCGCCGAACTCGAGCGGATCCCAGGGCGGGAGGTGGTCGCCGCTCTGCTCCATCATGGTGAGCGCCGCCTCGTGCAGGCGGCTCACGATGTGCGCGTGGCTCGACGCGGCCGCCGAGGCGCGCAGCCCGGCCACGTCCCGCACGCTGAAGAACAACATGGGGTGGCGGTCGTAGCCTCCATCCTGGAACTTTCCAAACTGTGCTGGGTTGCCGTCCTCGGCCGCCAGCAAGACGGGGAGATTTGGCAGCAGCAGCAGTGGCGGCATCATCATCAGCATCATGCGCATCGCCAGTGGCAGCGGAAGCGGCATCATCATCATCATCAGGAGCGATAGAGTTGCCACCTTTTCCACTGCAGACCAAACCCGAACATATTTCTCAATCAGCACCCGGTAGATGAAAAATGTGCAGTATCAATATAACAAGCTTTACTACCCGGCTTCGACGGGGACTTGGATTCTTGTCTAGGATTAATTTCATATTCCCTCATATTTCACTGAAAAACCCTAAAAAATTGATGCTTGCAAGAAAGAAAAAAGCCGAAACAAATAAATTTAACTAAATCAGATGTTTTTCACTCAAGGAAATTCAACCTTAACCCACGTAAGGTCGGTTTAGGCAACTCGGGAAGGGAAGGAATGACGTGCATGGTGTAGTCTGGAAAGTACCCACATGGACAATTTCAAGTTTGTTGCATGTCGGAAAGTACGCTAAACATTTTGAACAGACACACATTCACACATTTCTCTTTTATATAAAATGATTTGCAAGTGGATGACGGCCTGCCCAGGTCATCGCCATCTCTCATGGTCTTACAATACCAAGTGTGGGGTGTCTGGGGTAACGTGAAGTAAGAGGGGGTGAGTGGTAATAGGGAGAATCCCCCAAACGCCCCACCATCAGGAAGGGACGTCTGGCCTTGACCGGGGGCGGGGCATGAGTTGGCCATAGTCAGGGCAGGTCGGTTGGCGTGGGGTGAGGGTGGTAGTCGATGGGGATGTGCACGATTCGTCGTTTCTTTACAGAAAGTGACGGTAAAAAATAAATCTACGCAGCACAGTGCTACATTCGTGCGTGACGTCACTGCAAAGAGCTCCCCCCCTCATTAATATTCATGCCCGCGTGGAAATTTACACTAACACAAGGTCGTACACTCCACATGCCGCACCCCTCCCCTCATTAATAATCATGAGCGGGTGACGTCACTCCATATGTCGCACCCCTCTACAATAACCATTAGCGGGTGACGTCACTGCACATGGTCAACTCCGCCCCTCATTAATAATCATGAGCTGAACAATTTTTCTATTGAATATTTCAGATTTACAGCAATATACACCCATACCTTGGAAGGGCAAAAAAGCTAGTAACAAATACAGTATTGAGGGAATTGCATAGGAGAGAAAATGTATCCGACTTCCTCATTCTCATATATAAAAAAAAAATAGCAAACCTCACACTGAGGAGATTTCCTGGACATTGCGTCAAAGGTCTGCAAATATTCACAACACGTATACGCAACATTGGTTTACTGTTTTAAATGAACATGTGCTAAAACAGGCAAACAATGTTTAACACTGGTAGGAACCTCCTGGTTATACACCAGCCCACAGGGGATTATTGTGTCCGTCCGTCCATCGTGCATCCAAAAATGGGAGAGGTGGGGCTGGGTGGAGAGGGGAGGGTGGGGAGGGGTAGGGTGGGGAGGGGAGGGTGGGGAGGGGCTGGGTGAGGAGGGTGGGGCTGGGTGGGGAGGGGCTGGTCACCCCGTGGTGCCCTTATAAAACTCAACGTTTGACCTACTCACACACACCGGCTTGTGCCCGCCCTCACAGTCGGCCATATTTGCGGAATACACCACGCCGCCGTTGACCCTGGCCATTGATCGAGCAACCCAACGTTCCTACCAGCTCCCTCCGCAGGAATGTGCTAGGCAATGCTGACGCCCCCCCCCCCTCCAAAACAACCTCAGTTGGTACCGTCCAGATTTGGTGCAGGAAACGCGTCATGCCGCCAGGTTCCATAGCACGTGCAATTGGTTGTGTCTCCGGTTAAAATGGGGTTATGGTTGTGGATGCATTGTTCGAATGTGGTTATGGTTGTGGTTATGTGGTTTAATATTGTTATCATGTGCTCATGGTTGTGGCCAGGTTTTTAGACTGTGGTTATGGTTGTGGTTATAATTTCGTTTTGGTTGTGATTATAATGTGGATATGGTTGCGGTTAGAATGTGGTCATGATTGCGGTTACATGTGCTGTGGCTATGGTTGTGATTATATTGCGGCTGTTGTGGTTATGCTACCGAGTGTCCGGCAGGACTGGAGATCTGGTCTAGGAGTTAGATGCCGACATTGCGGCCGCAGCGAAATTACTAACGGCGATGGCAGCGAATACCTGAACCGATCCTGGGCCTCTCCTAGGTCGACTCAGACTTAAATGAGCACAAGGTGGCGGCGGTGTGTATAAACAGCAGCAAACGGGGTAGCGCATGGTGCTGACCACCCAAGGGGCCGTCCACAAATGGCGTCACGCGATTTTGGACGATTTTTGACTACCTCCCCCCCCTTCGTCACACGACGTCACAAAAAGTCAGACCCCCCCTCAAATATGACGTCACAAAGCTCTACCCCCCCACCCCAAAACCATATTTCCATTTTTTTTTAAATAAAACATTCTTCAAATCGCTTTAAACTATTGTCATTGTAGTGTGTATTTAATGTGGCGCTGCACGCTGATGTTGTAGGAGAAAACATTTATTAAAAAGTCAATTTAATTAAGTAGAACGTGTTGTCTATATTTATTTAAAGTTGCGCATTTTGATGTGACGTCGCATTTCTAAATCCCCACCCCTCGTCACACATCGTCACAGATGTCTGACTCCCCCCCCGCCCCAGGTGCGTGACGTCATTTATGGACGGCCATCAACCCAACTCGTGTGCCGTGCAAGCAGCCATCCCTCGTAACTTCTGTTCGCTCACGACCCTTGTCCACCCGGCAGTCTGTTAATGGCTAAACGGGGGGGGGGGAATCTTTGTCTTTGATTGCGCAAGTGGGTGGGGTGGCTGAGTAATTGGATGCGTAATAAGGTTGGAAGAAGTGGTGTAGTAAATCAAAGGTTTGCAATGTCGGGAGCGGCACGACACTCAGGGCCCTATGGAGGCACTGATGTCGAAATTGTGTCAGCGCTGTGGCGTTCATGTGGAAGCCGTTGCGTAACGAAATCGTAACGCCTTTTTCCTCCGAATCGTCCCGGAGTTATTGTTCATAGCCGCACGGAAGTCGTGCGCCGCGGTGGGGAGATGTTAACTACCTCGCCTGGTATGCAGGAGGTTGTGGATTCGATCCCGACCCTGACGCCCAGCTGTATATTTAGAGTTTGTGTGTCTCTCTCCCCGTGGTCGCGTCGATTGTTTTCAGGGTCCTCCAATTTTAACCCACCATATTTCGAATCAATATCATGCGTTGAGAGTATTTGACTGCTATACATTTACACACGATGGCAGGCCACTTCGCCCAGCTGTAATTTGTGATAGCCAGGGCCTTACCTGGTAAAAAAAAATTTGTTCATCACGGTTGGCTACGTACGGTGTGAAAGAAGTTCAACAGTTGGGTGGACAGGCGGCGCTAACCGCTGCGCCACCGCTCCTCCTGACTCTCACACGCAGTGCACGATGCGTTACGTGCACGATGCGTCACACGCATTGCGCGTTCCGTGACACGCACGTGGCCGAAGGCAAAAAGACCCGCGCCCGTATCTAGAATTATTACCAAACGTCAATAATAGCTCTTGACAAATATTTGCTGTAAATGGTCCACACCCACATTCCTGAGCTGTTAAAATACATAAATATACGCGTAAATATACAAATATATTCACTCCAGTCAGGGTGACTCACTTCACGCCCCCGGACCGCTGGTCCTTGAGAAACGATACAAGCCGCCCAAACCAGCACGGCAAGTGAGCCCGCGATTGATGTTGGGGATAATTAGTGCGCAGCAAATTGTCCCGTCAATCACGCTGCTAGGTTTGACATTTAAAATTATAAAGTTCGATATAATTGTTCAATTGCGTAAGGAATCATTGCACAGATGACTCAACGTGTGGATCCTACGATAGCCAACTGGAGTACGCCACAAAGTGGCACACACACCCGATCTTACGCTCACCGATCTCACTCACCGATCTCGCACCCGATCTTTTCACATTGAAGTATCTCAAAGCACTGTACGTAAACATGAAACTACACGCCCAAGTATACATACCCATAATAAAGGTTTTAAAGAGCGAAACGGGAAGACGACTTCACAATCCTGGCTAATCGCCTGATCAAGCTGGTTGTAATAATCGCCGACGAAATTTCGTAGGCTCCACGTTTATTCTCCAACACGAAATCCAAACATGTATTTATACTGGAGGAATCCTATGAGCTATAAAGCTCTTTTTCACAGATGTCCAGTCGTAACTAATTGGCTAAAGTAGTGACTAATTGGCACATCTTTTTGACGTGACAACCCTTACTAATTGTGTCGGGTGGTGGCGAGTTTAACGGCATTCATATTCACACGATCTACCCAAAAAATCTCCTTCATTATCGATATTGGTCGCGAGAGCCTAAGTGTTAAACCAAGTATGTGTATCATCGAAGCGACGTAGGTTTAGTGATGTGTGTGATGTGTGTTGTGTGTGTCGCTATTGTAAACTTTTAATCACATTTGTTGGGAAAACTGTTACGTTGTTTATATAGCATTGTTTTAGTAAGCTTTAGAGGGGCTTGGTTTGGCCCGATATTTTTTTATTTAATATAGATTTATACTTAAAAATTTGATCGGTATTGTATTATGATTGTTATTGGGATCAAACATCGAAATTAGATTTTTTGCACTTTTTGTACGCAGCATGGACCGGATTTTATTGTTTATGTATGTGATGTCTAGATTTGTGTACAATTAATTGTAGGTGTATCTTGTAATTTTATTGTTTGTTGCGGTTGAACCCAAATCAAGAGCCGAATGGCTCACAGGGTAAATCCTAATAAATTAACTGAACTGATAGGAAAAATATCAAAAACCACACTCGACATGCCAATAAAATGAAGAACTATGTTAAAGCGAATAATATTTACAGATAAATCCAATGAGACAAATAAAATAGCTTTTATTTTAATCTTACGTTATGGGGAAAGCCTGATGTACGATTCGGTGAGTTTTAGGACAGTGATTTAAAAAGTGAAACAGACTCAGAATCCCGAATGGACCGAGGAAGGAGATTCCACAATCACAATGCGCCCTCCTTCACAGATTTGTCTCCTCTCCCTGCTGAGAAACCAATGTCGCTGATTAACAAAAAAATAATAGTGGACTTCCAAAAGGTCGTGTGGCTGATGGAGTGTGTTTTTAAAAACACGTTCGTTTTGTTTCAAAATATGGGAAGGAGGCGAGTGATTGTTCGATTACGGTATTTTCAAATCTCACTCCACGTGTCTCTCAAATTCTAAACTAAACTACGTTTTGTTTTACCAGGTAAGGCCCCTTTCGATTTAAAGCTTTCGTGACTGCAGGGATTCATCTTCTTGGGTTTTTCGGTAAAGTCACGTAGAAGGGAAGTAATAAAATAATAAAAATAAAACATAATAAAATATTTTATTATGTTTAATTTTTATTATTTTTATTTTATTACTTCCCTTCTACGTGACTTTACCGAAAAAACCAAGAAGAACAGGTAAGGCCTCCTGAGCGATTATATCTTGTTTTTTCAGAAGCGAACTGGCCACAAATGATAGCTCGACCAAGTGGCTGATGGTCACGTGGGGATTTACAGCAGCTGCCAAATGCCCTAAGCGCGTGATGCTGATTCCAAATGCTTGCTGCTGCTGCATAGCAGGCAAGGCAGATGACGTATCACCACCAACTCACCGATCTCAAAACTCACCCGGTGTGTCTCTGGTGATCTCAAAAACTCACCCGGTGTGTCTCTGATGATCTCAAAAACTCACCCGGTGTGTCTCTGGTGATCTCAAAAACTCACTCGGTGTGTCTCTGGCGATCTCAAAAACTCACTCGGTGTGTCTCCGGCGATCTCAAAAACTCACCCGGTGTGTCTCTGGTGATCTCAAAAACTCACTCGGTGTGTCTCTGGCGATCTCAAAAACTCACCCGGTGTGTCTCTGGCGATCTCAAAAACTCACCCGGTGTGTCTCCGGTGATCTCAAAAACTCACTCGGTGTGTCTCTGGCGATCTCAAAAACTCACTCGGTGTGTCTCCGGCGATCTCAAAAACTCACCCGGTGTGTCTCTGGTGATCTCAAAAACTCACCCGGTGTGTCTCTGATGATCTCAAAAACTCACCCGGTGTGTCTCTGGCGATCTCAAAAACTCACTCGGTGTGTCTCTGGTGATCTCAAAAACTCACCCGGTGTGTCTCCGGCGGAGCGTTGTGTCGCCTGTGAAGGAGTTGGTGAGTTCACCTCGAGCCCCTCCTCCTGCTGCTGCTGCTTCCTCGCTCGGTGAAATCGGTGCAGAGTCGATCAGCGACTCGCGCTTTTGTCCGTTCGGTGAAGGGCGTGGCGCAGGGGGCGTGGCGCAGTGGGCGGGGCGGAGCTACGATGAGAAGGAACGGCCCTGGAAGATAATGAGTCATAGAGATGCATAGAGATACGTAAAGATAGAGACCCACAAGGATACATAGACATGTATAGAGACCCATATAGACTCATAGGGTTACATAGAGACCCATAGAGATGCATGGAGACACATAGAGACGCATAAAGATACACAGAGACCCAAAGGGATACATAGATCTACATATATATTTAAAGAGACCCATAGAGACTCATAGGGTTACATAGAGACTCATAGAGATACATGGAGACACATAAAGATAGAGACCCACAAGCATACATAGAGATAAATAAAGATGTATAGAGACCCATAGAGACTCATAGGGTTACATAGAGACCCACAGAGATGTATAGAGACACATAGATACACTTAAAGAGACATAGGGACCCATGTAAATAGAGACCCACAGGGATACACAGGGATTCATAGAGACCAGTAGAGGTGCATGTACGTACATAGAGTCACCTACAGATTCGTAGAGACCTATCAATGTATACCCATGGAGATACATAACGAGTCTATACTCCTAGAGTCTATATGAATACGTTACAGGGTCGCACTCGTTACACACAAATTGCTCACGATACCTCCGCTGATCTCGTCGAGGAGCATAAACCATCATCACGCAAACTCCGGTCATCCTCGCAGGCAGCGGCTTTTGGCACCCACCGAACAGAGGCGGTCACTCCATCGCGCGTCCCTTTCAGATGCGCTTCTGCGGCCGTCTGGAACGCTCTTCCATCCAACATTAGGAAGCCACTGGAGCTACGCGCTTTCACGTCATCTACATCGAGAACTCGTTTCTTTAGAACTGTTTTTGTGTCTAGTTTTGTGTCATTCCCCCGCACATCCGATTAGCAGGGTTGGCTACGTACGGTGCGAAAGAAGTTCAATATACTAACATTACACACACTAACGTTTTAATATAGATGTAGTTCAACAAGTTTGAAGCAGCAGTGCACTGTCTCGGGACACATTGACATCGAGGTCTCCTAAACACGAACGATAATCAGAAAAAAACATGAATAATTTTTGCAATCCACGGCTGGTACATATAGATACATAGAAACCCAACAGAGACTCATAAAGTTACATAGAGATCCATAGAGACCGCGTAGTAAACCAACTGTGTTCTACGCTGCTTCAACGGAGGAGGGACAGCAACACGACACGAACTCTCTCTCTCTGCGATGAAGCCCTCTTGTCGTGGCTAGCAGCAGGACCTCGACATTGACCATCGACCGCCCGATCTCATTGCTGTTGCAATGAACTCATACAATTCATTGCTCTTGCAATGAACTCATACAATTCATTGCTGTTGCAATTAAACCATCCAACTCATTGCTGTTGCAATTAACTCATCAAATTCATTGCTGCTGCAATTAATTCATCCAAACGCATCGCTGAACTCATTTCTCCTGAACTCGTTTGCCCGCTGCCACCACATGACGTGCGACAAGAGACTGTCATTGGATTGACCCCCGGGGGGGTTGACGGACTTAGTCATGAAGGTGGTGATGATAATGGTGATTATTATTAGGCAGTTCATGTCTCCATCGGGCAAAACAGCGCGTATGTAAGTACAAAGTGGGAGGAGCTGTGGCGCAGCAGTTAGCCCCACGGCACTAGATGTACCCTTCCGCCGATGACGATTCCCGACTACGGGCCTATGCCTCCCCTCCCCCTAGGTTGACTCGGCCTGAAACGAGTATACCAACACCGCGTTGCGTAATCACCCTGAGGGCATGGCACGATGTTAGCGTTCCATCCATCCACAAAGGCAATTGATTTATTTAAAGGGCTTGGCATTTCGGGTGTGATGGCGCACTTAATATTAATTGCAATTGCCTCGTCGCTTCTGAAAATGAAGCTAATAGCTCAGTGGGCTTTACCTGGTAGAATACATTAGTTGAATTCGCGTTTGTATATTTGTCGTGATTTGCTTACCTTTTCTATACTTTGTACGCCTATCGTGTTTTTGTATTGTTGAGAATCTGGGGGGAAAAAAGTGATTTGTGGCTTATCCGATTCCTCCAGGACAAGTACTCACCACTGCCCACCATCACCCTCCTCTCCCATCCCACGACTCGCCTGCCTTGTGAATAAAAACCTCGCGGTGGTGATGATGATCGGGCGCCACGGTGGCTAGGAGATGTTAACTACCTCGCCTGGTCTGCAGGAGGTCGTGGGTTCGATCCCGACCCTGACGTCTGCTGCTGTATATTTGGAGTCTGCGTCTCTCTCTCTCATCATCATCACGGTGGCTAGGAGATGTTAACTACCTCGCCCGGTATACAGGAGGTCGTGGGTTCGATCCCGATCCCGACCCTGACGCCTGCTGCTGTATATTTGGAGTTTGCGTGTCTCTCTCTCCCGGTGACTCGCGTGTATTTTTTTCCGGGTCCTCCGGTTTTTCCTCTCCACATTTAGAATCAACGTCACGCGTTCAGGAGTATGTGGCGGCTGCTGTAAATGTCCGCACGATACGGCTCAGTGAGCCTTACCTGGTAAAATAAAAAAGAAAGTTTAATTTTAGTGATGGTCAATCAGCATGGACGCATGCTTTGACCGCAGTGCAGGCCCCTTCCGCCAGCAGTGGCCACGAGCGAGCACATTGCAGGGATGCGCCTTTACCTTGTGACTAACACACAAGGTCACGCCTGGTGATTTACCAATCGAATCGGTGGTCGATGTTGGTAATCGATTACAGGTGTTGCTGGTTGTAGTTTGACAGCCCGAGGCAGTATTAGGGGCTACAGGATTGGGTAAGTTGGGGATATTGTTGGTGTCAGTGTTTACGGGGGTTGGCGTGAGAGTGTGCGGGTTATGCTTGTGGATCAGTGTAAGGGTTTGGGGTTAAAGTAACTAGGTAATTTAGCTAGTTAAACGGGTGAAGAGTCTCGTGACAAAATTAAAACAAAACAATTATCAGCGGCCGTGAAGCGAGGAGAGGTGAGAGCAGAGAAAGACAAACAGCAATAGGTGCAAAACCAACCAGAGCAGCGGTTTGACAAGAGCGCACGGACATTAGTAAGTGCTAAACGAAGGACATTTCCAGTGAACTCAGAATTTAAATACCTTAAAAGAAAGCATTCATGGACTCGGGAGGGGTGGGTGGGTGGGTGGGGGGAGTTATTGCACAAGAATAATTATAATCAGACAAGGCAGGTACGTCAAGGGTTTACGATGAGGGTTGGTGTTGGGACTGGGGCTGTGTGTTGAACGTTACGATGTGGGTTGGGGTCGTGGCGATGATGATGATGCGTGACGGGGTAAGAGGGGTGGAGGTCGGAGTGCGTCACGCGGATCAACCCACTCACATTGTCACTCACACAGAAAAAAAAAAGACAAAGATCCCCCGTGTAGCCTTAACAGACTGTTGGGGCAAGTGCTGTTAGCGAGCACCTATGAAAGCCGACACGGCACACGAGGGGGTGGGTGGTCAGCACCACGCCCGGCCGTCTTTGTCTCCCTAAATGGCGATATTTACACACCGCACCAGGTAGTAATTCGAGGCGAAGTAGACCTAGGGGAGGCCCCATGACCGGTTCAGATAATCGTCACTGGTGTTGGCCGTGAGCGGGAATCGAACCTGGGTCGCGAGGTTCAGAGCTGCAGCGTAGTGCTAACCGCGACACCACCGCTCCCACGAATACATAAATACACACACACATACAAACAACTTACACAAATACTGTAAATACATTCACACACACATATAGCTGACACACACACACTGAGATTTGTCCCGGGTCCCGCACTCGCCTATGGACGGCCCTGCCAGGCCGCCTTTGTCTCCCTTAGTGCCGATGTTCTACACGGCCGGGTCGAGCCCAGGGGAGACTAGGGGCTGGGTGCAGGTAATCGCACCTCCGATTAGCACGGGCTGGCTACGTGCGGTGCGAAATAAGTTTCAACGTCACGTACGTACAAGGACATCGTCATCGTCACCGGCGGCGGTGGTGGGTGGTGGATGACGCAGCCGCGGAGCATGAATTCCCTCCCTGCAATGGCAGGGAAGTTGTAAACATGAACGTCTCGGCACGGTTTTTTTGATTGATTATCATCTCAGCGATCTATAATGCACATCGAATGACGATGATTGCGACAGTCAACCCCAGTGACGCGGGCATCACAGGCGCCCGCCACCGGCTACTCGTGGGTGCGTCTTATAATCCGGTTCGTGTGTCGTATGACTTTATTGACAGATTGGAGTGCGTCTTATAATCCGGTGCGTGTGTGTGTGTGAGAGAGAGACCAGATTTGTATAACTTTATTGGGCACATTTGGGTGCGTCTTATAATCCGGCACTGTGTGTGTGGCCAGATTTGTATAACTTTGAGACATTTGGGCGCGTCTTATAATCCACTACTGTGTGTGAGAACAGATTTGTATAACTTTATTGACAGCTTGGGATGCGTCTTATACTCCGATACGCGCGTGACCAGATTTGTATAACTTTATTGACAGATTGCGGTGCGTCTTATTTTCTGGTGCGACCCCGTGGTTTAAAGTGCAGTCCTCGAACCCTCATCCACTCTGATCTCTGTGGCCTCTCTGCGTGCCATCAAAAAGGGGCACTCGCCCGAAACGTCGCCTGTTATCATTACACACTTTCTATTAACTCACTCTGTCTGTTGTCGTTGTTGTAACTCAATTTTAACCAACTTCCCAATGTGGTATCGACTGCAAACTTGGTATACTTATGCACTACTGATGACAATACTATATTTTATCATAAAAAATATATGTTTTAACATTCTTTTTTATATGTTATGTTTCGCCTTGGGTCTAATTGTCCAAGCTTCTGGGCCACTTCCTGGAGTCGTGGAGATCTGCCATTACCAGTACATTTCATAAAAGCGTGTTTTTTTATAAAGTTTTTTAAAATATTACTTATTTTATTTATATATTGTACCTCTCAAGGCCACACGCGCAGTGTAGAGTGTGCAGTACATCGTTTGTAAACTCCTTCCCCGAGGCGCATTCAGTTCCTCCGGTGTGTGATGACGATGCCTGTGTGTGTGTGGTATGTGTGTGTGGTGCTTGACACGAGAGGGCCCCGGTCAGGAATCCGTGGGCCCACGTGGGTCAGAGCTGCCCCTGTGGAGCGTCTCAAAAGCCACGATGACCTCCTCCAGGTAGAGGACAAACAAAGGTGTCCCCCCTCCCGTGTAGCCTTAACGCACTGTTGGGGCAAGTGCACTTAGCAAGTTCACGCCTGCGGGTGTGTGGCCAACACCACGCGCCGACCGTCTTTGTCTCCCCGGTGATCAACTGCACGCCGTACCAGGTAATAATTTGAGGCCGAGTCGAACTAGTGGAGGCCCAGGACCGGTTTGCTGGGTTCCATTCGCAGCGCGCTCACCGCTTTGCCACCGCTCTCCACGTGTGCACGCAACACAAAGTGTGGTGGTGGTGGTTGAACACAGTGTGATGCTGGTGGTGGTGGTTGAACACAGTGTGGTGGTGGTGGTTGAACACAGTGTGGTGGTGGTGGTTGTTGAACACAGTGGTGGTGGTTGAACACAGTGGTGGTGGTGGTTGAACACAGTGGTGGTGGTGGTGGTTGAACACAGTGTGGTGGTGGTTGAACACAGTGTGGTGGTGGTGGTTGAACACAGTGTGGTGGTGGTGGTTGAACACAGTGTGGTGGTGGTTGTTGAACACAGTGGTGGTGGTTGAACACAGTGGTGGTGGTGGTTGAACACAGTGGTGGTGGTGGTGGTTGAACACAGTGTGGTGTTGGTGGTTGAACACAGTGTGATGGTGGTGGTGGTAGTTGAACACAGTGTGGTGGTGGTTGAACACAGTGTGGTGGTGGTGGTTGTTGAACACAGTGTGGTGGTGGTGGTTGTTGAACACAGTGGTGGTGGTGGTGGTGGTTGAACACAGTGTGGTGGTGGTTGAACACTGTGTGGTGGTGGTTGAACACAGTGTGGTGGTGGTGGTTGTTGAACACAGTGGTGGTGGTTGAACACTGTGTGGTGGTTGAACACAGTGGTGGTGGTGGTGGTTGAACACAGTGTGGTGGTGGTTGAACACTGTGTGGTGGTGGTGGTGGTGGTGGTTGAACACAGTGTGGTGGTGGTGGTTGTTGAACACAGTGGTGGTGGTGGTGGTTGAACACAGTGTGGTGTTGGTGGTTGAACACAGTGGTGGTGGTTGAACACAGTGTGGTGGTGGTGGTTGTTGAACACAGTGTGGTGGTGGTGGTTGTTGAACACAGTGGTGGTGGTGGTGGTTGAACACAGTGTGGTGGTGGTTGAACACTGTGTGGTGGTGGTGGTGGTTGAACACAGTGTGGTGGTGGTTGAACACAGTGTGGTGGTGGTGGTTGTTGAACACAGTGGTGGTGGTGGTTGAACACTGTGTGGTGGTGGTTGAACACAGTGGTGGTGGTGGTGGTTGAACACAGTGTGGTGGTGGTTGAACACTGTGTGGTGGTGGTGGTTGAACACAGTGTGGTGGTGGTGGTTGTTGAACACAGTGGTGGTGGTGGTGGTTTAACACAGTGTGGTGGTGGTGGTTGTTGAACACAGTGGTGGTGGTGGTGGTTGAACACAGTGTGGTGTTGGTGGTTGAACACAGTGTGATGGTGGTGGTGGTTGAACACAGTGTGGTGGTGGTGGTTGAACAGTGTGGTGGTGGTGGTGGTTGAACACAGTGTGGGGGTAGTGGTGGTGGTGGTTGAACACAGTGTGGGGGTAGTGGTGGTGGTTGTTGAACACAGTGGTGGTGGTGGTGGTTGAACACAGTGGTGGTGGTGGTTGAACACAGTGGTGGTGGTTGGACACAGTGGTGGTGGTGGTGGTTGAACACAGTGGTGGTGGTAGTTGAACACAGTGTGGTGGTGGTTGAACACAGTGGTGGTGGTTGCACACAGTGGTGGTGGTGGTGGTTGAACACAGTGTGGTGGTGGTTGAACACAGTGGTGGTGGTTGAACACAGTGGTGGTGGTGGTGGTTGAACACAGTGGTGGTGGTGGTTGAACACAGTGGTGGTTGCACACAGTGTGGTGGTGGTGGTTGAACACAGTGGTGGTGGTTGAACACAGTGGTGGTGGTTGAACACAGTGTGGTGGTGGTTGAACACAGTGGTGGTGGTGGTTGAACACAGTGGTGGTGGTGGTTGAACACAGTGGTGGTGGTGGTTGAACACAGTGGTGGTGGTTGAACACAGTGGTGGTGGTTGAACACAGTGTGGTGGTGGTGGTTGAACACAGTGGTGGTGGTGGTTGAACACAGTGGTGGTGGTTGAACACAGTGTGGTGGTGGTGGTTGAACACAGTGGTGGTGGTGGTTGAACACAGTGGTGGTGGTTGAACACAGTGGTGGTGGTTGAACACAGTGTGGTGGTTGAACACAGTGGTGGTGGTGGTTGAACACAGTGGTGGTGGTTGAACACAGTGTGGTGGTTGAACACAGTGGTGGTGGTGGTTGAACACAGTGGTGGTGGTGGTTGAACACAGTGGTGGTGGTTGAACACAGTGTGGTGGTTGAACACAGTGGTGGTGGTTGAACACAGTGGTGGTGGTGGTTGAACAGAGTGGTGGTGGTGGTGGTTGACCACAGTGGTGGTGGTGGTTGAACACAGTGGTGGTGGTGGTTGACCACAGTGGTGGTGGTTGACCACAGTGGTGGTGGTGGTTGACCACAGTGGTGGTGGTGGTTGAACACAGTGGTGGTGGTGGTTGACCACAGTGGTGGTGGTTGAACACAGTGGTGGTGGTGGTTGAACACAGTGGTGGTGGTGGTTGAACACAGTGGTGGTGGTGGTTGAACACAGTGGTGGTGGTTGAACACAGTGTGGTGGTGGTTGTTGAACACAGTGGTGGTGGTGGTTGAACACAGTGTGGTGGTTGAACACAGTGGTGGTGGTTGAACACAGTGTGGTGGTGGTTGTTGAACACAGTGGTGGTGGTGGTTGCACACAGTGGTGGTGGTTGAACACAGTGTGGTGGTGGTTGTTGAACACAGTGGTGGTGGTGGTGGTGGTTGCACACAGTGGTGGTGGTGGTTGACCACAGTGGTGGTGGTTGCACACAGTGGTGGTGGTGGTTGAACACAGTGGTGGTGGTTGAACACAGTGGTGGTGGTGGTTGAACACAGTGGTGGTGGTGGTTGAACACAGTGGTGGTGGTTGAACACAGTGTGGTGGTTGAACACAGTGGTGGTGGTTGCACACAGTGGTGGTGGTGGTTGAACACAGTGTGGTGGTGGTTGAACACAGTGGTGGTGGTTGAACACAGTGGTGGTGGTGGTTGAACACAGTGGTGGTGGTGGTTGAACACAGTGTGGTGGTGGTGGTTGTTGAACACAGTGTGGTGTTGGTGGTTGAACACAGTGGTGGTGGTGGTGGTTGAACACAGTGTGGTGTTGGTGGTTGAACACAGTGTGATGGTGGTGGTGGTTGAACACAGTGTGGTGGTGGTGGTTGAACAGTGTGGTGGTGGTGGTTGTTGAACACAGTGGTGGTGGTTGAACACAGTGGTGGTGGTTGAACACAGTGGTGGTGGTTGAACACAGTGTGGTGGTGGTGGTTGAACACAGTGGTGGTGGTGGTTGAACACAGTGGTGGTGGTGGTTGAACACAGTGGTGGTGGTGGTTGAACACAGTGTGGTGGTGGTTGAACACAGTGGTGGTGGTTGAACACAGTGGTGGTGGTTGAACACAGTGTGGTGGTGGTGGTTGAACACAGTGGTGGTGGTGGTTGAACACAGTGGTGGTGGTGGTTGAACACAGTGGTGGTGGTGGTTGAACACAGTGTGGTGGTGGTTGAACACAGTGGTGGTGGTTGAACACAGTGTGGTGGTGGTGGTTGAACACAGTGGTGGTTGAACACAGTGGTGGTGGTGGTTGAACACAGTGGTGGTGGTGGTTGAACACAGTGGTGGTGGTTGTGAGGGTTGGGTCAGGGTCCAACAGGACCTCTCTGCAAACCGCCCGTGAAGCCACCCAGCCGAGCCGAGCTCCTAACGCAGAGCCTCTCCTCAGCACAGTCAACCGAATGGAGAGACCACCATGCCCCAATACAACTTCAACAACACGACAAGCAAACATTCACAAAGCAATCGACCAACCCCGCGTCTCCCCACAAAAGTCGCGCGATGGAGTCTTGACTCTGGAAGCTCCTCCAGGCCGCGTGCCAGAGCAGCGTGCGGCCTCAGAGCCCTGGGCTCGACTCGAATGCCCGCGGGTCACACGTGGCCGACATGTGGAGGCATGGGAGGTTCGTCATCCCCTTGACAGCGCACGGCAGAGGCGGGGGGCACGGCCAGGCCCCCACAGCACCGCGGTGCCCGGCAGTGGCCTGACTATCACAAACACCCGAACCACATATTTATGATACACGCCCCGTGTCAAACACGCTGCCTGATACACGGTGACCTGTCCATACACTTCGTGTGTCACTCTGCCTGATACACTCAGCTCCAGGTCTCTCTCTGTCTCTCTCTGCACGAGGGATTATATAACAACCGGTACATAACGTTTCTCCTGGGCTATCTCTCTGTTGCCAGAAAACTGAGAACGCTGAAATATGATCCCACGAATGAATCATCACTGTACCTTTAAAATTAACATCCTCAGAAATGACTTCACCAAGGCGCACCTGTTGAAATGTGGTTAGCTAGCATAATCATAACAATAATGATTATATCAGTAAATTAGTATCGTAAGATGTTGATGGACAGGCACTTGTGTGAAATAAATCAAGCTATCTGAAGACGTTCACATATAAATGTTTAAGTGACAATTATCGAGGTTGGAGAGGGCAACGTGGCTCGCAGCGACATTTATGATGGATGCGGTGATGCTTGGTGTCGGTATAAAGCACGTGGCCGTCGAGAAAGATGATGATGATGATGACGGCGACGATGATAATGTGTTCTGGATGTGGTGTGCCGGGTACAGACCCGGCTGTGGGTTTCCACCTCAGCTGACCCCGCCTGTAGGAAGGGTTACCGACGGCGTACTATAAACCGGTGGGTGAGTGGTGAGTTGGCGGCTAGTGAGCAGTGTGAGGTGAGGAGTGGTGAGGTGCTGGGACTGCCCACCAGTGATTGATACCTCACAGCAGCCCAATGCCGGGATTCAACTCTCACACAGCAGACTGACTCGCGCCTGTTCCACCTCCCACCGGGACCCCCCCAACCCACCCCCATCCCCCAGTGGAGCAATTAGGTCAATTAGGGTAATCACGGTAATTAGCAAGACCTCCAGGCGCCCCCCCCCCACACGTGCCCCTCCCAAGTCTCAGCCCACGTGGTCAGCGTTCTCAACGCAGGGACGACGCGCAGGCAGCCAGCGATTGATATAGACACACGCAGACAAAGAGCCCCCGTATAGCCTCAACAGGCTGGTGGTGAAAGTGCAGCTGTTAGCGAGCAGCACCTATGAAGGCCGGCACGGCACACAGAGGGGATGGGTGGCCAGCGCCACGCCCGACCGCCTTTGTCTCCCCAGTGGCGATGTTTACACACCGCACCATGTCCTCATTTGAGGCTGAGTCGACATAGAGGAGACCCAAGCCCGGTTCAGATAATCGTCACTGGTGATGGCTGTGAGCGGGAATCGAACTTGGGTCGCCAGGTTCGTAGCACAGCGCGCTTAACACGAACACGACCGCTTCCCGCTACAACACATACAGAGAGAGACACACTCCCACAGGCAAGACATAAATACACAGGCAGTCACACACTCACAGCCTCACTCACGCCGTGCAACACACGTTGGGGAACGCCATCTCCCCATAGGGCGATCCGCAAATATCCATCCACGTGTGTGTCACAGTGTGTGGGTGTGTATGTGTACAATCCCTTAATATAAAAGAAACTCAGAACCGGCTGAATGTACATCAACAACAATAACAACATGCACTGATGAAGCCACCGTATCCCCAAGAAAACCTTAGTACCGCGCTCGCACACACAAACACGTGGACACATAGCACGACACACACACACACGTGAGCACATAACACGACACACAGCTATCGGGAGGGAGCGGTGGCGCGGTGGTTAGCGCGTTTGCGCTGCAAAATAAAAAAACCCAGAGACCCCGAGTTCGATTCCATGTCGGTGGCGAGTTGCGTCTGGAGGTTTCCAGCCCGCTGTCATCAACGACCCTTACCGCTCTTCTCGTCAAGGAGCATACAAACCATCATCATCATCACTCTGCTCGTCATTCTCGCAGTAGCAGCAGCAGCAGCGGCAGCTTTTGAATCGCCGGTCGGACAAAGACGCGCGGCGCTTTCAGATGCGCTTCCGCGGCCGTCTGGAACGCTCTTCCCTCCGATGTGAGGAAGCGACTGGGAGCTACGCACTTTAAATCGTCTAGATCGACACGAACTCATTTCGCGAGAACCGCTTTTTGTGTTTAGTTTCTTGTCCTTTCCCCGCGCCTCCGATTAGCGAGGTTGGCTACGCACGGTGCGAAAGGCGTTCAACGTGCGTGCTTGTCTAGCCCACCTTCAATCGTGCTGTTCGTTGCTGGCCGCTCGGCGGACGTGGTGAAGTATGGTCAAATAACCCACCCCCTCCCATTATACCACGGCGTGCGTGGAGAGGCCTTCATCCAGCAGTAGATTGAGAACACCGCCGCACAATGCGCGCCGTGAAACGAGGATGGATTTATGAGCAGCAGACGTTCCGAGCAATGACCCGTCTTCAGGACGGAGACGTCATCGCGAAGCTATGAGGAGGTGAGTCTCAAGGCGCGCGTTCTTGAGACGTGAAAAGCTGAACGAGATAAAGGCGCAGCCATGAAAGTGCTCGACCGACGTATATATTTTTTTACAAATTGTTTTAATTTTACCAGTCAAGCCCAACTGAGCTGTGTAACTCTTTTTCAGAAGCGACCTGGCCACAAATGATAGCTCAACCACTCACTCAGCCACTCACTCACTCACCACCCGCTCACTCACCAACTCGCCCACTCACCCACCCATTCAGCACACTGCAGCTCATAAACGCATCTCGTCGCGGAATTTACCGACTCGTTTTCCCAGCTCCCTTAGAAGCTCGCTCGGGTCAAGAGACGTGGACTCCTCGTCAAATTTACGACCTCAGCCGTCGTGCGCTTCGTTGCTGGCCGCCTGGAGTCCTAGGGACCCTCTGCGCCTAAACTGCGCTCAGCCACCCCGGGTCGCGTTTCTCTCTCAACACCCAACGCGATGTCGCCCGACCTCAACGGCTCCCGCGCAGACGACCTCTGCGCGCCCAGATACCGCGACTTCAACTGCACAGAAGTCGTCTACCGGCCCGCGACCCGCGCCGCTCTCCTCTCCACCCTCCTCGTCTTCGTCGTGGTCAACCTCATCGGCAACGCGACGGTCATCGCCTCCATCCTCTACTTCAGGCAGCTGCAGACGTGCACCAACGCGCTCACGCTCTCGCTCGCCTGCACCGACCTGCTCGTGGGCGCCGTCGTGATGCCCCTGAGCGCCACGCGCGAGGCCTACACCTGCTGGTTCTACGGCCACGCGGCGTGCCGCCTCCACACGTGGCTGGACTACTCGCTCACCACCTCGTCCATCGTCCACCTCGCCTGCGTCGCCGCCGACCGCTCGGTGGCCATCGGCGACCCGCTGCGCTACCGCGAGCGCGTCACGCCCGCCGTGGTCGCCCTCATGGTGGGGCTCTGCTGGCTCAGCCTGGCCGGCTACGCGCTGCCCCTCCTCGCCTTCTGGTCCACGGTCATGGTGCCCGAGCCCTGCCCCGACAACTGCAACGTGGAGGTGAACGTCGAGTACGCGATGGCGAACACGGTGTGCGCCTACGCGCTGCCGCTCTCCGTCATGGTGGTGGTGTACGCGCGCATCTACGTGCAGGCGCGCGCCCAGTCGCGCAAGATCAAAGCCGGTCGCGATGCCGGCGGCCGAGGAGTCGTCGTCGCTGTCGTCGTGGAAGGCGATCAGACGCGAGCACAACGCGACGTTCACCCTGGGCACCCTGGGAGGAGTCTTCGTCCTCTGCTGGGTGCCCTACTTCATCGTCCTCGTCCGCCGAGTCGTTCCTCGACACGGACACGGCCATCTTGCTGGTGGACGTCGCCAACTGGTTCACCTACGTGAACTCCACCATCAACCCGGTGCTCATCGTGTCGCTCAACCGCTCCTTCCGCGGCGCGCTGAAGCTGGTGCTCAGCGGCAGGGTGTTCACGCGCAAGTGCAGGCAGAGCGATTTGCTCGATTGACTTAGGCGAGGGAAAGAGATTGAAAAAAAACCATTCAAGACAAGCCACGGTGAGTGCGATTGTGGGCCGTGTCCAAGCAAAAGCTACGCGTCCGCAGAGTAAACCCGCCGTGTGTCTGTCTGAGCGCATTCAATGGAGGAGGAGGAGGGGGGAGGAGGGGGGAGGAGGTGCAAATCGACACGAACTCTTCTCTCTCTCTGTACTGAATCCCTCTTTGTCGTGGCCAGCAGCAGCAGGCCACGAAATTGGATTTTATTTTTCCATTGAAAACTCATTTCTTTAGAACGGCTTTTTTGTGTTTAGTTTAGATTCAGAGCAGTTGGCTACAGCACGGTGCGAAAGAAGTTCAAGCCTGCGTAAACATGTATATTTTTACGAGGTAAAGCCCACGGAGCTATTAGATATTTTTTTTAAAGAAGCGACCCGGCCACGAATGGCTCAACGAAGTGGATTATCACGTGGGAATTTATAGCAGAAGCCAAATAATCGAAACGCGTGGTGATGTTGATCCTACATGTGGAGGGGAAAACCTGGAGGACGCGACCACCACGAGGAGAGTGAGAGACACGCAGACTACAAATCTTCAGCAGGCGAGCGAGATAGACTCACACAAAGACAAAGGTCCACCTCATAGCCTTAACAGACTGTTGGGGCAGGTGCTATTAGCGAGCACCTATGAAGACCGGCCCAGCACACGAGGGGGTGGGTGGCCAGCACTGTGCCCGGCCGCCTTTGTCTCCCCAGTGGCGATGTTTACACACCGCACCAGGTACGCATTGGTGGCCGTGAGCGGGAATCGACCCTGGGACGGCGGCTTCGTAGCGCAGCGCTAACCGCTATGCTGCCTGTACAACAACCGCTATTCGCCACTAAGTGGCGGTGACGTCACCACGACGCTTGTGCCAGCCTAAGTGCACCTTGAGGCCACGTGAAGTGTCGAAAGCCCGCTGGCAGGAGGTCACGGGGCAGACCCAGGTGCCACGGGTCGACTGACTGAGATGACCGAGATGACTGGCTGATGCACCACCTGTGCCCCCTACTGTGCCAATTGTCTGTGCTTTAGCCACCCGGCGCTCCGCTCGTTGTTGTGAGCGTCGCTCCTCTGCCCTCCGTTGTTGTTGGAGGACGACTGCCTCCAACTGCCCAGTAGCGTCCTTCACGAGCCTCCTGCACAGAGGCCGAATCTTGACACCGCTGGTACCAGTCATCGGCAAGTCCACTCAGCTCCACGTCCTCCTGTACCACATCACTCCATCTCTTCTCTAGCCCCCTCTATCCGGCCAAACAAAAGCTGTTTAAGCATGCGGTGGCTGGGCATGCGGGCTACATGGCCAAGCCAACGCAGCCTTGCCTGCCCGTACACACACACACTCATCTCTGTCCCTAACCCTATCCACAGTGTTTTGTGTAGGACCAACACCTTTACAGAGCTGAAAGGAGTTCAAAAGAACTCAGGACGAGACACCAGCTTGTTGTGAAAGACCTAACCCAGAATATCTCTGGGTTTGATCTCCCACGAAGTTCACGGTCCACCCTAAACCACGTCCCCTGCACGAGCCGTGGCAGCAGCAGATGCGGATACCCGATGCACAAATGAAAAATTAAAAACTCTCCATGAGTGTGCCACTGCGGCCATCCATAACAGAGACGGTAACAACTCATGTCGCGATCCACGACTACGACGTCGGAGACATCATCGCAGCGACGCACTCCGCTCCTGCTCCTGACGCGGTTGTCTTCTGGCTCGGCCATTGAAGTCGTCGTCTCGTGCATCCCACATCAGCAGCCGCACGACGAGCAGAAGAAAACCGCGATAATCCTCGACGTTCAGGGGACGAGAACTCGTGCACGCGACTCTCGCGTGTCAACACGTACATTTCGGCGCCGCGGTGGCCTGGAAATGTTAACTGCCTCGCCTGGTATGCAGGAGGTCGTGGGGTTCGATGCCTGATGCTGTGTATATTTTGGAGTTTGCGTGTCTCTCTCTCTCTCACTCACTCCCCGTGGTCGCGTGGATTTTTCTCCGATGAGCGATTGTTCGTGACGGCCAAGGTCGCTTCTGAAAAAGTGCTGCCTCGCTCAGTGGGCCTTACCTGGTCAATTGAAATAAAAATTTCTTCATAGTTTAATTCCCATCGTTTTTCAGAACTCTTTGGGTTACCCCCCCCCCCCCCACCACCACCACCATCATCTACATCACAGCTCGATGCTGAGTGGTCATCCCGTTTAACGATAACGAGCACGCGCGCTCAATAGTCACTTCGCTCCGGCTCGCTAAATGTCTCTGTCACTTGACTTTGTAATCGTGCTATGATCCGAGTAAAACAAACCAAAAAAGTAATCCAACCAGTGCACTTCCCTCATTTTCAGGAGGGAAGGGGGGACGGGGACGGGGGGTGTTGCCACTTTCGCCGATAAGACATCGTCAGTGTGAGCGAGGGCCGTCGCAACATTTGAAACCATTGGGGGTTTGTGTGACAGCAGAACGACGATGATGATGATGGGGGGGGGGGGGGGGGGTCTTGGCTGTTTGTGTGTTGTCGGTGGGGGCCGCGAGTCGTCAGGGGCCGCACTTAAGGCCACCAGGGACCCCCCCAGTGGCCCGCGGGGGGGAGAGCGCTGGTCCACCCCAGTCGATCAGCATGTCAGAATCAGAAGAATATTCATACCGGAGGAATCCGATGAGCTCTAAAGCTCTTTTTTCACGGGTGTCCAGTCGATGTCGCGTGCGGTGGTGGGGTAAAGTGTGGGTAACTGCAGCATCTTCCAAAGCTGTCTGGTGATGGAGGAAGAGTAGGCCGAATACTCCTGTCGAGTAGAGTGGGGCTCTCCCAGGGCTCGCCACGAAAGGCCGCCAGGTGGCCCGCCAGGGTCCTTGCGGTTTACGTCTTGGGGGGGCGGGTGGCGGGGAGGAGCGTCCCTGAAAGATTCGGCGACGTATATCGAAGCGACGTCAATCGCAGCGGTTTGCATGGTAGGCGGAGGCGAATGCTGAGAGGCGACGGGTAACGAGAAAGAACGGACGATGACGACGCCGTCATCGACGTAAGCGTGGGGTTGATGAGAAGCAAATCGGGTAGTCGCGGCGACGACGCGTTTGCGAAACCACGCAAACCAGAGAGAGGCGTACATCGGGGTTTGGCTGCACCGCGATATTATTAAACGTTGATGTCTAACATCTGTGCTCGATTCGATTTCCAATAATATTGACGCGGGTTGTTTTTCTCCCCGTTTTCCGTTTGCTTCGTGTGCTGCCCTTTATTCGCCTTGCCTGCATCGCGCTGGTGATGCAGACGTGCCAAGATGTGTCAAAAAACAAAACAGAAACCTTTTGCAAGGAATCCTGTCCGCATTGACCGCGCACGGTGCTGGTGGTGAACGTGCAAACACAAACGTGCTCTGGTAACAGATGCATTGTCTTTGAAACTGATCGGTCCACACCAGAGACAGCTTTCTTTGGAGTCGAGACCAGAGGACGCCAAAAAGTCGAACAGCGGTGAGCAGCACCTTTCTTGAATCAGCTGATCTTAGATAGGGCGGCTGATAAGTCAGAGAGCTGACCTGGCATCCAGAGAGCCACGGAGTAACCCGGGTTCTGTCGTGGATAGGGTAGCCAAATGTTCTCTCCCGAGTCCCTGACGCCTGCTGCATATTTGGAGTTTGCGCGTTCTCCACGTGGCCGCGTGGACTTTTGTCCGAGACTTCCGGCTTTTGTTTGTTATTTCCTGTCGGACCCGGATGAACGCATGCTTTGGGATTATTTGGTTACGAAACGTGTCCACGTGATAAGCCACTTCGGTTGAGCGATTAAACAATTTTTGTTTAAACTACTTTAGAGATCTTGCTTCCGATTCCTGGCAACGTGTGTCAATCGTCACCTTTGACGCGGCACAATGGTGATGTGCACGTGTTTCCACGTTCCTATGCCGAGGGCCAGGATGTCCTCGCCGATCACCGTTGGCGTCCCTGCTCGCCTTGTGGTACTGATTTTGTCGACCCCGTGATGATGATGAGTATTATAATTATGTAACAATCACGTGATCTGTTGTCGATGTTGATGACGATCAGTAAGAGCTATGCAAGATAATACAAGCAAGAAGTATGAACAACAATATTGTACTGGTAGAAACCTCCTGGTTACACCAGCCCACAGGGGATTATTCTGTGCGTCCGTCGTGCATCCAAAAATGGGAGGGGTGGGGCTGGGTGGAGAGGGGAGGGGAGGGTGGGGAGGGGCTGGGTGGGGCTGGTGGGGCTGGGTGGAGAGGGGCGGGTGGGGAGGGGCTGGGTGGGGAGGGGCTGGGTGGGGAGGGTGGGGAGGGGCTGGGTGGGGAGGGAGGGGCTGGGTGGAGGGTGGGAGGGGTGGGGCTTTGTGGGGTGTGGCTGGGTGGGGAGGGGCTGGTCACCCCGTGGTGCCCTTAAACATTTAACCTACTCACGCCGGCTTGTGCCCGCCCTCACAGTCGGCCATATTTGCGGAATACACCACGCCGCCGTCGACCCTGGCCATTGACCGAGCAACCCAACGTTCCTACCAGCTCCCTCCGCAGGAATGTGTTACACACAACGACAAATATCCGTGTAGCCTTAACAGACTGTAGGGGCAAGTGCTGTTAGCGAGCACATATGAAGGCCGGAACGGCACACGAGGGGTGGGTGGCCAGCACTACGCCCGTCCGCCTTTGTCTCCCTAGTGGCGATGCTTACACATCACACCGGGTACTAATTTGAGGCTGAGTCGACCTAGGGGAGGCCCAGGACCGGTTCAGATAATCGTCACTGGGTGTTGGTGGCCGTGAGCGGGAATCGAACTCGGTTCGCCGGGTTTGTAGTGCAGCGTAGCGCTAACCGCGACACCACCGCTCCCCCCACACACACAGACACACATTCATGTTATTAATACAACCAGGTCGATCACCATTCCAATTATCACCAATTCCTCGGGTAAACCGCAGGGCTGCTCACACGAGAACAAAAGGTGTGACCCGCAATGCCTTCAAGGGAGATGTCGTCTGAATAATATTCCTAATTGTATGGACAATAATTTAACGCGAGAGAGAGAAAATATCATACGAATGATGTCACTCCTCCGGGGTGATCCCGAAATAGTTTCTCACGAAAGTCCCTCTAGCATCGATTCATATCCCCCCGCGCGTGAGTCAGTGGGTGTCAGATCGCTTGTGTGTGTGTGAGTGTACACGAGTGCGCGCGTGTGTGTGTGTGGGGAGTGGTAGTTGCATCGGTTGCGTAACGCTGTGTGGAAGCTAGCTGGACTGTCGCTCCGCACGAAGCTTCAGGTCATCTCGGCCACAGTCATTCCCTCCCTTCTCTACGCTTGCGAAACGTGGACCCCCCTAATGGAACATCTTCGCCGGTTAGAAACATTTAGGCTGGTCTGCCTTCGATCCATCCTGGGTTTAACCAGGCTGGATTGTGTGAGGAGCTCACAAATCCTTGAAAGATCTTGACAAAGTCCCATCGGTGAGCTCCTCCGGCAGGCAAGGGCTGCGTTGGCTGGGCCATGTAGCCCGCATGCCCAGCCACCGCATGCCTAAACAGCTTTTGTTCGGCCGGATCGCGGGGGCTAAACGAGCGCGGCACGGGCTAGAGAAGAGATGGAGTGACGTGGTACAGGAGGACGTGGAGCTGAGTGGACTTGCCGATGACTGGTACCAGCGGTGTCAAGATCGGCCTCTGTGGAGGAGGCTCGTGAAGGATGCTACTGGGCAGTTGGAGGCAGTCGCCCTCCAACAACAACGGAGGGCGGAGGAGCGACGCTCACAACAACGAGCGGAGCGCCGGGTGGCTTAAGCACAGCAAGTTGGTACAGTAGGGGGCACAGGTGGTGCATCAGCCAGTCATCTCGGTCATCTCAGTCAGTCGACCCGTGGCACCTGCTGGGTCTGCCCTGTGACCTCCTGCCAGCGGGCGTTCGACACTTCACGTGGCCTCAAGGTGCACATGGCGTGGCACAAGCGTCGTGGTGACGTCACCGCCACTTAGTGGCGAATGGGTGTTGTTGTTGTTGTGTGTGTGTGAGTGTACACGAGTGTGTGTGTATGGGGAGTGGTGGTGTAGCTGTTAGCACGCAGCGCTACGAACACGGTGACCCAAGTTCAATTCCTGCCCACGGCCAACACCGTGCCCAGTGCCGTGTGCAAAGATCGCCACTAGGGAGACAAAGGCGGCCGGGCGTGGTGCTGGCCACCCCCCTTGTGTGCCGTGTCGGTCTTCACAGGTGCTACTCAATAACAGCACTTGCCCCAACAGTACGTCAAAGCTATACGGAGGATCTCTGCCCTTTGTATATGCAGTTCATCTTCCTTCCATGTTGCGTCTGGCCTTCTATGCGCTGTGTGCAGAAGGGTCATTGCCCGAAACGTCGCCGATTAGAATCTTGTTCTATTAAAGGTTGTTGATGACACGGAGCGTGTTGCGTTTAAATTTCGATTTAAAGCTTTCGTGACTGCAGGGATTCATCTTCTTGGTTCTTTCGGTAAAGTCACGTAGAAGGGAAGTAATAAAATAATAAAAATAAAACATAATAAAATAATTCTCACGACGTTTCGGCTACAACGCAAGCAGCCGTCTTCAGGTGAAGAATGAGACACTACCAAGCTAGGAGCTTATATATAAGCTGGGTTGGAGGTGGAAGAGCGCCTTAACAAAAAGAATGTGCATATGAAGAGGAATTTAGCATATTCGTGGGAAATGCGTGGGAGGTGGGTGGGGGGGGTTTCATAGTCATATTATGCCCATGCATTATGCAGGATCAACAGCACCAAGGGGGGGGGGTGCAGGGCGTAGCATTAACAAAGGAAATGAATGTTAATAGTATGTAGCTGCAGTTACTAAACAACCACGTAGAAAACTAAAGTATAAACTAACATAAACAACTAAAGTATAAACTGAATAGCACCATCAGTAAACTTACTATACTCTACAATAAGCTGAGTTACTAACAGCAAGTGATACATTACAATTCTACGTCGTAAAAATTATATAATATGCTTCCATCTAAACTTTATTCTCTTACATCACACGAGCATACACCTTACTATATACTGCCATAGATAAACCCAACCTTAAATTATATACTGTATTGCTATAAACCACCTTATACATTTTAATATAACACTATGGATTATTCTACCCACCCTAATGTGTATCACACTGCTATATGTTTACTATACAATTACGACACCATACATTACTCTGCACACTGCACCATGCCAGTGAGTGGAACGCGGTCTGAAAGTCACCGTAAACGTGAACACAATCAGTTAAGATCCGAAATGGTTTATTACGTCCTTCCAATGATTGCTAAGCCAGAATCCATCTTCTCGGTTAAAATTGTCTAAGTGTTTGTATATGTGGATCGCCTCATGAACGAATCTCTCATGATAGCCAGATGGCTTGCGGAGAACCTCTGTCTTGGAGAAGTCAATGTCATGTGAGCCCACTGAGTTGTAACAGTGATCTGCCACGGCTGAGGTGTTTGTCCTACCGTGTTTCAGGTCTGCTTTGTGTTCACGGATGCGGTGGCAGGCCTACTCTAGACCAATTTCTCGACCACATCAATTCCATACACCCAGCCATCAGATTCACCATGGAAGTCGAAAAAGATGGCAAGCTACCCTTTTTGGATGTCTTTATCAAAAGGAGACCTGATGGTTCAATGAGCCACTCTGTCTACAGGAAAGCCACCCATATGGATGCTTACCTAAAACCGGATTCCCACCACCACCCATCCCAGAAAAATTCCCTCATCAAGACTCTATATCATAGAGCCCAATGCATCTCCGACCAGGAACACATTGCCAGTGAACTCAAACACGTACGCCAAGCTCTTAAGGCTAATGGTTACTCCGACTACACAATCCGCAAAGCCATCACTCCAACCATCAAGAAGGATCCGGTTGAGGAGCCTTTCAAGACCATCACCTTACCCTACATTGCTGGGGTCACATAAAAGATCTCCAAAATCCTGATTAAACACAAGATCCAGGTCCGATTCAACACAGTACATAAAATCCGTGATCTGGTACCGTCTGTAAAAGATGTGGTTCCAGACATACAGTACCCTGGCGTCTACAAACTAAGTTGCCTCTGTGGTAGCAGTTACATTGGGGAAACCAAACGACATGTCTCGGACCGCATCCGTGAACACAAAGCAGACCTGAAACACGGTAGGTTTATAGCAATACAGTATGTCATTTAAGGTTGGGTTTATCTATGGCAGTATATAGTAAGGTGTATGCTCGTGTGATGTAAGAGAATAAAGTTTAGATGGAAGCATATTATATAATTTTTACGACGTAGAATTGTAATGTATTACTTGCTGTTAGTAACTCAGCTTATTGTAGAGTATAGTAAGTATACTGATGGTGCTATGCAGTTTATACTTTAGTTTTCTACGTGGTTGTTTAGTAACTGCAGCTACATACTATTAACATTCCTTTCCTTTGTTAATGCTACGCCCTGCACCCCCCCTTGGTGCTGCTGATCCTGCATAATGCATGGGCATAATATGACTATGAAACCCCCCCACCCACCTCCCACGCATTTCCCATGAATATGGTAAATTCCTCTTCATATGCACATTCTTTTTGTTAAGGCGCTCTTTCACCTCCAACCCAGCTTATATATAAGCTCCTAGCTTGGTAGTGTCTCATTCTTCACCTGAAGACGGCTGCTTGCGTTGTAGCCGAAACGTCGTGAGAATTATTTTATTATGTTTTATTTTTATTATTTTATTACTTCCCTTCTACGTGACTTTACCGAAAGAACCAAGAAGACGTGTTGCGTTTGTTGATGTGTGTGCATCACTTCTCACTCCCCCCTGCACCACTCCTCACCACTCTCTGCACCACTCCTCACCCCTTCCTGGACCACTCCTCACCACTCCTCACCACTCATTGCACCACTCCTCACCACTCCCTGCACCACTGCTCACCCCTCCCTGCACCACTCCTCACCACTCATTGCACCACTCCTCACCACTCCCTGGACCACTCCTCACCACTCCTCACCACTCCTCACCACTCCCTGCACCACTCCTCACCCCTCCCTGCACCACTCCTCACCACTCCTCACCACTCCCTGGACCACTCCTCACCACTCCCTGCACCACTTCTCACCCCTCCCTGGACCACTCCTCACCACTCCCTGCACCACTCCTCACCACTCCTCACCACTCCCTGCACCACTCCCTGCACCACTCCTCACCACTCCCTGCACCACTCCTCACGACTCCTCGCTGCACCACTCCTCACCACTCCCTGCACCACTCCTCACCACTCCTCACCACTCCTCACCACTCCCTGCACCACTCATCACCACTCCCTGCACCACTCCTCACCACTCCCTTCACCACTCCTCACCACTCCTCACCACTCCCTGCACCACTCATCACCACTCCCTGCACCACTCCTCACCACTCCCTGCACCACTCCTCACCACTCATTGCACCACTCCTCACCACTCCCTGCACCACTCCTCACCACTCCTCACCACTCCCTGCACCACTCCTCACCACTCCCTGCACTACTCCTCACCACTCACTGCACCACTCCTCACCACTCCCTGCACCACTCCTCACCACTCCTCACCCCTCCCTGCACCACTCCTCACCACTCCCTGCACCACTCCTCACCACTCCTCCCCACTCCTCACCACTCCCTGCACCACTCCTCACCACTCCTCCCCACTCCTCACCACTCCCTGCACCACTCCTCACCCCTCCTCACCACTCCTCACCACTCCTCCCCACTCCTCACCACTCCCTGCACCACTCCTCCCTGCACCACTCCTGAGGATCACAGAGCGATCTGTAAATTCACAATGAGACAACTCGATGTGCAATCACCGCTGCTGCTGCTGCTGCTCTTGAGCCGCTACCACCACATGGGCCACGATGGTTCTCGAGGTCGTCGGCGGGGCTGTGATGATGCAAGGCAGGCTGATCCGCAAATAACGACAGAATAACCACAACGTTAATCACGTCTTTTGTGTCTGACATCAATTCGTATTTACTATAATTTACGATTAGAAATTAATGTTTACGTTTCATTTAAGAAAATAAAGTAAGGTAAACTACCCGGATTCAACTACGCTAATCCTAATGAGGGAAACAGCGGAGGACCCGGATAAAAATCCACGCGACCACGGGGAGAGAGACACACAGACTCCAAATATACAGCAGCAGCAGGCGTCAGCGTCAGGATGGATCCCCCCGACCTCCTGCACACCAGGCGAGGTAGTGAACATCTCCTAGCCACCATCACAACCTCAGCGGCTAACGCCGACTGAGCAAAGTTATAAAAAAAATGTTTATTGGAAGGCAAGTCGGAGGGCAAAGTCACGTATCAGTGCGTCCCTACCCTGGGGAACATTTTAATTGTTTATTTTGTAAGTTAATATTGTATCATTTATCATTATTCACATTTCTTTCTTCCTTTGCAGATGACAATTTACAAAACACGACGAAAAAAAACCCACAAAATTAAATGAAAGGTGGCATAAAGTCCTGAATTCATTTTAAAAGAGAATCCAAGTCCACGGAAGTCACCCGCAGCATTTGTTACAATAAACGCGATGACCCGAAGCGTCCCCACGTTCTGGGCCACTCTGGCTCCTTTCCGGAACGACGCAGTCGGGGTTCGGGTCCCGCTCACACCGCAGTCTCCCGCGGCATTCCGCCCTCCCCCCCGTGTCCAGCCCATCTGTGACCAAGAGCTTCACAGCTCATCGGATTTACCCCAATCGAAGTGAAGATTCTGATCCGCCCCGGCATTATAGCAGTTTCATTCCCATCGCGCTCAAATGACTCGATCCCAGCCCTAACATCGTAAATCTTCCTTAGAAAATGACCTTGAAGCAGAAGATTAGTGCTGGATACAACCACATTTGCAGATGTGATTCGTGACTTCAATTCTTACCACCTGTGCCGTATACAGAACCAGGTGCTATGGGTTGACTACTGTGCCAGGCTAGGTGCAGGTGGTCACGGGATGGAACCAGGTGCTGTGGGTTACCTGATGTGCCAGGCTATGTGCAGGAGGTCACGGGATGGAACCAGGTGCTGTGGGTTACCTGATGTGCCAGGCTAGGTGCAGGAGGTCACGGGATGGACCCAGGTGCTATGGGTTGACTACTGTGCCAGGCTAGGTGTAAGAGGTCACGGGATGGACCCAGGTGCAATGGGTTTCCTTTCCGAGATCACTGGCAGATGCCCCGCCTCTGACCCCCCCCCCCCCCCCCGAATGTGCCAAACCCGCTGTGGTTTAGCCACAAACTGCTCTTTCTCATCCCTCGCAATCCAGATTGCGATCACAACTTACAAAAAACAAAATCCGATTAAACTCTTCGACGGACCATCACCACCACTACAACCACCATCACCACCACTGCAACCACCATCACCACCACTACAACCACCATCATCACTATTGCCACCACCATCACCACCACTGCCACCACCATCATCACCACTGCAACCACCATCACCACCACTGCAACCACCATCACCACCACTGCAACCACCATCACCACCAGTGCAACCACCATCACCCACACTACAACCACCATCACCACCACTGCCACCACCATCACCCACACTACAACCACCATCACCACCACTGCCACCACCATCACCACCACTGCAACCACCATCACCACCACTGCAACCACCATCACCACCACTACAACCACCATCACCACCACTGCAACCACCATCACCACCACTGCAACCACCATCACCACCACTACAACCACCATCACCACCACTGCCACCACCATCAGCACCACTGCCATCACCACCACTGCAACCACCATCACCACCACTACAATCACCACCACTGCCACCACCATCACCACCACTGCAACCACCATCACCATCACTACAATCACCACCACTACAACCACCATCACCACTACTGAAACCACCATCACCACCACTACAACCACCATCACCACCACTGCCACCACAATCACCACCACTGCCATCACCACCACTGCAACCACCATCACCACCACTACAACCACCATCACCACCACTGCCACCACCATCACCACCACTGCCATCACCATCACCATCACTACAATCACCACCACTACAACCACCATCACCCACACTACAACCACCATCACCACCACTGCAACCACCATCACCACCACTACAACCACCATCACCACCACTGCAACCACCATCACCACCACTACAACCACCATCACCACCACTACAACCACCATCAACACCACTACAACCATCATCACCACCACCGCAACCACCATCACCAACACTACAACCACCATCACCACCACTACAACCACCATCACCACCACTACAACCACCATCAACACCACTACAACCATCATCACCACCACCGCAACCACCATCACCAACACTACAACTACCATCACCACCACTACAACCACCATCACCACCACTACACCCATCATCACCACCACTACAACCACCATCACCACCACTGCAACCACCATCACCCACACTGCAACCACCATCACCACTACTGAAACCACCATCACCCACACTACAACCACCATCACCACCACTACAACCACCATCACCACCACTACAACCACCATCACCACCACTGCAACCACCATCACCACCACTACAACCACCATCACCACCACTACAACCACCATCACCACCACTACAACCACCATCACCACCACTACAACCACCATCACCACCACTACAACCACCACCACTACAACCACCATCACCAGGACTACAACCACCATCACCACCACTGCCACCACCATCACCACCACTACAACCACCATCACCCACACTGCCACCACCATCACCACCACTACAACCACCATCACCACCACTACAACCACCATCACCACCACTGCAACCACCATCACCCACACTGCAACCACCATCACCACTACTGCAACCACCATCACCACCACTGCCACCACCATCATCACCACTGCAACCACCATCACCACCACTACAACCACCATCACCACCACTACAACCACCATCAACACCACTACAACCACCATCACCACCACCGCAACCACCATCACCAACACTACAACTACCATCACCACCACTACAACCACCATCACCACCACTACACCCATCATCACCACCACTACAACCACCATCACCACCACTGCAACCACCATCACCCACACTGCAACCACCATCACCACTACTGCAACCACCATCACCCACACTACAACCACCATCACCACCACTACAACCACCATCACCACCACTACAACCACCATCACCACCACTGCAACCACCATCACCACCACTACAACCACCATCACCACCACTACAACCACCATCACCACCACTACAACCACCATCACCACCACTACACCCATCATCACCACCACTACAACCACCATCAACACCACTACAACCATCATCACCACCACCGCAACCACCATCACCAACACTACAACTACCATCACCCACACTACAACCACCATCACCACCACTACACCCATCATCACCACCACTACAACCACCATCACCACCACTGCAACCACCATCACCCACACTGCAACCACCATCACCACTACTGCAACCACCATCACCCACACTACAACCACCATCACCACCACTACAACCACCACCACTACAACCACCATCACCAGGACTACAACCACCATCACCACCCACACTGCCACCACCATCACCACCACTACACCCACCACCACCCACACTGCCACCACCATCACCACCACTACAACCACCATCACCACCACTACAACCACCATCACCACCACTGCAACCACCATCACCCACACTGCAACCACCATCACCACTACTGCAACCACCATCACCACCACTACAACCACCATCACCACCACTACAACCACCATCACCACCCACACTGCCACCACCATCACCACCACCACACCCACCACCACCCACACTGCCACCACCATCACCACCACTGCAACCACCATCACCACCACTACAACCACCATCACCACCACTACAACCACCATCACCACCACTACAACCACCATCACCACCACTACAACCACCATCACCACCACTACAACCACCATCACCACCACTACAACCACCATCACCACCACCGCAACCACCACCACTACAACCACCATCACCACCACTACAACCACCATCACCACCACTACAACCACCATCACCAGCACTACAACCACCATCACAACCACTACAACCACCATCACCACCACTGCAACCACCATCACCCACAGACTGATGGGGGCCAAGGGCTGTTAGCGAGTAGCAGTAGCACCGCATGAAGGCCGTGCACGGCGCATGAAGAAGCGGTGGGTGGCCAGCACATTCACACACACTGCGTGTACACTCACACACACTGCGTGCACACTCACACACAGTGCGTGCACACTCACACACACTGCGTACACACACACACACACTGCGTGTACACTCACACACACTGCGTGCACACTCACACACACTGCGTGTACACTCACACACACTGCGTGTACACTCACACACGATAGACAGGAAGGACAAGTTGAAAGGGTATTAATTCTACATTTGAAGTTTTCGTGACTGCAAGGATCCACGTAGGTCAAAATATGTTTTTTTGGTTATTTTCATTTTTCCTTTTTTTTTCTTTTGTTTACCTACGTGACATTACCGACAAAACCAAAGAGTAAAGTTCAAAGGGCTCGCATAATGCACATGCATAATGTACGTTATCTCAGTAATCCCCCCCCCCCCCCCACATTGTGCAAGAGCGCAAAAAGGTGGCCACCACAAGTAACGGAACGGTTAATAACTTTGGAACCTCATTTGCCAATAAAAATATGATAATTGGTTGTTTACTCTTTTATCTGGCAACAAAACTGACACATTTTTTACAAGGAGTCATGTTTGTATAGACTATGCAAACATGACTCTTCTTCATCACCCCCACCCCTCCGACCCTACTGAAGGCTGAGCCCCCCCCCCACCTTCCTCTGAGTGGTGGTGGCCACGCTGCACGTGGAGAAGGTGAAGGTTGAGTCGGCTAAGCCCCCCCCCCACCTGCTCACCCCCCTCCACCACCACCCCACTCACCACGACCCTTCTGAGTGGCGGTGGTGGTGGTGGTGGCCGCGCTGCACGTGGAGAAGGTGAAGGTTGAGTCGGCTAAGCCCCCCCCCCCCACCTGCTCACCCCCCTCCACCACCACCCCACTCACCACGACCCTTCTGAGTGGCGGTGGTGGTGGTGGTGGCCGCGCTGCACGTGGAGAAGGTGAAGGTTGAGTCGGCTAAGCCCCCCCCCCCCCACCTGCTCACCCCCCTCCACCACCACCCCACTCACCACGACCCTTCTGAGTGGCAGTGGTGGTGGTGGTGGCCGCGCTGCACGTGGAGAAGGTGAAGGTTGAGTCGGCTAAGCCCCCCCCCCCCCACCTGCTCACCCCCCTCCACCACCACCCCACTCACCACGACCCTTCTGAGTGGCGGTGGTGGTGGTGGTGGCCGCGCTGCACGTGGAGAAGGTGAAGGTTGAGTCGGCTAAGCCCCCCCCCCCCCCCACCTGCTCACCCCCCTCCACCACCACCCCACTCACCACGACCCTTCTGAGTGGTGGTGGTAGTGGCCGCGCTGCACGTGGCCTGGTGGCTGCGATCCGGCACTGACGTGGAGACGGCACCGAGGGGTTGGTAGATCACCGCGCACGCGCGGCTGTGCCACTTCCCTCACCCCCCCCCTCCCTGCTGCCGTGTGGATGGCCGTCTAGGAGGTATCATCCGCGTATCCAATCGCGTCAACTCAAACTACAGGGTCTTTCAAAAACATGGACCCGATTTGAAATCGCTCTATCTCTGCAACCACGAACCGCCCATGAATGAAACTTTTACCACTTGAAAGGGCGGGGCATAGAGAGGGCGGGGCATAGAGTTTCAAATGATTACCGCAAGATGCCTCTCCCAGCGCACAAATAGCCCCTGGCCTCAGTGATTCGCTAGACAAACTGCCTCCACGTTGGGTAGGTCGCACGGGACCCCAAGACTTGGCGCTACACTCTTGGCCCCAAGATCCCCAGACATCATCACACCCTGCGACTTTTTTTATTGTGGAGATACGTCAAAGACCGTGTTTTTGTGCCACCATTAGCGATTATTCTGGATGACCTCAAAAACATAATCACGGCAGCGGTGACTTCAGTGGAAGAAGACACTTTGAGAGGCGTTTGGGGCGAATTCAACTATCGTCTCGATGTTGTCCGTACAGCAGGTGAAGGGTACATACAGCATTTATGAAATTGGTTAGTAAAACTTAATAACTCATTAAAACATTTGTAACTTTTCGTGTAATTGTAACATGTTGCCATCGTCAAATATACTGCTTTGAAATTGGGTCAATCTTTTTAAATACCCTGTATATATATATTTTTTATTTTGGCAGGTAAGGGTCTGCTGAGTTGTGTAGATTTTTTTCAGAAGCGACCCGGCCCACAGAGTATAATAGCTCAACGAAGGGATGCTCATCATCATCATCACGCGGAAATGTTACAGCAGACACATACTCTAAACGCGTGTTTCTAAATGTGGAGGTGAAAACAAACAAACCGGAGGGCCCGGAGACAATTCCACGCGACCACCACGGAGAGAGAGAGCGCTGAGAGGCGCGCAGACTCCAAATATACAGCAGCAGCAGGCGTCAGCGGTCGGGATCGAACTCATGACCTCCTGCGTACCTGGCCTTGGCTCGCCATCTGTGCGTGATTGAGCAGTGGGGGGGGGGGGGGGGGGGGGCAACCACAATAACAAAGAGAGCCATGTTTTTTTTCGAATTCGGTGAGAAAAAAAACACTCGAAATGTCATGTGTCCCAACGCAATGTGGTGAACGCGGGGACGGTGGCTGTCCTTGATAATAACGTCACGAAACAGCCCTTCGTGAGCTGCAGCTTGCCGGCCTCTGCCCACAGTGAACTGGACTTCCATGGCGAACACGGACTTCCATTGGTCAGGGGTCGGAAATCAAAATAATTAAAAAGAGAGACATTTTTTATTTTATTTCAAGCATCTCACTGCAGTTTAGTCCTTAATGAGCCACATGCGGCTTTGGAGCCACGGGTTGTCGACCCCTGGGATAGAGCGTTGCCCCCTCGCACGCGCGGGTTTTCTCGGTGTTCTCCCGTTTTCCTCCGACACCTGAACACACTCAGTGATTGGCTGAACACATCTTCATATATAGAGGACGGCAGAGCTCGGGCAACTGTCGGTAGCGACGGATGGTCACCGCGTGGCTGCTCGTGCTGCTGCTGCTGCTGCTGCTGCTTTCCCACTCCTGGTCTGAGGTTCCTCCTCCTGGCGCCTCTAAATCGCCTCCCCCCCCCGCCTCCTTTCTCTATCTTACTCTCTACGAGAGCGAGTGGAATACCGCGCATTAACGCCATCATATACAGAGCACCGCGGAGCCATGGAAATTGTTGGTAACGTCGCTGCTGCTGCTGTTGCTGCCTTCCCGCTCCTCGTCTGCTGTTCCTCGTCGCCCCCCCCCTCCGTCTCTCTTGCTTTCTCTGCTCTCTCTGCTCTCTCGGGCCAAGCCCTCTGCACCAATGCGAACGGCCATTTTGAACTTGATTTTGTGAACGAGGTTATTCGTCTCGAGTGACGTGCGCAACGAGGCGGGCGCTTGCTTTGCGCGTGTCACACGCGCAAAGCAAAGTTCTGCCCCCCCCCCTAAAAAAATCGCTTTAAACTATCGTTAATGTAGTGCGTATTTAACGTGGCGCTGCACTCTGATGTTGTAGAAGAAAACATGTATTTTAAAGTCTATTGAATTAAGTAGAACGTGTTGTCTATATTTATTTAAAGTTGCGCATTTTTATGTGACGTCACATTTCTCACCCCCCCCCCCTCTCGTCACACATCGTCACAAATGTCTGACCCCCCCCCCCCCCCGATAGGTGCGTGACGTCATTTATGGACGGCCCCTTAGCCCATTCTACTTGTGTAGTAAGTATATGGAGGCTTGACGACAGGATCGGAGGCACACTTATTTATTACACCAACACAGTTATTACAGGTCACTTGGCTACAGGGATTTCTCGACAGCTAACCCCTCTAACCTATACCAATTCCTCCACTACGGGACTAGGGGAGGCTATCTGTCCCAGCTTGGTTAAGCTGGGATCCCGGCTCCCTGAGTCACCAGACCAGCTTCGTCTGGGCTCTCGGGGCCACGCCACCGGCTTGCCCTGGTCGGCCCTTATAAGGACAGCGAGCCAGGGGAGCTCTGGGGCCTACACTAGCAGGTCTTCCGTCTTCTCTGGTTAAAGCTGAGTCCCGACCTCGAGCCCTCGAGCTCATCACCTTTTATAGGACTCCCCCCGAGGGGGGGCCCGTGGGGGATGCACATTCGGACGTCGGTGCGAGCGCCACCCTTGTGTACGGCCGTAACCCCGCCCCTTGTGTTTGTTGGCCATCCGTGGCCATGCATAATCACACCTCAACATTCGTAGCCATGCGCAATTACACCTCTACATCACCCCCCCTTGTACAGCTCGCAGCCGTCCCTGGCTGCAAAAAAAACGTGAATAAAGGTGCATCCCTCACGAAAACCCCGTGTGTGTGCCTCGCGTAATTTTTAACAAGAACAAGAGAATCTTAACAAGAACAACAACAGGAAGAGAGAGAGAGAGAGAGAGAAAAATAACCCGACGCGCTCCCCCCCGAATAAACACCCCAAAACCAACATATATACACACTCCGGACGCCACCCCTCCCATTGTCCGCAAGGCCCCCCAACGGCCGACCTCACAACAGTCTGCGCGTTTTGGCGCGCGTTCTCGCGGCGGGCCCGTCACAAGGGCCCGTCCCGGCACGCTCAGTGACGGTTGTTGACGGTCCGGGTACAAGAGAGTCAGGCGTCGCTGCCGAGTGACCCCCGACCCCGCCGGGAGGGGTTGGTGGGTGTGGACCCGTCACTCCTGTTGCACCTGGGGACGGAACAGTTGATGTCAAGTTAGGCGAGTGCAGCGACGTCGGGGAGTCGGCGGAACCCTCACACGTTTGGCCATGCGTGTGTGCGTGTGAACCCCGGGGCGGCGCGATGAATGGTTTCAACCTTGAGGGGTGCACATACCACCGGAGCCTCCCCCATTTGACGCGAACACATTGCGGCCGCAAGACCTGTACGACCTCCACTGGCCCCCGCCACGGCCGTACCAATTTTGACGAGGTTGCCAGCGGCACCTGGGGACAGTGCAACCACGCCTTGTCCCCCGGTTTCCATTTGACCACCTGTACCCGCCCCAACCGAAGCCTCTCGTTCGCCTTCTGGCGGAGATCAGAATTTTGCGCGGCCGCTTCCCGCGCCTCAGACAATTTGCTGATGTTAAATTTAACGTGTTCGGACAAGTTAGACTTCGCCTGGGGCGCCGAGAGCTTGAGCTGGGTCGCCACAGGGGGGTTAGCCTCGCGCCCATACATTAAAAAGAAAGGGGAAAACCCGGTGGCCGCATGGGGAGCCATTCTGTAGGCCTGCAACACCCCGGCTATACGAAGGTCCCAATCCGTCTGGGATACAGACACCTGCTGGGACAGCATAGACGTGATGGTCCGATGCAGCCGTTCCACCATCCCGTCAGTTTGTGGGTGATACGGAGAGGTCCGAACCTTCTCCGTACCCAAGAGGTCGCACACCTCGCGTAGGAGTTTACCAGAAAAATTCCTACCCTGGTCAGTAAGCAGCCGTTCCGGAGCACCCTTGTCGAGGACATAGCCCTGGACAAAGGCCTCCGCGATGGCTGCTGCCGACTGGTTGGCCAGGGGCCAGGCCATAGGCCATCTCGTGAAGTACTCGACCCCCGTTAATAAATACCTATTGCCCCTGGGCGTAGCGGGAAATGGGCCGAGTATGTCCAGAGCGACGAGCTCGTTCACCCGGGAAACCTTTATGGACTGCAGCGGAGGGTTGGACCCCCTAGCAGGCGACCCCAGGAGATCCCCCACGTCCTTTTCCATGCCCGGCCAGAAGAAATCTAGCTGGAGCGTGGCAAAGGTCTTGTGAACCCCCAAGTGCAGAAGCCGCTCATGAACAGCCCATACCACCTTACCCCTTAATGCTGCAGGCACCACGAGCCGCTGGCGGCGGGTTTTTCCATCCCAGTGCATTAAAAGACCCTGGAACAACCCCCACGAGTCAATGTTCGCCACCCCCTGACCAGCCCCCCCGACGCGACGGCGCAGAGCGAGGAGGGAGGTGTCCTCCATTTGGAGGCGTCCCCATTCCGCGACCGACAACCCCAGCAACGAATCCCTCCCTTCTTGCTCGATAGGACCCGAAGCTGAAGGCGCATCGGTAGCGGCCACGAGGACCGAATCGGTGGTGACGTTCGGGGGCCTACAACGCCCCGAACCCAAGAGGCACGCGCACTCCGAAGTGGGTGGCAATCGTGACAAGGCGTCAGCGTTCGTGTGGCGGACACCCTTACGATATGTGGTGACAAAGTCATAGTCTTGGAGAATCTCCAACCATCGAGACAACTGGCCCGATGGTTGTTGAACCCGCAGGGCGTACTGTAGTGCCGCATGATCTGTACGGACGGTGAACCGCCGACCGTACAGATACGGGCGGTACTGCTGAATAAAATAAACAATCGCCAATAATTCCCGACGGGTAACGCAGTACCGCTGTTCGGCTGGAGACAGTACCCGACTACCGTAAGCCACCACATGCTCTACGCCCCCAATGAGCTGGGACAGCACGCCCCCGATGCCCGTGTTACTTGCATCTGTATCGAGCAAGAAGGGTTGTGAAAAATCGGGGTAATTCAACGGCGGAGCCCCCACCAAAGCATTCCGGAGGGCGCGAAAAGCAGCCTCCTCCTCCGGCCCCCAATGAAACCTGACTCCCTTGGACGTCAAGGCATGCAATGGTTTCGCAATCGTAGCGAAGTCAGCCACAAATCGTCGATAATACGATGCGAACCCAATGAAACTCCTGACCTCTCCCACCGAGGTGGGAGTCGGCCAGGAGCTGACGCATTCCGTTTTGGCGGGATCAGTGGATATCCCCGAGCGCCCAACAATGTGACCCAAATATCGCACCGATTCGCGGAGTAAATGGCACTTCTGCGGTTTAAATTTCAAATTGGCAGCCCGCATTTTGAGAAAAACAGCACGCAACCTCTGGAGGTGTTCCTCGAAGGATTTGCTAAAGACGATGACATCGTCTAAGTAAATCAAACACGAATCCCATTGCAAACCTGCCAAGACCAATTCCATTAACCGCTGAAAAGTTGCCGGCGCAGAATGTAAACCCATCGGCAAGCGGTTAAATTGGAAGAGACCTTGCGGCGTACGAAAAGCAGTCTTAGGTTTTGATTCGTCATCCAGAGGAAGCTGCCAGAATCCAGATAGCAAATCGAGGGTGGAAAAGAATCGCGCCCCCGCCAAGGCATCGAGCGACTCATCCATTCGAGGAAGCGGGTACGCATCTGCCACAGAGATTTTGTTCAGACGCCGAAAGTCGACACAAAACCGCAGTGAGCCGTCGTGTTTTTTCACCAAAACGATCGGCGCGCCCCACGGACTGTTGGAAGGGGAAATGATATCGGCGGCTAGCATGTCATCAACAGCCGATTTGACATGATCCTTTTCGGCGGGACTCAACCGAAAGGGATTTTGGCGGATTGGCGCGCTGTCACCCATGTCAATATGGTGTCGCAGCAATTTGGTACAACCAATATCAAATTTGTGTTGACTAAAAACGTCAGCAAATTCGCTCAGGAGAACTCGCAGCTGCGCGCGCTGCGAGTCGGACAGGTCCACTGAACCCGCGCAAAGCGCATCCAGCCATCCGTCATCACAGTCCGAATGCGGTCGCGACGGAGGATCGGTGGATACCTGACCCACGAGTGGTTCCTCATAGGGTACCGGCGTTGCGTGTGCAAGCACGGTCCCTTGAGGAACCACGGCCGTTCGCGATCCCACATTAAGGACTGCAATGAAGGGGTCCCCATCCCCTCTCACCATGGTCTGAGCCGCGAGCAAATCGGGTCCATTGACCCCGGCCCGAGATGGTCCCAACAAGACCCCCCTATCCGCAACCCCTTCATTAAACGGCCGACGCAACCTAAGAGGGACGAGCATCTGAGCCCCCGGAGGTACGCGCACAGTTTTTGTCACGAGCGCCTGCACGGTGGCAAACGCCCGACGCTCCGTGGTGGGGGAAGACAAAAAAGTAACGCGTCGGCCCGATGGGAGCTCAATGCACCCCTGGTCAATCAGGATACGGATGGGCATTTTGGCCAAGAAATCCGTCCCCAACAGGCACGGAACCGCGAGTGAGGAGGAAACCAAAACAGGCCCGGATAATTTAATGTCTCCGATGCAGAGAGTGGCGCGGATTTGCCCAATAATGCCCAGCGAGCCCCCGTTAGCAGCATAGCATGGCACGTCAACAGGGAGCAAGGGACGACTTTGAACGGGAAGGATGTTATAAATCAAATCAGATATAATGGTCGCCGATGCCCCTGTGCCAATTAAAATCCGCACCTCTACCCCATCAATGTGACCGACCACAACCGATGATCCCGCCGACGCAGCAACGACACGATGGGCGAGCTCCGACCACTGACCTGGTTGGAGCGCTCGCCGCATTACAGAACAATCGCGCGCGACGGACGGGGAATTTGGAGCCCTGTTTAGTTGAGCGCGTGAGTGTGTGTCGGATGTGTGCGTGGGCCAAACGTGTGAGGTGCCTTGACTCGCCGTATTTCTCTGCTGGAGCTTGGGAGGAGACGGCGTGGCGTCCTGGCGAGGTGTCGCCCCGCGCTGATGGGGAGCCCGGCATCCTGACGCAACGTGGCCTTGCAGGCCACAGTTGTAGCAGCGTGTGAGCGCCCCAGATGTCCTGGGCTGCTCCTGGCGGCTCGGTCCATTCCGAGCCTGTGGCGCCGCCGATCTCCATTCCCCTCGCCGCTCCACCCCGCAGACCTTCTCCGACGGGAGGGCGGTGGCCGCCATGGCATGGCCGGCCGCTCCCTTTGCCGCCTTTCGACGTAGGGACCGCAAGCCCCCGTGTATGTGGCGCGCGATCAGCAGGGACGACATCTCCGCGTCGTCTTGAGCCAGGACGTTGACGTCCAGCTCATCAGCGAGTAGCAGCAGCTTCTCAGCCACCATGGCATCCACTCCTTCCTCGTCCATCCTTGGAAAAGCAGCCTTCGCCAGGGCTAGGAGAGCCGTCCGGAAGGCCAGGGGCGATTCGTTAGCGCCCCGATGCCGATCGTGGAACAGCTGCCTGCAGTCCGAAGGCGGCCCATAAACGGCTGACAGCAGCTGCAACGCCAGGTGTAGAGTGGCGCGCTTTTCCCTAGGCGCCGAGGTGAGGGTAGCCAGAGCGTCGTTGTCCAGCATCGCCGGCAGCGCGCGTAGAGCCTCGGCGTCCGTCCAGTTCGCCATCTCTTGATGAGCGATGAACCGCCTCTTGAAGCCGCCCCAGTCTCCGTCTGCGCCTACGAATTCTTTCAGAGGCGGCAGACGCTGCTGTAAGGCGACGTCCGTGGCTGCAGATCGCTCTCCGTCGCTCCCCGCCGATGATACAGTGTGGGCGGGCTGTGCGCATGGCATCGCCGGTCGCTCTGATGTTGACGCGCTGGCCGGTGTTGATGATGTCACGGCTTGTGCTTGGCGCTCAGCAGTCACGTGACGTGGGCCGGCCCCGCCGTCCGCTCGCACTGTAGTGATGGCGGGAAATTTAACCGCGAGCCGCGTCGGGGTGGCGGGAAACGTCGCCGCGCGCCGGCTGCTGTCGTCGACCCGCGCTGCCCCTCCAGCCCCCAGCCGCGTGATCTCCTCCAACGCGGCGGCCGCGGCAGTAGAGCAGTTCCGCCAGGCGGGAGTGGGCCAGCCGGAGTCCTTCAGCCGACGCATCCCTCCCCTCTTGTCGTAGCGGTGCGGGCGTACTCGGTCCCCGGCTGCTCCGATCCGACCCCGGCCATCTCTGGTGTTGATTCGGCCGCGGCGTCTTCCATCTCCGACTCCTTGGTACGTGTCGTCCCTCGTGTGTCCATCGTTGGACGTTTTACTTCTGACACCAGATGTAGTAAGTATATGGAGGCTTGACGACAGGATCGGAGGCACACTTATTTATTACACCAACACAGTTATTACAGATCACTTGGCTACAGGGATTTCTCGACAGCTAACCCCTCTAACCTATACCAATTCCTCCACTACGGGACTAGGGGAGGCTATCTGTCCCAGCTTGGTTAAGCTGGGATCCCGGCTCCCTGAGTCACCAGACCAGCTTCGTCTGGGCTCTCGGGGCCACGCCACCGGCTTGCCCTGGTCGGCCCTTATAAGGACAGCGAGCCAGGGGAGCTCTGGGGCCTACACTAGCAGGTCTTCCGTCTTCTCTGGTTAAAGCTGAGTCCCGACCTCGAGCCCTCGAGCTCATCACCTTTTATAGGACTCCCCCCGAGGGGGGGCCCGTGGGGGATGCACATTCGGACGTCGGTGCGAGCGCCACCCTTGTGTACGGCCGTAACCCCGCCCCTTGTGTTTGTTGGCCATCCGTGGCCATGCATAATCACACCTCAACATTCGTAGCCATGCGCAATTACACCTCTACACTTGTACCGCCTGTGGTTTGTGTGCACTAGAATAGCAGTTTCTGTTGTTGTACTCTTCAAAGGTAATCCCCATTGAAGTATGGTAACCTGTATAGGCATCAAATTAAACAATGCATTATTTGATGATTCGCTTCCAATCAGCACGAAGTCCGTAGCTATCTGAGCGGTTAAAATAAATGTTTACTTCTCTCAATTTCGATAGATTCACTAATTAGTCTTGGCCAGTGGCAACTAGTTTTGCACATAACTTCAACAATTATCAAAATCAATTGAGTGTCCTTGTTGGCACACGTGTTCTGCCACTGCCAAAAGTTGTATTTGGGAGTATTTCATATTCCTCTGGTGTTCTTTTAGTCTCGTGCTGATCGTTCGTCCTGTTTGCCCAACATATAATTTGCCACAATAGCAATTAATCTGGTGGGATATATTTGGCTAAACCTGTGTTCGTCACCAGAGAATCGAGTAATTTAATCGAATCATTGACTGGAGCCGTGACGGACAGAGAAGTCACATCAAAACGTACAAGAATAGCTTGATATCTTTAATTATATTTAGATGTTCAGCGTTTTTAATGAACGAAGAGGTCTTACCGATGTGGGGCTGTATTTGTTTCGTTATACGTATCGTGCCAATTTGTACGTGGCAAAGCCTATTATACGAACTATGTATCTTAAATGGGACATGAGTTTTCCTGCTTCAGGTCTAGATGGATGTGATCACTCCCACGACCCACGGGCACGGCGTGGGACAAACCTTAGTCGAGCCGTGGATTGGCAAAATCATTCATTTACATCATGAGGACTCCTTTGCCAGTACCAAAATGTAATAATAGGTCTTTCCCCCCCCCCATTTTTTCTGGCAACAAAACTGAAACCTTTTTACAAGTGTAATAAAAGACTCGACCACAGTATCTGGTCTGGTGTCCTTTATTCGGGTTCGTCTTCTCTTCCCACACGGCTGTCTCACTCTCAGGCCCTCCGCTCGTCGCCGACGCTGCTGCCGCACCCGTCGCCACCAATAGCCTCTTTGCTGGTCTCCTCGTGTCGCTCCCGTAGCCTCTAGCAGCCTTGCTGCTGTTCCCCCACACGCAGCCCCTCTGCTGCACTCGCTGCTCCCAGCTTTCGCCCTCCGTGGCCTCACCCTCGTCCAGTCTCCAACCAACTCTCTTCCATCCCGCTGGCTGGCGCTGTCACCGATCCCCTCAGCCACCAGGCTGAGGGCACGGCGACCACCCAACGCGGTCTCCACTCTCCCTTACCCGACTGGCCCCGATCTCTTCCTGTCTCACCGCTATACCATCTCCCTCTCACGTGACCCTGACTCCTCCCCACATGACGTCACATCCGCCAAGCCGTTTACGCCCGCATTACACCACCCTCCCCCGTAGAGAAAATTCCAGCCGTCCTCGGCTGAAACAGAACAAAATAATGCGGGCGAAGGCATCACAACCAGGAGTCCCCCAGACACAATAGACCTTATAACAACAACAACAAGTAACAAAGGGGGAAGGATCAGGAACCGGAACAGAACAACAAGAATAATAATAGCACAAAGCACAACAACGGCCACCAACACGCAAAAATGGCACACGCGCACAACCCAGAAATGTGGTGTCTCAAAGCGTGTCCATGTTGTTGTTCCATCCGCTCGTCTCAAGTCCAACATCAAAGAGCAAGTGGTAGAGCAGAATGACGAACGGCGCTCAATTGCTCCTTCAAGTCTTCATCCAGCTAGCACACCAGGTAACACCCAGTGCGACGGGAGCTGAAGAATCTGTGACGAGGAGAATCCAATCCCCTGAGGCACAGCACAACAACGCACATCCGCATGTCGTACACGACAGCCACCCGGCCTCAGGGTAGTGGAGATGATGTAAATCCGGCCCGCTTAAAAAAAAAAACCCCAATAATTACCCAAATTAACCGCGATCGATGCCCCAGTATTTACATTTCAACAACAATATTTACAAGTGACAACAACAACAAAAAAAATTCTGCTCTTACCCACCAGCAGTCCTCCCTTGAGGACCAGCACAGACCTCAGACGTACACAGCATGTACCCACAGTCACTCTCAACAAACCAACAAAACCCCTAATCGCACACCCTCGCGTGGAGAGAGCCACGCTCCCCAGCGGTAACGTTTAACTCGCCGTAACCCTCACCGTGGTCGTCAACCCACAGCAACATCCATTTACCATACTCTCGGCTAGTGCCATTTCGGGGATGAGCAGCACTCGGCCATGCTCCTCCCTTACTATCCCATCAGCGATGGACACACACCAGCCTCTTATAGTCTGACGCTTTATAGCCAAGGGAAGATCAATCCCTCGGCAAGGCCAGATATCAACGACCCCCCCCCCACGGGGTAATGTTCTCTTATAGAGACAATAACGCCCTAACCCAAATCCCGTGAGCCCCCGGCACACCAGGTTCAGTCTGCCACCGCACAACTGAACCATGACTCCCCGAGCCATATGAGCACACGGCCCATTAGTTTAAGACATACCACGGAGGTTTCGCCTCCGGGCTGTCAGGTCAGCCATTAGCTATAGGCTGATGTGACCACAACACGTGCATCATCCAATCAACAATGGCAGGCATAACGGATGGAATATTTGGCCCACCGAGGTTTTTCCCGCGCGTTCAAAATGGCGGCCCCCTTCGCCCAGCGCGTTCGCGCAATATCTCGCGCGCACTCAAAATGGCGGCCCTTTCCGCAAAGCGCATCGTCGCCATACCCCGCGTGCCCGCAAAATGGCGGCCCAACGTGCGAACACGTGGCCAGTTTTCTCCATTCGTGCACCCCAGCTTCCCTTTGCTGGGGGTCACAAAATGCATCCCCCGTCTTATTGTAACAACCCCAACAACGATAGACGCACAGCCCCAGCTTGCTGCGCGCAGCAGTCATATCGGGGAATTTTTTAACCAATATTTTACGAAAACACATTGGTTACACACACCAACTAGCAAAGCAACTCCTGGCTGCATGCGATCAACCGAATACGCGACGCCACTTGGCGCCCATTTACGATCCCATTAGCATTAACATCTGAGCCACCCACAACGGCGTCATCGCGCACCCTCATTTTCAAAAAGCTCAATTACCCCTATAATATACACGCAATCTCGTGTGCACAACACCCATACAACCAAATTTTTGGGTCCCCCTCGAATTTGTTACCAATTTCCAACAGGTACGCACAATTAATAACAATCCCAACCCCAATAGTCAACCAATGCATCGCACCCCATAACCGTACAGAACGTTGTAAACAGCACATGCAGTCAGCATATCGCGATCACACGCGTACATTTAACCACAATAGCAAGCCGATCTGCAGGCAACCAACACACCATTAATCCAGTCGTAACATTGCAGCAACAACACAAATATTCTCTCTCTTGCAACAACCACATCGCACATAGCACCTCGCAGCACAATACACACAAAAAAAATATATATTTTTCAATTAAGCCCATCGCACAAGGTAACCCACGAGATAATACAGCGCAAGATACCCGACGCTCCCGAGTTAATAATTAACTTCGCCATCAAGATAACAACTCCACGCCGCAGCGCACACACACAATTTGACACTCAGCAAGTACAGCAGACTCTCCGTCCATTCTCAACACACGCACACACTTTAATTGACACCGAGCAACAAGCAGATAGCGCGTTCATCGTTATTACACACACATACACACAGTCCGAACTGCGCTCCGCACAATCGAGTCATGAGAGAAAAAAAACAAAATCGCCCCCCGGCCCTCGAAAGATGGGTGAGGTGTGTGTTAAGGCCGGGTGCGTATCGTTACGACTCGCCCGGGGCTGCAGCAAGAAGAGGACGGCAGGGTGGCAACTTGAGACGCCTCGCAGAACTCGTTCGGCGACTTGACTGCTCCGTTGTCACGCACCCGAGCCAGGACGGGAAGCTCCCGCCCCAGCAGCTGCAGCATCGTCGTCCTCTCCTCGCAGCTCGTCCTCGCGCAGCAGCTCACTGCAGGCTGCTCTCCCCGAGGCACCTCCAGATGGCAGCGCAAAGCTGCGTCACCGCCGCGATGTTGAAATGGCGGCGTCTCCCCGCCGCGGTGAAGACAAGATGGCGGCTTCCCGCCTTTCTTCGCCAGCCGCGCCCAAGATGGCGTCTTCGTGCCGCGTGGCCGATGGCGGCGACAGCGAAGACAACACGGACTCCTGCGGACCACCAACCTCTCCTTCCGACGCCGCCCTTGGCGTGCCGAGCTCACACAACTGTGCAAGCACGTTCTTAAGAGTTCCAAGTTGGTCCGCCATCTGTTGACATGGGGAATCCTCGTCCGTTGATGCTGACGGGCCCGCCACCCCGGCGACATCTTCAACTCCAGTTCCCGTGCTCACTTCAGCAGGGCTCTTTTCCACGACTCCAGCTGCATCCATCGTCGGAGGAAGATGAAGCCGATGCCGGAGACGGAATATTATTTTTCTTCTCAGTTGTTTAGCCATGCCGTTGCACTTCTGACTCCAATGTAATAAAAGACTCGACCACAGTGTCTGGTCTGGTGTCCTTTATTCGGGTTCGTCTTCTCTTCCCACACGGCTGTCTCACTCTCAGGCCCTCCGCTCGTCGCCGACGCTGCTGCCGCACCCGTCGCCACCAATAGCCTCTTTGCTGGTCTCCTCGTGTCGCTCCCGTAGCCTCTAGCAGCCTTGCTGCTGTTCCCCCACACGCAGCCCCTCTGCTGCACTCGCTGCTCCCAGCTTTCGCCCTCCGTGGCCTCACCCTCGTCCAGTCTCCAACCAACTCTCTTCCATCCCGCTGGCTGGCGCTGTCACCGATCCCCTCAGCCACCAGGCTGAGGGCACGGCGACCACCCAACGTGGTCTCCACTCTCCCTTACCCGACTGGCCCCGATCTCTTCCTGTCTCACCGCTATACCATCTCCCTCTCACGTGACCCTGACTCCTCCCCACATGACGTCACATCCGCCAAGCCGTTTACGCCCGCATTACACAAGGAATAGATTTCAAGGACAATGCATACATTATCAGAGTGTATTTTTTGTTTGCATTCTGACCGCAGGTATTGTGGTTAATGTAAACATGATTCCTTGTAAAAAGGGGGAACAAATATTATTAAAATCATTCATTTAACACGCAGGCTTTTGCGACCAATATTATTCATAATAAACGTTTTTTGGGGTAGATCGCGTTATTTATAAATGTGTCGTAACCCTCCACCACCCGACACGGCCAATCAGTAAAAAAGCGTCACGTTGACAAAAGACAAATAGTTCACTACTTTAGCGCACCGGTGTGTTGAAGAGTGAATCCACAACATTTACAATATTTGAGTACGACGTTTCGCTGGTAATTACATCCAGCATCATCTGGCAAATTGCCCGTATTATTATCATCATCGCTGGTGTTTAGGAGGCCCTCGATGTCGATTAGTCCCGAGATACTGCATTGGCTGCTTTAAAGTTGTTCAAGTTTTTGCGTCTCGTATTATGTTTGTTGTCTGTTGAACTTCTTTCGCACCATGCGTAGCCAACCATGCTAATCGGAGGTGCAGGGGGGAAGGACAATAAACTGAAGACAACAACAAGCAGTTCGAAAGAGATGAGTTTTCAATCTAGATTTAGAAGTGCATAGCTCCAGTGGCGTCCTAATGTTGGAAGGAGAGCGTTCCAGACGGCCGCAGATGCACATCTGAAGGTGCGCGATGCTGTGGCCGTCTTTGTTCGATGGCCAGCTAAACGTGTGCTTTGTAGTAATGCATGGTGTCGTGTAAAGTGTCGTGTATAGTGTATTGTACATCGCAGCTGAAATCGCGCAGATGCAGTGACCGTCTTTGTTTGGTGGTCAGCCAAAATCCGCTGCAAGGATGAGCAGACCTCCCGTGATGGTTTATGCTCATTGATCAGCAAGGCGTTGTGGTTCATTTGTGGAAAGCCACTTTTAAATTTCGATTCAAAGCTTTCGTGCCTGCAGGGATTAATATTCTTGGTTCTTTCGGTGAAGTCACGTAGAAGGGAAATAATAAAATAATAATAAAATATTTTTTGCATTCTACGTGACTTCACCGAAAGAACCAAGAATATGAAAGCCACTTTGTGTCTTGGTATTGGACGAAACACGAGCCCCGAACCACATACCAGCCAATCAGTAACACGCTCTTGGCGCCCACGTACACACATGCACATTACGCAGAGTGTTGATAAAGAGACACACGTAAAGATTACCCCCCCCCAACCCCCTATAGCCTAAACAGACTGTTGGGGCAAGTTCTGTTGGCGAGCACCTGTGATTATTGATCTACGCTCTGACACGCACAAGCATTTCGCAATGACACACACACACGCACAACCACCTCCATGCGGCCCTGTGCACACACATGCAGGCAAGGTGCATCTTGGGTCAAGTGCTGCCTGCAAGAGGTCACGGGACAGAGCCAGGGTGTTCGGGGTTATGCCTGACTGCGTTACTCTAGGACAGTGGTTCTTAACTTGAGGTGCACGCACCACCCCCACCACCCCGCTAGGGGTGCGAGATGCCCTTTCTGGGGGCGCGAGACACGGGCCAGATCCTTTTTGAAGGTAAAGCAACACGAATTAGGCACGGGCACGTGAGTACAACTAATTTGTTTCATCAAACCTATACGCAGTTATTCACATTCTACACGTGTTTGTTTAATGATGGAGAATCAAATGGGTGCAAGGTTGCAGGATAAAGGTTATAAGAGCCACTGGTCTAGGACGAAATACCTTCTGCCCGCTGGCAACCCCACAAAGACAAAGATCCCCCATATAGCCTGCCCAGACCGCTGTGGTAAGTGCTGTGAGTGAGCACCTACGATGGCCGGCACGGTGAACGAGGGGAGTGACGTGACGAAGCCCACGCACGGTCTGCCTTTGTCGCCCCAGTGTTGATTGTGTACATACCGCACCAGGAATTAATTTAAGGCTGAGTCAACCTAAGGGAGCCCCCCCGGACCAATTCAGATATTCACCACCGACGTTGGTTGTGAGTGGGAATCGAACTCGGAACGCCCGGTTCGTAGCGCGGTATGCTAACCACTATGCCACCTCCCCCCCCATACCTCGCTAAGGCCCGCCCACTGTCACATAGCCACGCCTACCCAGTCACTAGCCCCGCCCACAGCTGAGGTAGCCACGCCCATTTTCCACGTAACCCCGCCCAGTATTCAATTTCTCCCCGCCCACTGCTTTGGTTGCCCCGCCCACTGTTCAGATTATCCCTCTTACTGATTGGGTAGCCACGCCCGTGGCTTTGGAAGCCCCACCCACTGCTCGGGTAGCCCCGCCCTCTGCTCGGGTAGCACCACCCACAACTCAAGTTCAAGTTCATGTGTAGTGGTGATACGCGCTGGGGTGGGAATCGTGTGCCAGCGCGTAGTGATTGGCTGTGTGTGTTGGTGACGCGCGCTGACGGTGAAGGATCAGGGGTCAGCGCGGGGTCGGGGGTTATGAGGCAGTGATTGGCTGGGTATCGGTGACGCGCGCTGACAGCGATGGGATCACTGATTGGCTGGGTATCGGTGACGCGCGCTGACAGCGATGGGATCCTGGGACAAGCGCGTGGGGATTGGTCAACTAAGGGGGATGCTCACGTCGAGGTCCGCATACGCTCCGTCTCCCGAGAGCGGGGGCTATATAAGGTGGTGCGCACAGGCGCACGGGGAGTTTTGTGACCAGCGAAGACTGAAGACGGAGGAGGAAGAGATAGGGCCCTGCGGCACCTAGTCCCGCTGTCCTTGTAAGGGCCGGGGCTCTGTGTGACCCAGAGGCGGGACCCTGGGACCCGGGGCCGAACGTCCGTGTGAGGGCCGGCCCTCGGGACCCAGAGGTTGTGACCCACGCCCAAGCTGGGGTGGGCCTGGAGGCTCCACGGACGTTACGGGGCTGGAGTGCAGTGTGAGCATGCAGTGTGAGCATGCAGCGTGAGCCATAGTAACTACACGTGTCAAGTGGAGTGTGTAGTGGGAAAGGTAGTGACCACACGTGTCAAGTGAAGTGTGTGTAGTGTGAGGAATAGTGACCACACGTGTCAAGTGAAGTGTGTGGAGTGTGAGGAATAGTGACCACACGTTGTATCGTGACAAGTCAAGGTTTAATAAAAAGTGTGCTACCCGTCAAGTGGTTTCCTGCCGTCATTCCGAATACTTCAACTGGCGTCAGAAGTGAAACAGTCTTCCAGGCATGGATACAAGGAAGACCCGTCAGACTCACGGGATTGACCGCGAGGATAACCTTGACGACTCGGGCCAACTGGCATCGGGGGGAGAGGACGAGGAAATGCCGATGCCGCAGGACCCGCCGAGGGCGCCGGACGAGCGACTGGGGACCAATGCCGTACTCCGCAAGGCGCACTCCCGTCTGGCAGAGCTGCTGCTCGCCACCGCGTCCATCCTAGCAGAAATCAACTCGTCGGGAGGAGCGGGGACGTCGGCGGACATTCAACAGGGTCGCCCCGCAGATTCCCGCCAAAATGACTTGGCGATTCCCGCCATTTCAACTGCGCGGACATCTTTTGGCGGGAACGGCAAGCAACACGTGGCGGCGGTTCTCCAAGCGCGCCCGCTTACGTCATCAATGCGCGCTGCGGACCGCCATCAGCCACCCGCCATTGGGGCCGCCATCTTGCAGACCGACGGTGCGGCGGAGAGGAACCACGTGGCAGAGGACGACTTCATCTTCCAGCAGCGCCTTCCCACATTGTCAGCCTTCAAGGCGGAAGGCGGGGACTGGGGCGCATTCCAGCGCAGGTTTCTGGCGCATCAGGAAATGTCGGCCTGGTCCGACGCTACGGCGCTGCGGGCACTGCCTGCCATGTTGGCGACGACGCGCTCGCGGCTTTCAGGTCCGCACAGAGGTCGGACCGCTCCACGCTTAAGGCTGCGCTGGGTCTCATGGCCAAGGTCTACGGACCTCCCTCGGCGTGTCGCCATCACTTTTACGCCCGACGGAAGGCGGACACGGAGACCGCGCTCGCCTACCGCACGGCGTTGTTGGCTCTCGCCGACGCCGCGTTCCCTCGTATGGACGAGGAGGGCCAGGACGCGATGGTCTTGGAGCAACTGCTCAAGTTGGCGCAGGACCTGGGGGTCCCCATCAACACGGCCGACGAGGTCGATATTTCCTCTTTGCGGGTCGCAACAAGTATACAGGCGCACGAGGTCATCCAGCGTAAACAGGGGGTCTTCTGCACTGCTGCCGTGGCCTCAGCTCCGGGCCCGGTGGTCACCGAGCCCCAAGTCGTCAGCCCACGAGAGGAGGCATTCACCGCGGGACGACCGGGGGACTGGAGATCGGGGGGTCGTTCGCCTCTGCGATCGGCCCGCAAGCTGGAGCCACCGAGACCTCCGACGTCCCTCATCACGTGTTACAACTGCGGCCTCCGGAGCCACGTGGCGTCCGGTTGCCGCGCTCCACGTCAGCGTGCCATGGGACCTCGGCTGGACGACGACCAAGGCCCCAAGTCATCCCTACTACCCCCGGCAAGTCGCGGCACTTCACATGCTCGGCCTACATGCACGACACACATGGGCCGTCGCGTTGCGGCGGAGGAAGGCCGGTTAGGGATCGGGGATTCGGTTCGGTGAGGGGGGTTCGTGCGGGACCGAGGGGACATTAAATGGTCTGAGTTGGGGCACAGGATAGTGGCTGCGTCGGCGGGATCATCGGTCGTTACGGAATCCATTGACGGGGTCGAGGTCAGGGTGTTAGTGGACACGGGGGCGTCGGCGACTATTATATCAGACCTCATTTACAACATTCTCCCCGTCCAATGTCGACCTCTGCTCCCGGTGGACGTGCCATTTTAAGCGGCAAATGGGGGCTCGTTGGGCATTGTCGGCCAGATTAGGGCGTCCATTTGCATTGGAGATATTAAATTGTCGGGACCCGTTTTCGTTTCTTCTTCCTTAGCGGTTCCTTGTCTGTTGGGCACAGATTTTTTGGCTAAAATGCCCATTAAAATTCTCATCGATCAGCGTTGGATTGAGCTACCATCGGGTCGCCGTATTTCATTCTTGACGAATCCTACCGAAATTCGGACGGCGTGCGCTACGATACAAGCGCTGGCGACACAGACAGTGCACGTGCCCCCGGGTTCACAGATGTTAATTCCCCTCCGGTTGAGGAAACCATTGGTTGGGGAGACCTCGGAACAGGGCATGCTTTTGGGTCCTTCAAATAGGGCTGTCGGGGGTCTCGATTTGTCGGTGGCTCACACTTTGGTTCAGGCTGACAAGGACCCGTTCGTGATGGTTTTAAACGCTGGTTCGCGGTCGGCCGTTATTCAGCAGGGCACTGTGCTAGCTCACGCGGCACGGGTCCCTGCGGAAGAGCGCCTGGTTGCGCATGTTGATCCAAGCCCGACGCAGAACAATCCATCGAGGGAGGACCTTGAATGGGTCGATTCGCTGTGTGCGGACTCGAACGATTTGTCAACGGTACAGTTGGGTGCGCTGCGTGCGTTGCTGATAGAATTTTCCGATGTGTTCAGTAAGCATAAATATGACATTGGGTGCACGGACCTGTTGCGCCACCATATTGAAACAGGCGATGCGGCACTGGTCAGGCTAAACCCCTTCCGGCTGAGTCCGGCGGAGAAGGAACACGTTCAGTCGGCCGTCAACGATATGCTGGCGGCCGACATTATTTCGCCTTCTTCCAGTCCTTGGGGAGCACCTATTGTGCTGGTTAAAAAGCAAGACGGGTCCTTGCGATTTTGCGTAGATTTCCGTCACCTGAATAAAATATCCGTGGCTGACGCGTATCCGCTCCCCAGAATGGACGAGTCCCTCGATGCATTGTCCGGTGCGCGATATTTTTCTACTCTTGATTTATTATCGGGATTCTGGCAGCTGCCACTCGACGACGAGTCTAGACCTAAGACAGCATTTCGGACTCCAGGGGGCCTGTTCCAGTTTAACCGGTTACCCATGGGACTTCACTCTGCTCCCATGACGTTTCAGCGCCTTATGGAGTTGGTTTTGTCGGGCTTGCAATGGGATACTTGCTTGATTTACCTAGACGATGTCATTGTTTTCAGTAAAACGTTTGAGGAACACTTCCAGCGGTTGAGGGGGGTGTTCTTGCGGATGCGATCGGCTAAATTAAAGTTTAAACCGGCCAAATGCCACCTTCTTCGTAAGTCCGTGAGATACTTGGGCCACATTGTCGATTCTTCGGGGATCTCCACCGATCCCGCGAAGACGAACTGTGTCAGTTCATGGCCAACGCCCACGTCGGTTTCGGACGTGCGCAGTTTCATTGGTTTTGCTTCTTACTACCGCCGATTCGTTGAGCATTTCGCCACCATTGCAAAACCCTTGCACGCTCTAACGGCAAAAGGAGTCAAGTTCCGATGGGGACCAGAGGAGGAGGCCGCGTTCTGCTCCCTCCGGGACGCCCTGGTGGGTGCCCCGCCCTTGCGTTATCCTGACTTTACAAGTCCCTTCTTGCTAGACACGGATGCTAGCAACACGGGCATTGGGGGGGTGCTCTCACAAGTCGTTGGGGGAGTCGAAAGGGTGGTCGCCTATGGTAGCAGGGTTTTGTCGCCGGCGGAGCAGCGCTACTGCGTCACCCGTCGCGAGTTGCTGGCTATTGTTTTTTTTGTACAGCAATTTAGACCGTATCTCTATGGCCGTCACTTTACGGTCCGGACGGACCACGCGGCGCTTCAGTATTCTTTGAGGGTCGCCCAACCCTCGGGCCAATTGTCACGGTGGTTGGAAGTCCTCCAGGACTATCAGTTCACGACCACATACCGTAAGGGGTTGCGCCACACTAACGCCGATGCCCTGTCGCGATTGTCGCCTTGTCACAAATGTGCGTGCTTAATGGGATCGGCGCGCTGTAAACCGCCAGCTGCGGAAAGTATGGGGGCGTTGGCCGCAACCGCGGATGCACCGATCGGTGATGTTCCCGCTACCCCTGAGGGAGAGGACTCGCTGCTCTCACTGTCGCTGATTGAGTGGGGCCGTCTCCAAATGGCTGACAGCTCCCTGCTAGCGTTGCGTCGCAGGGCGGGGGGTCCCGAGGAGGGCCGGGAGCGAACTGGCTCCTGGGTACTCAAGCAGGGCCTGTTAATGAGATGGGACAATTTGTCCCGGCGGTACGCACTCGTGGTGCCTTCCGCTGTGCGGGGGAAAGTTGTCCTGGCCGCACATGACCGCCTCTTGCATTTGGGAGTAAACAAAACGCTTGCTCTGCTTCAGCGTGATTATTATTGGCCTGGGATGGGGAGTGATGTGGTGAATATTCTAAAGGGGTGTGTTGATTGCGCCAGACGAAAACCGCCGCCCGTGGCGTCAAATCCACCGCTGCAATCTATTCAGGTCTCGCGCATTAACGAGCTCGTTGCGCTCGATATTTTGGGGCCTTTTCCAGTCACGCCTAGGGGAAATAAGTACCTGTTGGTTGGTGTCGAATACTTTACCCGGTGGCCTATGGCGTGGCCACTCGCCAACCAGTCGGCGGCGGCTGTGATGGACGCCTTTGTCCAGGGCTACGTTCTGGACAAGGGGGCCCCCGAACGCTTGCTGACCGACCAAGGGAAAAATTTTTCTAGTAAATTGCTGCAAGAGGTGTGCGACCTATTGGGTACTAAGAAGGTGCGTACCTCCCCATACCACCCACAGACAGACGGGATGGTGGAGCGACTCCACAGGACTTTGACTTCTATGCTGTGCCAGCAGGTGTGTGAGGCACATGTTGACTGGGACTTGCAGGTCCCGGGGGTCCTCGCCGCGTATAGAATGGCCCCCATGCAGCAACGGGATTTTCCCCATTCTATCTGATGTATGGTCGGGAAGCCGACCCGCCCATGGAAACGCAGCTGGGACTGTCCGCGCCACGAACGAATTCGAAATTGGCTGAACATATTAAATTTAACATTCATAAGCTGACCGAGGCACGGGAGGCCGCACGGCTTAATTCGCGGGCTCGCCAAATTGCCAACGAGCATTTGCGTGCACGGAAGGTGTCCGTGCACAACTGGAAACCAGGCGATAGGGCCTGGCTGCACTGCCCTCAGGCACCTTTGGCTATGTCGCCTAAATTGTTGAAGCCATGGCGGGGACCCGTGGAGGTCGTGCGGGTTGCACGCCCCCAGTGTGTTCAGATAAAATGGGGAAAGTGCCGTTGGTACGTCCACCCCTCCCGACTGAAACCGTTCTCGCCTCCATATGGCTTCCCTTTGTGTCGTGAGGGCCGAGCATGTGATATGACCGACGACCCAAGGGGGGAAATGTCTCCGCCTGATCCTCACATGTCTCCACCTGATCCGCTCGCAGGTGTCTCGGAACTGACAGCTGCCGACCACCGGCGGCCGGATCCCCGCGGCGCGGCCGGTCCTTCCAGGCCCGATCCGCGCCTTCCAGGGCTGCCAGAGCCACCAGACGGTCGTCAGCATCCCGTCCCATACGATGGACCGGCCAGGCGGACTCGCGCTAAGTCGCGCAACTTTTCATGACCAACCGAATGAGGGGCCGATGCGGCTGGAACGCCTCGTCACTGCGTTCCTCATCCGCTCGACCGCTCTATCATCCCGGTGGAGGAGCGAGCGGAGGGGGGGGGATCGATAGTCACAGAGACACTGGACACGTTCTTTTTCTTGGACTTGCTTTTATTGTGTTGGTTGTCGGTTTGTACATAGGTTGTTGTCGGGTGTTGTGTCGTTGTGTTGTTGTTGTTGCGTTATGGGGCACACTGGGGGGTGGGGTTTTGTTGTGTTGTGTTGTGTTGTTTAGCAGCCGGGCCGGCTGCGAGCTATGTGGGAGAGGGTGATGTAGTGGTGATACGCGCTGGGGTGGGAATCGTGTGCCAGCGCGTAGTGATTGGCTGTGTGTGTTGGTGACGCGCGCTGACGGTGAAGGATCAGGGGTCAGCGCGGGGTCGGGGGTTATGAGGCAGTGATTGGCTGGGTATCGGTGACGCGCTGACAGCGATGGGATCCTGGGACAAGCGCGCGGGGATTGGTCAACTAAGGGGGATGCTCACGTCGAGGTCCACATACGCTCCGTCTCCCGAGAGCGGGGGCTATATAAGGTGGTGCGCACAGGCGCACGGGGAGTTTTGTGACCAGCGAAGACTGAAGACGGAGGAGGAAGAGATAGGGCCCTGCGGCACCTAGTCCCGCTGTCCTTGTAAGGGCCGGGGCTCTGTGTGACCCAGAGGCGGGACCCTGGGACCCGGGGCCGAACGTCCGTGTGAGGGCCGGCCCTCGGGACCCAGAGGTTGTGACCCACGCCCAAGCTGGGGTGGGCCTGGAGGCTCCACGGACGTTACGGGGCTGGAGTGCAGTGTGAGCATGCAATGTGAGCATGCAGCGTGAGCCATAGTAACTACACGTGTCAAGTGGAGTGTGTAGTGGGAAAGGTAGTGACCACACGTGTCAAGTGAAGTGTGTGTAGTGTGAGGAATAGTGACCACACGTGTCAAGTGAAGTGTGTGTAGTGTGAGGAATAGTGACCACACGTTGTATCGTGACAAGTCAAGGTTTAATAAAAAGTGTGCTACCCGTCAAGTGGTTTCCTGCCGTCATTCCGAATACTTCACATGTATTAGGTATTGCCCTGTGAGCCATTCGGCTCTTGAATCTGGTGCAACCGCAACAAACAAAAAACAAAACATTAACAAAAAAACATCTTAAAATGAATATGTGACTGAGTGCAAACAGAAAATCCAAGAAAAGACAGCAAAATATTGCAGAAAAAGCACCGTACACCAACGCTGTGTGCAAACATTCCATTGGGATGCAAGTCAAACAACCAACAACAACCACAAGACAACTTAGATTAAGGCCATCAGTCTAACTATACTACAACAAACAAACATGGCTAAACCAATACACTTTTAGAAATCACCAAAATAAAGCCATGAAAGCAATGAAACAGTGATCATAGGAACTGTGACGGAATTTTCACGATAAATGGCATAAACAACATGTACTACCAAAACCCTGCAGCCATAGCTGGCTGCATGAGTCACTCCACAACAGCAGGAGCATCAATCGGAGTATTATACATTTTAAATGCACCTTTAAGATCAGCACACTAGATCAAAACACAGGTCATACTTTGCAGCGATCATCTGGAGCAAAACATTGTATTTTAGGCTACTGAATAGCAGTGGCAGCTAGGGGTGTACAACTCCTCTAGAGCAGTTTGAGTGAAGATCTCATAGGTAGTGACTCAAGTTTCAATTTATTGGCAACAACATTCCAGACCCTGGGGGCATCAATAGCAAAGGCCCTTCCTCCAGTAACTCACGTCAGTCCATTGTAAGGGGCTGTTAGTGAGCACCTATTAAGGTAGCCCGCCACTCAGGCCGGAAACGACGCACGAGGAGGTTGAGTATGGTCAGCACACAATAGCCGGCCGCCTTTGTCTCCCCAGCTCTGCTGCTGCTACTGCTGCTGCTGCCGCGTCTATGTGCGCCGTAGGCGCACATAGACGCGGGTCGTCTCCGCCTCCGACCTCCCCAGCGTTCAAAATTTTGCTCATCTCGGCACAAAAAGAAAACAACACAAAAAGCAAAACGACCCCCCTCCACCCACGCCCGCCTCCTCCACTCCTCCCTCGACGGCGTCATCGCGTCCAGCAAACACCCCCAAGCCTCGCAGTTCCTTTCCGGATATAATAAGCGGAGTTAATTGGCACGGCACCTCGCCTCCCCCCGCCCCCTCCCGAGGGGATGGGGGGTGGTGAGAGGGGGGTGTGGGTGGGAGGATCACCCCCATGCCCCCCACCCCCCCGCCCCCCGCCGTGCTAATGAATAAATTGGAGCCCCCCACACTTGGCGGTATCACAAGAGCTGACCGAGACCCCCACTGCCCCCCACGCGAAGCGCAGGTGAACCTGGTACAGGTGTGGGTCTGTGTGTGTGTCTGTGTGTGTGGGTCTGTGTGTGAGTGTGTGTGTCTGTGTGTGTGGGTCTGTGTGTGTGTCTGTGTGTGAGTGTGTGTCTGTGTGTGTGCCTATGTGTGTGTGTCTATGTGTGTGTCTGTATGTGTGTGCTTGTGTGTGTGTGTCTGTGTGTGTGTCTGTGTGTCTGTGTGTCTGTGTGTGTCTGTGTGTGTCTGTCTGCGTTTGTGTCTTTGTGTGTGTGTCTGTGTGTGTGTGTCTGTGTGTGTGTGTCTGTGTTTGTGTGTGTGTGTGTCTGTGTGTGTGTCTGTGTGTCTGTGTGTGTGTGTGTCTGTGTGTGTGTTTGTGTGTGTGTGTGTCTGTGTGTGTGTCTGTGTCTGTGTGTGTGTGTCTATGTGTGTGTCTGTATGTGTGTGCTTGTGTGTGTGTGTCTGTGTGTGTGTGTGTCTGTGTGTGTGTGTCTGTGTGTCTGTGTGTGTGTCTGTGTGAGTGTCTGTTTGTGAGTGTCTGTGTGTGTGTCTGTGTGTGTGTGTCTGTTTGTGTGTGTGAGTGTGTGTCTGTGTGTGTGTGGGTGTGTGTCTGTGTGAGTGTGTGTGTGTGAGTATGTATCTGTGTGAGTGTGTGTCTGTGTGAGTGTGTGCCTGTGTGTGTCTGTGTGTGTGTGTCTGAGTGAGTGCCTGTATGTATGTCTGTGTATGTGTCTGTGTGTGTGTGTCTGTGTGTGTGAGTGTTTGTGTATGTGAGTGCGTGTGTGTGGGGGGAGGAGCGGTAGTGCAACGGTTAGTGCGCTGCGAACCCGGCCACCCGAGTTCAATCCCCGCCCGCGGCCACCAGCGCCAGTGGCGATTGTGTGAACCTGGTGTGGTGTGGAGTAAACATCGCCACTGGGGAGACAAAGGCGGCCAGGCGTGGTTCTGCCCACCCACCCCCTCGTGTGCCGTGCCGGCCTTCATAGGTGCTCGCTAACAGCACTTGCCCCAAAAGTCTTCTTAAGGCTATACGGGGGATATTTGTATTTGTGTACGTGTTCACATGTGTTCAGGGGTGTTCACATGTTTGAGTGTGTATGTGTTCACATGTGTGAGTGTGTGATTGTGTATGTATGATCACGTGTGCGTGTATGTTCACGTGTGTGTGTGTGTTCACGACCCCCCTAATGGAGCATCTTCGCCGGTTGGAAACATTTAGGCTGGCCTGCCTACGATCCATCCTGGGTTTAACCAGGCTGGATTTTGTGAGGAACTCACAAATCCTTGAAAGATCTGGGCAAAGTCCCATCGGTGAGCTCCTCCGGCAGGCAAGGCTGCGTTGGCTGGGTCATGTAGCCCGCATTCCCAGCCACCGCATGCCGAAACAGCTTTGTTCGGTCGGATCGAGGGGGCTAAACGGGCGCGGCACGGGCTAGAGAAGAGATAGAGTGATGTGGTAAGGAGGACGTGGAGCTGAGTGGACTTGCCGATGACTGGTACCAGCGGTGTCAAGATCGGCCTCTGTGGAGGAGGCTCGTGAAGGACGCTACTGGGCAGGTGAAGGCAGTCGCCCGAGGGTGGAGGAGCGACGCTCACAACAACGAGAGGAGCGCCGGGTGGCTAAAGCACAGCAAGTTGGCACAGTAGGGGGCACAGGTGGTGCATCAGCCAGTCATCTCGGTCATCTCAGTCAGTCGACCCGCGGCACCTGGGTCTGCCCCGTGACCTCCTGCCAGGGGGCGTTCGACACTTCACGTGGCCTCAAGGTGCACATGGCCTGGCACAAGCGTCGTGGTGACGTCACCGCCACTTAGTGGCGAATGGCGGTTGTTGTTGTTGTGTGAGCGAGTGTGTGTATGTTCACGTGTGTGAGTGTGTGTATATGTTCACATGTGTGAGTGTGTGTATGTCTGAGTGTGTATGTATGATCACGTGTGTGTGTTTTTCACGTGTGTGTATGTTCACGTGTGTGTGTGTGTATGTTCACGTGTGTGTGTGTGTGTGTTCACGTGTATGTGGAACCCGGCGACCGAAGTTCGATTCCCACTTACGGCCAACTCAAGTGACGATTATCTGAACCGGTCTTGGGCCTCCCCTTGGTCAAATGAGTAACTGGTGCGGTGTGGAAACATCACCACTGGGGAGACAAAGGAGGCCGGGCGTGGTGTTGGCCACCCATCCCCCTCGTGTGCCGTGCCGACGTTCATAGACACTCGCTCACAACAACAACAACTAACAGCACTTGCCCCACCAGGTAAGGCTCACTAACCTGTTGGGTCTTCTCAGAGGCGACCTGGCAACAAATGATAGCTCAACGAAGTGGCTTATCACGTGGGTAGGTGAGTGTGTGGGTAGGTGGGTCTGTGGGTATGTGGGTCGGTGAGTGTGTGAGTAGGTGAATATATGAGTAGTTGAATGTTTGGGTAGGTGATTGTGTGGGTCGGTGAGCGTGTGGTTAGGTGAGTAGGTGGTTGTGTGCGTAGGTGGGTACGTGAGTGTGTACGTTTGTGAGTATGTGGGTAGGTGAATGTTTGTGTAGGTGAGTGGTTGGGTAAGTCTGTAGGTGAGCGTGTAGGTAGGTGGGTAGGTGAGTGTGTGGGTAGGTGGGTAGGTGAGTGTGTGGGTGGGTGAATAGGTGTGTATGTAGATGGGTGCGTGAGTGTGTGGGTGGGTGGATAGGTGAGTGTGTGAGGGTGGGTGGAGCACACACTCAGTGTTGGTGGATCAGACAGATGAACTCCCTTCCCGTGTGAGTAGCGATGCCATGCACCCTGGCTCGCCGGAAGGAGGCGGTACAGCAAATGCGTACTAATCTCCATCTGTTCCATACGTACGGGATAAGAGCGTTGACCCATTGCACGCGTGAATCTTCTCCGGGTGCTCCGGTTTTCTCCCGCACGTGTGAACACACTCCCCACTCGATCGATAGCCCCTTCACCTACATAGAGGACCGCAGAGCTCGGGCAATTATTGCCAGCGCTTGCTGCTCACCTACCTCACTCACCAAACCACTCAACCACCAAATCTCTCACCTATACAAAACAAGGCAAAGATTTCCCCGTAAACGCATGTAACAGACTGTTGGGGCAAGTGCTGTTAGCGAACAGCACCTATGAAGGCCGGCACGGCACACGAGGGGCTGGGTGGCCAACACCACGCCCGGTCGCCTTTGTCTCTCTAGTGGCGACGTTTACACGCTGCACCGGGTACTCATTTCAGGCTGAGTCGACCTAGGCGATGCCTGGTTCAGATAACCGTCACTCGTGTTGACGTGAGCGATGTGTCGACCCCGGTTCGCCGGGTTCGTAGCGCAGCGCGCTAACCACTGCCCCACCGCTCACAACCCCCCCCGCCCCGCCACCTGCATAGCCACCTCCACCACCTCCACCACCTCTCAACAACCTCTAGTCACCATGACCCGAAACAGCAGCAGCAGCGGCGGTGGCGGCGGCGGCAGCAGCTGCAAGGTCCAATTCAACAACCTCAACTGCACGGGCCCGTACCTCCCCGCCGTGGACCGCTCCATCATCCTCACCATCATCACCGTCTCCATCGTGGCCACGGTCCTCGGCAACCTCCTCATCGTCGGCGCCGTCGCCTCGTCGCGCCAGCTGCGCACGCGCGCCAACGCGCTCGCACTCTCGCTCGCCGTGTCCGACCTCCTCATCGGCCTCCTCATCATGCCCGTGAGGATGCTGGGCACCGTCTACCAGTGCTGGTTCCTCGACGAGGTGCTCTGCCACGTGGCGTACTTCGTCGACTACACGCTCACCACCTCGTCGATCTTCCACGTGGGCGCCATCGCCTACGACCGGCACGTGGCCATCTGCGACCCGCTCCGCTACCCGGCACGGTAAAGAGCCTGCAGCCGGCAGCGGCGCAAGCACCAGTAGCGCAGCTAGAACTAAAACAATCGTGATTCGAAGCTTTCGTGACTGCAGGAATCCATATACTCTTTGGTTCTTTCGGTAAAGTCACGGAGGTAGAAAATGAAATAAATCACGACGTTTCGGGCGCAACACAAGCCCGAAACGTCGTGATTTATTTGATTTTATACCTACGTGACTTTACCGAAAGAACCAAAGAGTATAACTAAACCGATGTTTTTTGTATTTACCAGGTAAGGCTCGCTGAGCTATGTAGATCTTTTTTATATATATCAGAAGCGACCTCTACGTTTAGAATTAAGGTCAGGCGTTTAGTAGACTGTTTGGCTGCTATAAATGTCCACGTGATAAGCCACTTCGTTGAGCTGCCACTTGTGGCCAGGTCGCTTCTGAAAAAGAGCAAAACAACTCAATGGGCCTTACCTGGAAAAATAAAAATAGTTAATATGTTTTTACATTACCACGGTCGGTTAAGTACTGTGCGAAAGAAGTCCAGCATACATAGTACTCATGGGTTTTTTTAATGTGGAGGGAAACACCGTAGGACCTGCAGAAAAATCCACGCGACCCCGGGGAGAGAGACACGCGCACACTCAAAATATACAGCAGCAGGCGTCAGGGCTGGCTTCGATCCTACGGACCTCCTGTATACCAGGCGAGGTAGTTAACATCTCCTCGCCACCGTGGCGCGCCACTAGCGTGGGGCCAAAGCTACGAGTTGGGGCCCCTTTGACAAGCACCGTGTAACCTGAGTAAAATAGCATTGGACGTAGAACTCCGTTTCTGGGATATTTTTTGCATTCGATACGGGCGTCAATTATATTACAAAGAGGTTACCACTACGGAACTGTAGCGGTTGCATCTTTGCGAAGAAGGAGCGCCACCCACAGCGTTACATGATGGAGACCGTGAGCGTAACGATGATGCTGTTGGAGCAAGAGGAGGCCGCGATGCATAATCGCCTCCAGGTGCCCCTGTGCGAGACAGATCCCAACATCGGGACTGCCACCTGACCCATTGCCGTCACTACGTCACTGATAATGTCGTAATTACACCACTGGGTACAACAACCACTGTCAAACTACAACAAAAACAACAAACTCAATAGGGTCGTCAGTAACAACACCACCGCGTGTGTGTGTGGGGGGGGGGGGGGGGGGGGAGCGGTGGTGCAGCGGTTAGCGCGCTGCATTTCTGAACCCGGCGGCCCAAGATCGATAGCCACTCACGACGACCAACATCCAGTGACCGCTGAACCGTTGCTGGGCCTGCCCTAGGTCGACTCAGCCTCAAATGAGTAACTAGTGCGGTGTGTAGACGTCGCCGCGAGGGAGACAAAGGCGGCCGGGCGCGGTGCTGGCCCTTCCGCGCCGTGCCGGCCTTCATAGGTGCTACCCGCTAGCAGCACTTGCCCCAACAGTCTGATAAAGGCTATACGGGGGGCCTTTGTCTTTGTGGCCTTACAAAGGACGAATAGGCCACGTTTAAGGCCACTGGTGCTATGATGAAATGACCAATCCCTAAAACAATCTATAAATGTATATATGTAAATATATATCACAAATTATCTATGTATATAAAATACAAACATGCATATATACATGGGCCATTACGTTAAACGTACATTTAGTAGGCGACGTTCCGAGCAGTGGCGCTTCTTCAGAGAGCCATGTGATTTGAAGGAAGGGAAAATTGCCCGAAAGAATATAAAATATATGCTGAATGTGTTCGTGTATTGTTTAACAAGTATATCAATATATCGATTACAACTCTCATATATATAAACATTTAAATGGGCATTTTTAGAAAATAAATAATAGGCGACGTTTCGGGCGACGGCCCTTCTTCATAGCTCACCGTGTGCTATAAAGGGACGATTATATATTATAAATGTTATATATATATACCGTATACAAATACACAGTATACACAATATAGGCATCGATTATCCGGCGTCCAACTTTATCCGGCGGTGCCGGGCTGATCCGGCGAAACCGCTCCGGAGGCTGTAACCCCCATTCCAGCGATGTTGTTGTTGATGTTGTTGTTGATGTTGTTGTTGATGTTGTTGTTGATGTTGCTGTTGAAACAAGAGCGGTGAGGTACGAACTCACAGCCAATGCCGGATTGAGCTAGTGCGGGGCCTGTAGCATATGTTATAAAGGGGCCCTAAATTTAAATAAAAACACGTAAATATTAAAACACAATTTTTTACTTGCATAGTATAATTGTATTTTCCATTTGCTATACTGGCCAGACAATACGACGAATCGCTAACCTTACACACCCAGTCGTTCTTAAAAGTTAAAGGCGATATAGTACTATCGTAATAGAGCAAGTGCAGAATCACTGAACCGGAATTGATAGCTATTTAGGCCGATTTCACACAGTAAACGCATGTAAAGCACACAAAAAATAAACATATACATAACAACGCGTAAAAACATGTTGTTAAAAATGTGCAAAACATTTGCTATTTAAATTAAATTAACGATGTGGTCATCATGAATATCCGGTGCCCCCCTTCCCCCTCCCCCCGAAGCCGCCGGATAATGATCCGGCTGCTTCGAAAATCGATGATCGATAATGTAATCGATGATCTTCTGTCGCTGTCGTTTTAAGACCGCAGCGTTACCGAATGGCACTGCACTTTTTCCGAAAACGCCCTCCACCCGTACCACCGCAAGCCGCCGCTACGCCCGGCCGCCTTTGTCTCCCCACCTTCGCGTGTTTAACGCGCTCGAAAACAGGGCGCTCATTGGGGGGGTGGGGGACGCTCGGAAACTGAATATTTATTTGGGCTGGGAAAACCCCGATGAGCTATGAAGCTTTTTAGGAGATGTTAACTACCTCGCCTGGTATACAGGAGGTCGTCGTGGGTTCAATCTAGACCCTGACGCCTGCTGCTGTATATTTGGAGTCTGTGTGTGTCTCTCTCCCCGTGCTCGCGTGTATTTTTCCTCGGGGTCCTCCGGTTTTCCCCTCCACATTGAGAAACGCGCGTTTAGAGTATTTGCCCGCTATACATTCCGATGCGATAAGCCACTTCGTTGAGCTATCATTTCTGAGAATAAACTACGTTTTGCCCAGCGGGGCTTTACCTGGGAAAAGAAAAATCTTTATTATTTTAATCGTTTTTAGTTTTACAACGACAAGCAATACAAATACCCAAACATAAAGCTCTTTTCGCAGATGTCCAGTAGGGGCTAACCATGAAGTTACAGCCACAATACAAAGTTAAAAGTGTATGATAGGTAAGCAAGTTATTACATTTAACTAAATACATGAGCATACAAAATATGTAAACTGCACGAGTACATACATTCCTGCGATTTTTCAATAACTAAATGCAATATTTGTCAAGGCAGTAAAACAACAACAGTTCCAGACGACAGCAGTCTCTCAATAACGTTGCACATTTAAAACAGAACTGTCGGTGGTCAGCATCAGGGTTACAAATCACAGTTTGCCAATGCGGTTCTATCCAGCACCAGTTTTCAGCTTCGGAATAAGTTTTTGACAGGGAGGGGGTGCGTTGGGTTGTTTCAAAACGTCGCTGCTGCAACGCCCAAGGGCTTCTCCACCGACTCTTATTCTTGTTGCCGGGATAGTTTAACGGCGATTCGATTCGACCTTGGGGGGAGGGAGAAGCCGGGGAACCGATTCAGATATCGGACGAGCTTAGAACCGGTCCCGAGTTCGATTCCCGCTCACGGCCACCAACACTAGTGACGATTATCTGATTCGGACCTGGGCCTCCCCTCGGTCGACTCAGCCTAAAAATTAGTAACATAATGCGATGTGTAAACTTCGCCACTCGGGAAGCAAGGCAGCCGCTTGTGTGCCATGCCGACCTTCATAGATGCTCGCTAACAGCACTTGCCCCAACAGTCTGCTAAGGCTACACGGGGATCTTTGTCTTTGTTTGTTTGGTGGCTACGCGGCTGCACGTGGCTGCCTGTAACCCAGATGTGTGGAGATGCTGTGAGACTCCCATTCCTAAAACGAATCGATTTTAATTTGACCAGGTAAGGCCCACTGAGCGATGTCGCTCTTCTTCAGAAGCGACCTGGCCACAAATGATAGCTCAACGAAGTGGCACATCGACGCGTGTAAATGTAGAGCCGCTGTAAACGTAGCAGCTCTAAACGCACTTTCCAGGGCGTGGTGATGGCTCACCAATCACCTCGTTTGCCGTGCCCGGCCTTCATAGGCACTCACCGAAAGCACTTTCGCCAACAGTCTGTTCATAGGCTGCACGGAGGATCTTTGTCTTGGGGGCAAGGCCGTAGCCGTGGAGTCAACATTGGGGGGGACAAAATCTTCCAGGGGGTCTGGGGGTCCCCCCCCCCCGCCCCATGAAAAAAATTCTAAATTTGAAACGAATTTCCTGCCATTTCCTGCCTAAAATCGTTTAAAAATCACTAACATAGGATTGACTTTTTAAAATACAATAACCCACATACTCTTTTTACAATAATGTCTAATCGTGTATTGTATTAAATTGCTCAGTTCTTTCTTTTTTATACCTTTTCTTGTTTCATTGTATGTCATAGCAGAGATTCGGGATTAATAAAGTACAACCATAACCACAATCATATGAATAGAAATCTATTTTATTGCAATATATTGGGGGGAGGGGACATTTTGAGCATATTTGAATATTTATTGGGGGGGGGGGATGTGTGTCCCCCCCCCCAATATATATTATAATTACGGCCTTGCTTGGGGGGTATGGGGGTTGAGATTAACGAGTCGATCCCAGAACTTGCCGGGTTCCCATAACGCAGCCGCACCAGCCGCTGAGCCGCCGCTCACCCAACCCAACCACCCCGCCCGCCCGCCCGCCCGCCGCAGGGTCACGAACCGCACCTTGGGGCTGATGCTGGTGCTCTGCTGGCTCGGAGCGGCCCTCTTCACGGCGCCCACCCTCATCAGCCTGGTGCCCACGTGGTCGCGCGGCGTCATCGAGCGCGTGGGCTGCCCGGACGACTGTTCGTTCTTCGTGAGCGTGGGCTTCCACTTCTTCTTCGGCGAGACCACCTACCTCGTCTCGCTCGTCACCGTCATCGGCGTCTACGCCAAGATCTACGTGGTGGCTCGCAGGCAGGCGCGGCAGATCCAAGCCAACACCACCACCAGCAACAGCAACAGCAAATCCGCGTGGTCCAATATGAAACGAGAACACAACGCGGCCAAGACCCTCGGTGCCATCATCGGCGTCTTCATGTTCGCGTGGCTGCCCTTCGTGGTGGTGGTCACCACGACGCCCGGCGTGACGAGCGTCGCCGTCGCCGTGGCGTTGGAGGTCACCATGTGGATGGGCTACGCGAGCTCGGCGGTGAACCCGTTCCTATACGCGCTGCTCAACCGCCACTTCCGCGCCGCCTTCCGCGACGTCCTCTGCCTGAGGGGCGCCACCGGGGACAGGCGGACGGGCTCGGCCGCGGAGCTCGACTGACGGCGGGGAGAGTTGGGGTGGAGGCGGGGGGGAGAGAGATCGGGAGAGAGATGGGGAGAGAGATGGGGCGAGAGATGGGGTGGGAGATGGGGGGAGAGAGATGGGGAGAGAGAGATGGGGGAGAGAGATGGGGGGAGAGATGGGGTGGGAGATGGGGAGAGAGAGATGGGGAGAGAGATGGGGGGAGAAATGGGGTGGGAGATGGGAGGAGAGAGATAGGGAGAGAGAGATGGGGAGAGAGAGATGGGAGAGAGATGGGGGGAGAGATGGGGTGGAAGATGGGGAGAGAGAGATGGGGAGAGAGATGGGGAGAGAGAGATGGGGAGAGAGATGGGGGGAGAGATGGGAGGAGAGAGATGGGGAGAGAGAGATGGGGAGAGAGATGGGGGAGAGATGGGGTGAGAGATGGGGTGGGAGATGGTGTGGAAGATGGGGAGAGAGATGGGGGGAGAGATGGGAGGAGATAGATGGGGAGAGAGAGATGGGGAGAGAGATTGGGGGAGAGATGTGGGGAGAGATGGGGTGGAGGCGGGTGAGAGATGGGAGAGAGATGGGGTGGGAGATGGGGCGAGAGAGATGGGAGGAGAGCGATGGGGAGAGATATGGGGGTGGGCGGTGTGGGAGATATAGGGTGGCAGAGATGGGTTGGAGAGATGGGGAGAGAGTTGGGGGGATAGATGGGGTGAGAGATGGGGTTGGAGATGGGGGGATAGATGGGGTGAGAGAGATGGAGAGAGAGATGGGGGGGGGAGATTGGGTCAGAGATGGGTTGGAGAGATGTGGGGGGGGGGGGGCAGATGGAATGAGAGAGATGGGGTGGGAAAGATGGGGGAGATGGGGTGGGAGAGAGCTATTAAACTCCTTTTCACAGATGTCCAGTGGAGACGGGGGGAGTGGTGGGGAGGCAGAGACAGGGAGAGAGTAGCTTTGTCGTGGACGCCATGTGGTGGTGGTGGTGGTGTTGGCCCTCGTTTGCCGTGCCGGCCTTCATAGTTGCTACTCGCAAACAGCGCTTGCCCCAAAAGTCTGTTGAAGGCTATACGGGGGATCTTTGTCTTTGGTGTATGGGGCGAACATGTGAACCGGTGCTAGGCCTCACCCTAGGTCGACTCAGCCTTAAATAAGTACCTGGTGCGGTGTGTAAACATCAGCATTGGGGAGTCCACAACGGCGACTGGCGTGGTCGTGCTGTCCACCCACCCCCTGGTGCGCCTTGCCGGCCTTCATCGGCGTGTCTGACCTCTAGGCGACTGGGCGTGTCTGACCTCTGACCCATTCGGCATGTCTGACCTCTGACCCACTCGGCGTGTCTGACCTCTGACCCACTGGGTGTGTTTGACCTTTGACCCACTGGGCGTGTTTGACCTCCGAGCCACTGGGCGTGTTTGACCTCTGAGTCACTCGGCGTGTCTGACCTCTGAGCCACTCGGCGTGTCTGACCTCTGAGTCACTCGGCGTGTCTGACCTTTGACCCACTCGGCGTGTCTGACCTCTGACCCACTCGGCGTGTCTGACCTCTGAGCCACTGGGCGTGTGTGACCTCTGACCCACTCGGCGTGTCTGACCTCTGACTCACTCGGCGTGTCTGACCTCTGACCCACTGGGCGTGTTTGACCTTTGACCCACTGGGCGTGTTTGACCTCTGAGTCACTCGCAGTGTTTGACCTCTGAGCCACTCGGCGTGTCTGACCTCTGAGCAACTGGGCGTGTCTGACCTCTGACCCACTGGGTGTGTCTGACCTCTGACCCACTCGGCGTGTCTGACCTCTGACCCACTCGGCGTGTCTGACCTCTGAGCCACTGGGCGTGTGTGACCTCTGACCCACTCGGCGTGTCTGACCTCTGACTCACTCGGCGTGTCTGACCTCTGACCCACTGGGCGTGTTTGACCTTTGACCCACTGGGCGTGTTTGACCTCTGAGTCACTCGCAGTGTTTGACCTCTGAGCCACTCGGCGTCTGACCTCTGAGCAACTGGGCGTGTTTGACCTCTGACCCACTGGGTGTGTCTGACCTCTGACCCACTCGGCGTGTCTGACCTCTGACCCACTCGGCGTGTCTGACCTCTGAGCCATTGGACATGTCTGACCTCTGGGCCACTCGGCGTGTCTGACCTCTGACCCACTCGGCGTGTCTGACCTCTGACCCACTGGGCGTGTCTGACCTCTGACCCACTCGGCGTGTCTGACCTCTGGGCCACTCGGCGTGTCTGACCTCTGACCCACTCGGCGTGTCTGACCTCTGACCCACTGGGCGTGTCTGACCTCTGAGCCACTCGGCGTGTCTGACCTCTCAGTAACTCCACCTCCTGCTGCCAATGTTGATGAGGATGATGATTTGGATGATGATGATGACGATGATGGTGTTGTGTCTGATTAACTTATTTTGCACAGACGAATGCATTTAGTCACACGCACCCAACAAAAACACACACACGTACACACAATTGATATAGATACCCCGTATTCCGATAACAGTCTGTTGGGGCAAGTGCTGTTAGCAAGCATCACACGTATTCGTATGTATGTTGAACTTCTTTCGCACCGTACGTAGCCAACCTTACCCCCAAACCATGTAAATATTCACACGTGATTACGTAATCGTGCCCCCCCCCCACCCCTCCCCACACCCCTCCTTGCCCCCCTCCCCCTTACAGACAGGCAAGAGAGAGGGTTCTTAGCTATGCATTACACCCTGTCGGTCCGTCCATCCGTCCTTGTGTGTTCGTGGGGTCATGAAAACTCATGTACATGGACTCCTCTGCTTACGTACATTCGATTAACGAACTTTCAGAGATACGAACAAACATGTCCGTATGTCCAGTTGCCTGTTCGGACCGAGAGTCGTAAGTTCACCTGCTACGCAATAGATGGCGGTGATGGCATCTACTTCTGCAGAACGTGAAAAACCAGCGGCATCTACAGCTACAGGAGATTGTACAGCTTTAAAAGCCATTCTCCATGTTTAATGTACACGCCGTACAACAGTGTTTGGAATCGACAGGAGTAAAGTTGGGTTGACGAACAAATCGACTTACGAACAGATCACTGGAACCTAACGCCTTCGTGAGTAGATGAGTCCCTGTAGAATTGATCCGACACGAATGGGACTCGAGTGTGAAGTCGCGTGGCTATTAGAGACTCCGCCGATAGAAACACTGGCCGAGTCATTTTTGTGAAACTATGTATTTAAACTTTTCTTTATTTTACCAGCGTAGTAATATAATAATTAATAGCACTAAATTGTTAATTTAACTACTTTTAAGTTGACTGATGTGAAATACGAAAAGCGCTTTTTCGTCCCGGGGCATACGTCATGGTATCCGTGTACTTTTTTAACCGTAAACGCCATGGTTTGTCAGTTTAAAAGGTCACAAGATATCCGAGCAAGACAGACACGCAGACACACACGCACACAGACAGACAGACACGATAAGCCACATATAAACCTATGGACTTGGAGACCCACGCATAAACGCACATAGAGACCCAGGGACTCACACATAGACTCACGTACAGGGACTGACAGATGACTCACATAGAGACCCAGGAACTCGGAGACCCATACATAGACTCACATAGGTCGCTTCTGCAAAAGAGCTGTATAGCTCAGTGGGCCTTACCCGGTAAAAGAAAAGATTTTGACTTCCTGTACACCAGGCGAAGTAGTTAATATCTCGCCACCGCGGGGACCCCGACCTTGCCCTCTCTCCCTCACGGGTGTACAGAGCCCGTGGCACCACGGGAGATCGATCAGATGTGCGGGGTCCAACGACCCGTCGAGCCGCGCATTCATCTGCCCATTCGCATTCCCATATTAAACAAAGGCACAATGGCAGAGGCTCGCCTGTTGCATTGGCTTGGTCGGCTTGCAAACAAAGAAAATCAGCTCTCTGCCTCATAGAGGCAAGGAGTTGACGACTCAGCAATGCGTGTGTAATGACTGGGAATGTCACTGTGTGGTGCCGGGCCTGCGAGGCCACGGCGGGGTGTATACTGTTGGGTGTACACTCCAGACACGGGATGTAGTACCAGCCCTAGTGGGGGCTTGGGTGAGCGCTGGTTCAGCGTGGTGGCACCACGCACAGCGTGCGGTGCGGGCTCCCGTTGAGAGAGCGAGAGAGTGTCAGCCAGCTAGGGTTATGTTGAGGGGCATGATACTCTGGCTGACCTGGGGACATGTGACCGGATGATACTGGAGGGGGGCCACCGGTGGAGGGGGCCAATGGGTGGTCACATGGTCCGAGAAGAACTCTCGAGAGAGATCGAGAAGGTGGGCGGGCAAGAGGCGGAGCCAGCCCCAGCCCAGCCCGATATAAGTGGGGCCCTGTGAGGGGCTCGGGGTTCTTACTGTTTGAGAGGCAGCAGATCCACGTCAAGCTTGAAGAAGCTTCCAGCCACGCGGTCCGGGACCCAGCTTGTGGTCCGGACCGGGATAGTGGAACCGTGTCTAGTTCCGCCATAGCGTGGTTAGTTGGGTGGTCACCACCCGAGAGTGTGTTGTGTTAATAGCCTCGAGTATGTTGTGCTAAGAGTTTAATAAAACGTGTTGCTCCCAAAAGAATGTCTGCGACTCAGTTGGACTCCCTACAACTAGTGTCGGTAGTGGCCATCTTGCTAGGAAATAGCTAGCGGTACACAGTCATGTCTACACATCGCAGAGTTCATACACGGGCATTGGACGATGAAGACAATGAAGAGCTGATTCCGCCCACGGCCGCCGACGACGGAGCGGAGGCGCTGCCAGCGGAGAAGAGCGCCGTCGGTGCACGCGGCGCCTCGCCATCGTTGGAGGTGCTTCTTCAGATGGCGTCCTTTATCTGCTGCGGCGAAAGAGGGAGTGGCAGAGTCGTCTGGATGGAGCGACTCGGCCGGCATTTTACAAAGGGCGGGAACGTCGGCGCAGCCCGCGCTCGCGGCCGCCATTTTACCACCAAGCTTGAAGCGGAGCTGTCCTCGCTGATGGACATCCCATAGCTCTGCCGCTGACTGCCCTTCATTAGAGAATTTATTGCTGCCAGCGGTGACTGGGTAGCGTTTAAGCGGCGATTTCTCACCATTGCCAACTTGGTGGGATGGACGGAGGCGCTGAGAGCGCTGTCCGCCACCCTTGACGACGATGCCTTGGCGCCATTCCTCGCCATCCTGCCGACTGAACAATCCACCCTCACGCAGGCGTTCGACCAGATGTCAGCTGTTTTTGAGCCTCCGTTGAACACCCGTCAAAAGTTCGCTATAAGACGTAAAGGGGAGGGTGAGTCGGCTCTCGCCCACCGTAGTGCGCGACGGTCTTGACGCCTTAGTCCTCGACCTCTATGCTGTGCTTCCCGCTGAGGACGATGCGGTGTCTTCACTCTGGGTCACCAGGTGCATCCAGGCGCAGCAGACACTGCACCGCGACAGAGTGTTGGTGGCGTGCGCCACATCCTCCACAGAGCCGGAGGCCTACCACGGAGACTGAGCCTGTTCTTGCATGCTTGCTGCAACAGCGGGGTGGCATCCATCAGGGTGCTGACTATCGGTGGAGGGATGACAGGCGATGGGCGAGGTCTTCATCGTCCCACTCTAGGAGTGGCTGGGCTGTCTGCTACAACTGCAGCCTGCCGAGGCACGTCAAGTCAGGCTGTTGGGTTCCTCGACGTTGGCCCCTGGGAAGTCCGCCTTCCTACGACTCTCTGCTTCATAAGGTGAGTCGCAGCGCACCCACACTCGGCCCCGGGGTTCACTTCACTCATCGGGGGGGTCCTGTTTGGGTCGGGGTCGCGCGCGGGTTCGGGGGGAGTCGGAATGTGTTTGTGACGTGCGCTCGCTCTGACCGGATCAGTGGTCGGAGCTGGCCCATCGAGTGGTCGCGGCGGCCGCGGGTTTGTCGGCCGTGCTCGTTGATACTGGCGCGTCTTCGACCATTATTTCCGAACTTATCTATAACATTTTACCTCCCCGGTGTCGCGTTTTGGAACCTGTGAATGGTCTGTGTTTTGCCGCCAATGGTGGATCATTGGGAATAATCGGACGGATAATGACTGAGTTGCGTATCGCCGATGTCAAATTGTCGGGCCACATTTTGGTTTCTACAGCCCTAGCTGTCCCGTGTTTGCTCAGGACCAATTTTCTAGGCAAGATGCCCGTGAAGATTTGTGTTGATCAGGGCTGTCTGGAATTGCTGTCGTGATGGCGTATGGAATTTCTTCTATCGCCGAATCGTATGTCTTCCGCTAACGCTACGGTGCAGGCTATTGCTTGCCGTACAGTGTGGATTCCGCCTGGTGTACAAAGGTTAGTGCCCCTCTGGTTGCGAAAACTGCTCGATGTGCGCACAGCGGATGAGGGTGTTGTTTGGGGCCCTGCAATAAACTCAATCGTGGTATGTCGCTAGTGGCAGCCCAGGCATTGGTGTCCCAGGACCAAGAACCTTTCATTCAGGTTCTTAATGCTGGGCCGGACACAATGGTCATCCAGAAGGGTAACGTGCTAGCACATGCTTTGTCGGTGCGTCCAGAGAGGGACATTGTGGGAAGTGTCGGAGTCGGCACTCAGGCTCGTGGGTCCGGGATGTGGATGAGGGATGGATTGATAAACTTTGCTTTGAGTGTGGTGATTTATATATGAGACAAAGGGGGAAGCTGCGTGATCTCTTGCGTGAATTTTCTGACATTTTTAGTAAAAGTCTATTTGATTTTGGCCGCACGTCCCTTTTGAGGCACATATTGATATGGGCGATGCTGCCCTCATTCGGCAAAATCCTTTCCGCTTGAGCCCGGACGAAAAGGAACATGTTCATGTGGCAGTTGATGAGATGATGGCCGCGGACATCATCTCACCATCCACCAGTCCATGGGGTGCCCCGATCGTGCTTGTCAAGAAGCACAATGGCAGCTTGCGATGTTGTGTTGATTTCCGCAAGCTCAAACGGTTTCCGTCATGGATACATACCCCTTGCCGCATATGGACGGTTCCCTGGATGCGCTGACGGGAGCACGGTTCTTTTCTATCCTTGACTTATCGGGATTTTGGCAATTGCCGCTCGATGATGCTTCCAAGCCCAAGACAGCCTTTCGTATGCCGCAAGGGTTGTTTGAATTTAACTGGCTCCCTATGGGCCTCCACTCTGCGCCAGCCATGTTTCAGAGGCTGATGGAGCTGGTTTTAGCGTGCCTCCAGTGGGATTTGTGCCTAATACATTTGGACGATGTTATTGTCTTCGGTCGTACATTCGATGAACATTTGGATCGCTTGTGGGCTGTTTTCCTTAAGATGCGTGCGGCCGACCTGAAATATAAACCACAGAATTGTCACTTCCTCGAAAATCGGTTCGATATTTGGGTCACATAGTCAGTGAATCGGGTATCGCTACAGGTCCGGAGAAGATGGCATGTGTCCGCACGTGGCCGACACCCACCTCGGCGATCTGTCGCCGGTTTTGCATCCATTGCAAAGCATCTCCATGCCTTGACTGCTAAGAGGCAAAAATTTTATTGGGGGGAGGAGGAGGAAGCCGCATTCCGCTCCATTCGCGATGGGCTGGTCAACGCCCCTCCCCTGTGTTATCCGATTTTTCATTACCGTTAGTTTTGGATACAGACGCCAGTAATACCGGTATTGGTGCGGTATTATCTCAAGTTGTCAATGGCATGGAGCATGTGGTCGCTTATGGGCAGGGTGCTGTCCCCGGCCGAGTAGCGGTACTGCGTTACGCGCCGGGAATTGTTGGCCATTGTGGTTTTCTTACAGCAATACTGGCATTATCTGTACAGCAGCCATTTCGAGGTGCGCTCCGACCACGCAGCACTCCAATCCTGCAGGATTTTTCTTTCCGTGTTACGTATCGCAAAAGTTCTTGTCACACGAACGCCGATGCCCTTTCATGATTGCCCGCGGATGGCGGGTGTGCATGCTTTTTTGGGTTCCGGTCTTTGTCGACCGACCGAGTCAACCTCCCCCCCAATCTCGTTGCGTCCACCCCGGACACGATGGGCGGGTCGGGCGATGTCCCGGACGTGCGGAATGCAGTAATAGGGTTGGACTACGAAGTGTGGGGGCGCTTGCAGGCAGAGGATGCGTTCTTGCTTAAATTACAACGGTGAGTCAGAGAGACCGCCGGTGAGGCGGCTACTCATGGTGTAGCCTCGGTTGTCCTGCGAGGCGGACTGCTCATGCACTGGGACGCCATTGTTGTTCTTACCGCTCTGCATGGCGAGGTTGTTTGGGCCGTCCATAAACGTCTATTACATCTGGATATTTATTGGCTGACCATGGCCCCGGACGTTGAAAATTTGCTTAAAGGTTGCTTGAATTGTGTGCGGCGGAAGCCACCGGCGAAATATTGTTGCCCTCCACTGCAATCTATTCAGGTGTCGCGAAATCAACGAGCTGGTTGCCCTCGATATTCCCGGTCCATTTCCAACTTCTGCGCGGGGCAACAAATACTTGCTCGTTGGCGTTGAGTATTTCTCACGCTGGCCTATGGCCTAGCCGTTCCCAAATCAATTGGATATAGCTGTGACCAAGGCGTTCCTTAATGGCTATGTCCTAGATAAGTGTGCCCCCGAGTGCTTTTTGACTGATCAAGGAGTAATAAAGGTCGTTGAAGCGACTTCTGGAATCCGGTCTTTATTCCTCTTTCATTACAACACTCCTTCACGCTGCTGACAGACAGCGTGAGAGGGATAAAAGAGAGAGACGCGCGCAGCCACGTGGCAGCCTGGACCCCCGCTCTCGCGTGGCTTCTTTCCTTCGTTCGTTCCAGTTCTGACCACGTGTTGTTCGTCTCCACCCCTATTCAATACCCGGGTCACGTGGTACGTTTCCACCAATCCTGATTAGCCTCTATGGAATCTTCCAGACTCCACCGTAGGCTCCCGGGACCACGCCCCTGACTCGTCTCCCCATTGGCTGTGGCTAAAGCCAGCAGAACCAATCCTCTATTTACAGCTGTCACCTTTCCATTACGTCAGGGCCACGCCCCTAGGCTTCCCCCCATTGGCTATGGACTAGGACCGGCAGAGCCAATCATTGTGATGAGTTGTAATCCATCAACGACCCGGATATATCCTCACATTACAAAGGTAAACATTTTCTTCGAAACTGCCGCGTGAGGTTTGCGATTTGATGGGGACAAAGAAGGTGCGCACATCACCATACCATCCGCAGATGGATGGCATGGTCGTACGCCTGAACAGAACGCTGACCTCCATGTTGAGTCACCTGGTCAGCGAGTCACAGCTGGATTGGGACTTGTATATCCCTGCGGTTCTCGCCGCCTACAGGATGGCCCCTCATACGTCCAACGGCTACTCTCCCTTCTTTTTGATGTATGGACGGGATGATCCTCCCATCAACGTACAGTTGCAGGCCCCACTGGCCGTGAAAGTGTCAAAAATTTCGGATTCCGTTCGTTTCACTCTTGCAAAGCTCTCCAAAGCACAGGAAGCTTCCAGGGTCAACTCCCAAGACAGTTGGCTAACCAGCGGCTGAAGGGGGCTCGTGTTTTCCTGTGCAATTGGTCGCCGGGTAACAGGGCCTGGTTGCATTGTCCGCAGGTGCCCGTGGGCACATCCCCTAAATTGCTGCAAACCTGGAGGGGGCCGGTTGATGTTGTTCGGATCGTGCGTCCACAATGTGTCCAAATTCGGCTTGGTAAGCGAAGTTGGTTTGTTCACCCCTCTCGTCTGAATCCGTTTATTGTGCCACGTGAATTTGTTTGAGCTCCATATCGCAGGGGTCGAGTGTCGGATGTGCTCGACGAGCTGGGGCATGCATCTGCTGATGCTGGTCCTCAGGACAGTGGTTCTGTCCCGCCCCCAGGCGCTGCGTGATTGATGCCTCGCACGCGGCCGCTCGTGTCGGCCTCGCGTGCCCCGGACGTGGAAGGTCAGACGGTCCGGCCTACTGCTCTTTGTGAGGAGCCAGCTTCGTCCAATCGATTGCTCATTTCCCCCGGGTCGTCCAGGGCAGATGAGCCCAACCCCCCTGGAGGCCCGGCATCGCGGACTCGCTTAAAGACTCGGGTTGCATAATCCCCGCACGTTGCACACTCCCACGCCATGATTGGTTATCGCGCTCGCGTAAGTCATAGCTGATCCTGCTCGCCATTGAGCTCACGAGCGTTGTTACACGTTGAGAGTGGGAGATGTTGATGGCGGGAGCCCTGCATGTCGCAATTGGTATTGTTGTTGTTCTGCATTATTTTTGTTAGCCAGTGTATAATTGTACAGGTGGCTTTGGATATTTATTGCTTGTTTTGTTATTGTTGGAGCACACATGCGTTATCTTGTATATATATATTTCGTCGTTGCTTCCTTAAGGAGAAGTTGACAGCCGGGATGGTTGAGTGGTAAGGAGCGGGGGGGGGGGGGGGGGTGATGTAGTGACTGGGAATGTCACTGTGTGGTGCGTGCCTGCAAGGCCATGGCGGGATGTATAATGTTGTGTGTACACCCCGGACACGGGGTGTAGTACCAGCCCTAGTGGGGGCTTGGGAGAGCGCTGGTTAAGCGCAGTGGTACCATGCACAGTGTGCGGTGCGGGCTCCCGTTGAGAGAGCGAGAGAGTGTCAGCCAGCTAGGGTTATGTTGAGGGGCATGATACTCTGGCTGACCTGGGGACATGTGACCGGATGACACTGGAGGGGGGCCACCGGTGGAGGGGGCCAATGGATGGTCACATGGTCCGGGAAGAACTCTCGAGAGCCTTCGGGCAAGGGCGAGAGCGATCGAGAAGGTGGGCGGGGCGAGAGGCGGAGCCAGCCCCAGCCCGGCCTGATATAAGGGGCCCCTGTGAGGGGCTCGGGGTTCTTACTGTTGGGGAGGCAGGAGATCCACGTCAAGCTTGAAGAAGCCTCCAGCCATGCGGTCCGGGACCCAGCTTGTGGTCTGGACCGGGATAGTGGAACCGTGTCTAGTTCCGCCGTAGCATGGTTAGTTGGGTGGTCACCACCCGAGTGTGTGTTGTGTTAATAGCCTGGAGTGTGTTGTGTCAATAGCCCTAGAGTATGTTGTGCTAAGAGTTTAATAAAACGTGTTAATCTCTAAGACAACGTTTGCGATTCAGTTGGACTCACTACACGTGTAAAGAAAATCGCCGATCTGACAAAAAAAACCGCACAGATATTAATTTAATCACGACCCCCCCTCGCCCTTATCCCCCACTACCTCCCTCCCCCTCCAACCTCCCCCCCCCCTCACCCCCTCGAGTCACTAAGAGTAAAATTACCCCGATCGGCTCTCGGCGGGATATTAGCCCGAACGCTCCAGGCAAGGGAGCCACTCGTGCTCATTAGCGGCACCTCCCTGGGCTGCAGACACCTGGCGGCGGGGGGGGGGGGGGTCGCGATGCTATGATACGATATGGCACCATCGAACGATATCGTCTGTATTGTTAATACCATCATTGCGCTTGTTAGCCAGGACATGTATGTATGTATGCATGTATGTATGCTAAACTTATTTTGCACCCCACGTAGCCAACCGCTCCAATCTAAAACTAAACTACAATTTTTTTTATTTGTACCAGGTACGGTCGCGCTGAGCTACGTAGCTCCTTCTGAGAAGCGAGCAGGCTGTCACAAACAAGAGCTCAATGAAGTGGCTCATATAGCAGCCAAATGCTCTGCAATCGCATGTTGTCTAAATATGGACGAAAACACTGAAGGAACCCGGAGAAAAATACACGCGGATATATACAGCAGCAGGCGTCAGGGTCGGGATCGAGCCCACGACCTCATGTATACCAGGCGAGGTAGTTAACATCTCCTAGCCACCGTGATGATGATATGAGAGAGAGAGAGACACGCAGACTCCACATATACAGCAGGCGTCAGGGTCGGGATCGAACCCACGACCTCCTGTATACCAGGCGAGGTAGTTAACATCTCCTAGCCACCGTGATGATGATATGAGAGAGAGAGACACGCAGACTCCACATATACAGCAGCAGGCGTCAGGGTCGAGATCGAACCCACGACCTCCTGTATACCAGGCGAGGTAGTTAACATATCCTAGCCACCGTGATGATGATATGAGAGAGAGAGACACGCAGCCTCCACATATACAGCAGGCGTCAGGGTCGGGATCGAACCCACGACCTCCTGTATACCAGGCGAGGTAATCCTAGCCACCATGATGATGATATGAGAGAGAGAGAGAGAGACACGCAAACTACAAATACACAGCAGCAGGCGTCAGGGTCGGGATCGAACCCACGACCGCCTGTATACCAGGCGAGGTAGTTAACATCTCCTAACCACCGTGATGATAATATGAGAGAGAGAAAGACACGCAAACTACAAATACACAGCAGCAGGCGTCAGGGTCGGGATCGAACCCACGACCGCCTATATTCCAGGCGAGGTAGTTAACATCTCATAGCCACCGTGGCGATACATCAGAAGTTCTCGGAAAGGGCAAGAAAAGCCTCATTTAGCCTCGTGACTGATTCTGCTGGGAGGGGGGGGTCCTGCAAGGGAAGAGGAGAGGGCTGGATTCTCGGTGGCAGGAGAAATAAGTGTGAAAACTAAGTTATAATTGAGAATATCCTCCAGAGACACCCCCATCCCCGCTCACCCCCCCCTCCCTCTAACCCCTCCTCCTACCCCCCCACTCTTATTCACACTCCCTATTACCCCCCCCTCTCTTATCTACCCCCTCTCTCTCAACTCCTCCTTTCCCCCCCCCTCACCCCCTCCCTGTTACCCCCCTTCTCTCTCACCCCTTCCTCCCCCTTACCCCCACTCCCTCTCACTCCACCCCCTCTTACCCCGCTCTCATTCACCCCCGCGCCTTCTTACTCCCCTCCCTCTCACCTCCCTCTTACCCTCTCCTCCCTTTCCCCCACGACCCCATGAGAATGCGGATGCCCCCTTAAATAAAGTGCGGACACACACATAGACAGGACACACACACAGAGCCAAGACATAGCCACGACACACATACAGGCAGACGCATTCACACTCCGAACCTGCAACCCCTTTCGCCGGTGCCCCCGTGTCAAGCTTGGTGAGTAAAGATTTGTACCAGCATCACGATGGATGGTTAAACATAAACTCTCGCCTTGATACGATTAACTACGTTTCATTTTAACCGGGCTCTACTAAGCTGCTGTGTAGCTATTTTTCAGAAGCGACCTGGCCACAAATGATAGCCCAACGCGTGGTAATGCAAGCGGTCAAACACTCTAAACGTGCGGTTAAAAATGTGGAGCGAAAGAGCAGAGGATTCGAAGGAAAATCCACTCGACCACGGGGAGAGAGAGACACGCAAACTCCAAATACACAGCAGCAGGCGTCACGGTCGGTATCGTGCCCACGACCTCCTGTATACCAGGCGAGGTCGTTAACATTTCGCCACCGTGGCGCCCTACAAGTTGTGGGGTTTTAAATATAGAGTAGGTCATCTGTAGCGTCTCTACTCTGAGTATTTCTACGCGAGTCTATGGGTCTCTGAGTCTCTGGGTCTCTATGTGAGTCTATGTGTCGGTCGCTGAGTCCCTGGGTCTCTATGTGAGTCAATGTGTTTATCTCTGAGTCACTGGGTCTCTGTGAGTCTATGTGTGGGTCTCCGGGTCCCTGGATCTCTATGTGAGTCTATGTGTGAGTTCCTGGATCTCCATGTAATTTATTGATGGTGGAGTGTACATTTCACGAGGTGGAGGCTGATATAACACCTTTATTCCTTCAGGGTGATGGTCAGGCCAAAAACATGATCTGCCTTCTCCGCGTGTACAAAAAGTGCAAAGTCATTTGCGAAAAGCAGTTCCAGAACATATTGCTCCATGGTTTTGTTGTTAGCAAAGAGACGTCGAAGTTTGAAAAGACTGCCATCTGTCCAAAATCTGATGTAGAGGGCCCTCGAGGGCAGCGTACTTCAATAGGGAGGATTACCGTTGGTAGGGCGTAACAGCACGAGAGGATAACGCGCTGCGCTACGAACCCGGCGACTTGGATTCGATTCCAGCTCACGGCCAACATCAGTAGAGATTATCTGAACCGGTCCTCGGCCTCCAATAGGTAGACTCAGTCTTAAACGAGTACCTGGTTGTTTTAATATTGATGTTTATTTTTTTTACTTAGGGGGCCTTTATAACATGTGCTACATGCCCCGCACTAGTTTAATCCGGCAACTGTCTGTGAGACTGTCCAGAAGTGCATTTCCTTCCTCCTTGTACACTTCGGCTGCGATCCCATCGATACCGGGTGCCTTGTGTGATTTGAGCTTCTTGATGGCAGATGCAATCTCTGCCCGTGTTGGTGGCGTGTCCTGTTCAGTCCTCACTTCGCGTTGCTGGAACTTGGCTATGGATGCTGCTTGGACCGTCCGCTTGTCTGCGAAGAGACTGCTAAAGTTGTTTGACCAGCGATGCGTGATAGCTTCCTTGTCTGTCACAAGGGTTGTGCCATCTGATGATCTTAGGGGGTCCCGTGTCTGGTGCAAGGGTTCATACACTGAGCGTAGGGCCTCATAGAATGCTCACGTGTCCCCCATGTCTGCATACAGTTGTGTCCTTACTGCGAGGTCTGTTCACGAGTTTTGTTTAAGGACTCTCAGCTTTGTTTGCAAGGTTTTGCACGCAGCGCTGTATGCAGATGTTGCGGCTTGGTCATTGGGACAGGCAAGTAGTCTGGAATGACAGGACCGTTTAGTCTGGAAGAGTGATTCGATTTCCGGATCATTATCATCGAAGCAATCTTTGCGTTTCCTCATTGAGAAACCAACCACCTCCACAGCCATGTTCTGAAAATTCGTTTTAGATGTTTCCTCTGCTCTTCAGGGTCTCCATGCGTGATGTTCACTGAGCCTGGTCTTGAGCTTGTTCTGGAATTCCTCCCTTAACAGGGGGGGCTTCTCTACTTGGAGCTTCTTGGAGTGAAGACATTTCTTCTTGGGTGGTGGTTTGATCCTGAGGGTGACTTTTGCTCTGGCCAATCTGTGGCCTGTATATCAGTCAGCACTGGGCACGACTTTAGTGTGTAGTATGTCCCTTTCGTACTGTTGGCGGACAAGGATGTAATCCAGTAGATACCAGTGCTTGGAGCACAGGTGTCTCCACGTGGTCTTATATCTGGCTTTTTGTTGGCAAAGCACGTGTTTTATGCAGAGGTGGTGTTCTGCGCAGAGCTCCAGGTGCATAGGACCATTGTCGTTGCAGTTGCCAATTCCACGCTTGCCAAAGGCTTCCGTCTAGCGGTCATGGTTCTGATCGACTCTAGAGCCGAAGTCTCCCGTCACAAGAAGCATGTCTTTGTGATCAACCCCCTGTGAGAAGAGTTCCGAGGTCATGATAAAATGCTTCCCTGACGTCTTGATCAGCCTGTTAGGTTGGTGCACAAACACTGATTATGGTGGCAAATTGGTTACCCTGGATGGGTAGCCGTAGAGACATCAGGCGGTCTGAATGGCCAATTGGAAGGCTCAGGAGTTTGCCAGCGACGGTGTTCTTCGTCGTGAGTCCGACGCCCGAAAAAAGACATCTCTCCTCTTTGACTTTCCCTGACCAGAACAGAACGTATCCCGCCCCGTGTTCAGTCAGGGATCTCTGCTCTGCGAAGCGAACTTTGCCCTGTGCTGTGATGCCAATGCCAAGTCTGGCAAGCTCCCTTGCCACGAGAGTCGAGCGTCTTTGTGGTCGGTTGTTTTCATCCGAGTTCACCAATTGTGCGACTGTTCCAGCATGCAAATGTTGGGAAATTTGGTTTATTTTTGACCGCGTAAAGAGATGCCCATTGGCTGCGGTAAGCCTACCGGATGAGTTGAGGACAGCTTTGTTTCGGGCACCTTTTCTAGGCCTCTCTCCATCAGGAGCAAGCAGTGTTGTCCCAAGAAAAGGCTGCTTTGGTCTCACATGGTGCTGCCGGATGATGTTGATGATGATATTGTTGTTGACTCTAGTCAACAGTCAAACGACAAATATGGCCGAGCCGCCGACATGCAGGTTAAAAGCTGCGGCAGCCAGTGCCATCTTGCACCTACCGTTTCCACCTCTCCCCTATCGCTTGGAGGACTTTCCTCCCGCCTGCGCTAGAGTTGATTTAAAGCGCAGATCAGCTCGCGCACTCCGATCCCAATCTTTCGGCTCAGGGTTACTCCACAGTGGCTCAGCGAGCTAAGACGGCTATGGCAACTGGCAACCACAGAGCTGTCGGTTTTAATTCGAAGTGGCCTTCTCCTAGGTGAGTTGCAACACAAACCTATAGAGCCCTACCTGCCCAGGGGTGGGGATTAATAGGACACCTTGGATCGTACTTCGTCTGGGACCTCAACCGAGACCTTACCGCCATGGGAAACCCTATCAGGAGCATAACTCCCGACGGCTTCGCTCTCAGGGCCATTGGAACACTCAAAGCCTTTCCAGCACATCAAGGTGACGATCGTTGTAAAGGAGGCCCCGGGTATCTACGCGAGTCTATGTGTGGATCTCCGAGTCCCCTGGGTCTCTCGCTCACCGGCGGTCAGTTGCCTCCTTATAACTCCTCTGTCGCTACTACTACTATCACGGTTACTGTTCCTGTGAACTCTACTCGTTGATGAATACACTCGCGTTAAGCACTCGGGTCTACCAGACTGCTTCATCTCACCCACACCGTGATCAACCACCACACTTGCAGGCCACAACGCAGTCACTCACTCATCCACTCAGTCACCCACTCCACTCACACCAACTTGCCAACCCACCCAATCCACCCACCACACTGCAGGTCGCAACACTTCTCACGACTGGGACACGGACGCGGGGTGGCCTTCATCCAACGATGGATTGTACAGGGTCAGTTATTATTTAGAGGGCAGCCCGTCCTAGAGACGGGGCTTATCTTTTCTGTCTGCTCAGCCCCCTTCTCCCCTTACATGGGCTCTGTCCTGACTCTGCTCGCCACTCTCAAGAATCACCAGACGCCTGACACTGTTCACCACCTGATACTCTCACCAGATGCCAGAGGTCGCAAAGGGGTTTTGATTCCTTACCCGTACCCATACCCTGCCGCACCAGGGTCGCAAACGGGTACCCGTACCCGTACCCTACCCGATTCCCGGCTACCCGTACCCGGCCGGGTATCGGGTAAGGTACGGGTACCCGATTGCGACCTCTGGGATGAAGCCATGTTGCAGGCACGGGTGGGTTGATTCTAGGAACTTGAATTGTGAGAAGAGACAAGATATTGGGAAATGAGTGACAAACGGTTACTCACCTGTGACTCACGGCCCACCCGTACCCGTACCCGGCCGCACCAGGGTCGCAAACGGGTACCCGTACCCGGCCGGGTACGGGTAGCCGGGTATAGGGAAGGGTACGGGTATCGGGTACCCGATTACGACTTCTGCCAGATGCTCACCACCCACCTCTGCCATCACTGCCATTTACCAACCACTCAGCTGACATTTCACCTTTCCAAAATACCACTCACAAGACAGCTCACCACTGGTTAGACACTCACCAGGCACGCCCTTTGTTCGCACTCACCACCCTATAACCTCCTGAAGCGGAGCAGCCATCAACCAAACAATCACCAGCCACCAGCTTCATTATTCACAAACACACTCACCAGACCCACTCACCAAACACTCACCACACTGCACGCCTATGACAAGTAAAAATGTTGAACTACTACACCACGACACTAGCACACCCCACCGCTACACCACTACAAACCGCCACACCACAACACACCACACCACACGACACACCGCTACACAACACCGCTATGCCACTACTCGCCACTACACACAACTACACACCGCTACACCACCATCACAGCACACCAATACACCACTGCAATACACACCGACACACCACTACACTACAGACCGCTACACTACACCACTACACTACAGACCGCTACACCACACTGACACACCACTACACCGCCACAACACCCCACTGCACTGCTACACTATGCCACTAAACACCGCCACACCATACCAATAAACATCGCTACACAATACTACGCCACTATACACCACTGCAATACACACCGACACACCACTACACTACACACCATTACACTACAGACCGCTACACCACACTGACACACCGCTACACCACCACCACAGCACACCGCTACACACCACTACACATCACTGCAAAACACACCGACACACCACTACACTACACCACCACTACACCGCTACACACTGCTAAGGCTATACGCTGGAGTATATGTCTGTGTGCGAGTGGGTTACTGCCTGAGCCCAACTTGCGCACGTTGCTTCTCGAGATGACAACTACCGGTCAAAGGCGAGTTCGGCGAATCCCCATCCATCGACTTTTCTCATCTTGCTTCCATTCACGTTGCGCCTCGACACAAGGCGCCCGACGAGGAATGAACACATTTGTCCAGCAGAATCGTGCGATGAGATGAGCCGACGAGGATGGTGGCACATGGTGAACGCGACGATGTGTGTAATAGACGGCGGTGACAGTGGTAGTGGGTGGTTCATGATGATGAGTGCGAGGGATGGGTAGGGATTCTAAATTTGAAGCTTTCGTGACTGCAAGGATTCGTACGCTTTGGTTTTTTCGGTAAAGTCACGTAGGTAAAAAATAAAATAAATTAAATCACGACGTTTCGGAGGCAACACAAGCTTCCGCCTTCAGGTGGAACCCTTACAGCCAAAATCACTGTAGTGCGTGAAGAGAGCTAATATAGAAACCAGAGAGTATGGGTAGGGAAGTTTTGAAGAAGTACGATGATGATGATGGTGTTAATGAATAGGGAAAGGGGGGGGGGGAGTTGGAGTAATAAATGGAAAATCAGTGTTTAATGGCAGAACGATTCATGAAGAGTGAGGCTGATTGACGTGTCGGGGCAGATTGTTCCAGCGTAAGAGGGCCAGAAGCGAGAAGGGAATGGTCATTGGGCACAGGCGGGAGGAGGAGGAACACCAAATAACGTTTCCAGTTCCTTAGATTTTTTGACAATACTGTACTACTGGTTTTTTCCTGAGTGTGTTGTTTTTACATCGTCTATAAATATACGACGTGTGACATTCATTTATTCCTGGAAGGCGAGACGACGAATATCGAAGCGATAGGTGGAGGCGAAGACGGATAGCGAGGTAGGTGACGACGACGATGCCGCGCGGGGTTGCGGTGACGCAAATGAGGTGGTAGTGATGTTAATAATACAGTGAAGTGTTTTCGAAACGAAGACACGGGCGGAGACGTCAATTGGAGTATAACTGCGCCAGCATCAGCGAACAAGGCAGCCAACACCGACGTTGCTCAGAGAGGTAGTCAGTCACACGCTAGACTACTCGCGGTGTGCGTTAAGCGAAAAACACGTGCGTTAAAGCGATGTTAGGCGTGCAGATGCAGGGCAATGGAACGTGCGATAAAACCCATGGGTAACGAGGCACGGCATTGAGTTTGGTGAGTGACTGAGTTTCTTGTGGTCCTCTCTGTTTAGCAGTTTCCACAGTGGCCGGAGTGCAACCGAGCGAGGAACCTGGGAAGCCGGAGTCAGGGAGGAGAAATTTCGAGCCCAAGTCAAAAACTGCATCCGACCGCCTTCGGAAATCGTCATCGCCATCGCCATCACTGTTTACTACCTCAACGAGCACAGGACCAGGAGCATCGTCGTCTTTAAGAGAAAGGGCATAAGCGTCAACAGTGCCATCCGATTGTCAGTAGCGCATCATATCGAAAACATCGTCATCGTAATTATCATCAACATTTGTATGAAAAGTTTTTAACGGTGTGTTGCAATTCTGAGAAAGTTTGGACTCGCAAAGGCAGATTGAAAAAAAGAAGCTACTACCGCTTAATTAAATACCGATTATATTAACCACTTATTAAGACTTATATTTCTCCAGTGGTGAGGTCAAAGGGTACCAAAGCTACTTTTAACGGGACCCCTCAAAGTCATGGCAAACACAACCAAGACGTTGCAATGCATAGACTATCACGGCTACAACTGCAGCGGGACGAGCCTGCCGGAGAAAAGCCGACCGATCATCCTCATCATCATCAGCTTCTTCATCGTGGTTACGATCCTCAGCAAGATGCTCATCATCAGCTCAGTCATCATCTTCCGGCAGCTGCAGACTCACACCAACATCCTCGCGATGTCCCTCGCCGTCTCCGACTTCGGCTTGGGGTCCATAGTGATGCCCCTGCGTATGGTGGGCACCGTCTACAACTGCTGGTTCTACGACTACAGCTTCTGCAACGTCTTATATTTCGTTGACTACACCCTCTGCACCTCCTCCATCTTCCACCTGAGCTGCATTGCCTTCGACCGCTACGTGGCCATCTGCGACCCGCTGCGCTACGCTCAGCGCATCACGAAACGCACCCTCGTGGCGATGCTGCTCATCTGCTGGTTCGGGGCGGCGCTCTTCACCTCGCCAAGCCTGCTGAGCTTCAGCCCCCAGCTCATTCCCAGCGCCATCAAGAGGGTGGGCTGCCCGGACGACTGTCTCTTTAGCGTCGACATCACACTGCACTTCTTCTACGGCGCCTGCCCCTACTTCCTGACCATGCTCGTCATCACGGCCATGTACGCGCGCATCTACCACGTGGCGCGCACCCAGGCTCGGCAGATCAAGGCAGCGACCACAAAGGTCCAAAGCCAAGGCCAACAGAGGGTGAGCAACATCCGACGTGAGCACAACGCCACGGTGACTCTGGGCAGTATCATTGGAGCTTTCTTCCTCTCGTGGATGCCCTTCTACATCATCGTGCTCGTCTTCCCGTTTGTCGGGGACTGCGACGTCGAGTACGAGGTGGCCACTTGGATGGGCTACATCAGCTCGGCCGTCAACCCACTCCTCTACGCCTCCTTCAACCGCCAGTTCCGTGGCGCCTTCCGCAAGATCCTCAGTCTTCGGATTTTCAGGGCGGGAGAGAGGAACTTTAAGTTGTCCGAATGAAGTGCGGGTTGCGTTTCTCATTGCGATACCATGGCCTCTGTGACGATGAAGAAACGTCACTTCCTGTAGTTTTAGACTTCGCTCTAACATTGGTATGATACTGCACTGTTTGCAAGACTACTTGTCCATCTTGTATCTACAGTGGTCTCTCGGTGAACGATATTAATTGGTGCCACGAAACCCATCGTTATTTAAAAATTTCGTTAATCTTAATGCTCCAAGACGATTAGAAGTTGACCTTTTTCACTCAAAAAACATAGTTTATTATATTTATACATGCAGTGTTAATAAATAAACGTCATAAGAACCTTTTAACTAATTAATATAAACATGGATAAATAAGTAACAGAGCCTAAAAAGCTGAATAAATAGAGCATGACATACCTTAGGCTAAGAAGATGGAATGGCTTCAGGAGTTTATGAAGAAGTTGGTGTGGGAGAAAACGTTTTCCTAACTGTCTTGTCTTTGTTCGCATTCATTTTAGGGGCCATTGTTATTGATCTTATTTAAGTTTTAAGTAAAAAAAAAGACAAAGTATTCAAGAGAGTTGTTTCCATAAGCAACGAACATCCAATATTCAAAAGCGAGCTGTCAGTTGCTCTCAAAATGCTCATAAAAGGGCGTCGTCGATTGGCTAAGGTCTGCTGCAGCCACTAGGAGCGCTCCGATTGGCCGAAATCGGCTTCAGCGTGATATGGTAAACACATATCGTTCCTCTAAAATGTATCAATAACAGAAACAATGGGACCCTATGGGAGGCAAGATGGTTAACCGAAATATCGTTAACCGATGGCATCGATCACCGAGGGACCACTGTGCCTCTGTTAAATTGTTCCCTTAGACCAGTGGTTCTTCACCTGGGATGCGCGCTTTCGCGGGGGGTGCGAGATGCCCTTTCTGAAAATGCCGTCCATAAATGACGTCACGGACCAAGGGGGGGGGGGTCAGACATTTGTATCGATGTGTGACGAGGGGGGGGGGGGGGTGTTTAAGAAATGTGACGTCACATTAAAATGCACAACTTTATATAAATATAGACAACACGTTCTATTTAATTAAAATAGACGTGTTAATGAATGTTTCTCCTACAGCATCAGAGTGCAGCGCCACATTAAATACGCACTACAATGACAATAGTTTAAAGCGATTTGAAGCATGTTTTTTTTTGGGGGGGGGCAGAGCTCTGTGACTTCATATTTGAGGGGAGGTCTGACTTTTTGTGACGTCGTGTGACGAAGGGGGGGGGGTCAAAAATCATACAAAATCGCGGACGTCATTTATGGACGGCAACCAAAGGTAAATCATCGAAAAATGAAGCACGGTCACATAAGTTACAACTACTTTGTTTCATCAAACCTAAGTATTTCTTAACATCACACACGTTTTAACAATTGAGAAGGTTGCGGTAAAAGGTTAAGAACCACTGCCTCACACTGTTGTTTGTGCTCTGTGCTCGTAGAGAAACCACTCCACCTTGTGAGCTCTCCAAACCTTGCTTGCACGTGTCACCGGGCCTCGCTGTGTCTCGCACTTATGGCCATGGTCTTACCGAGATCGCAGGTGTGGCTCACGTGACATTTAAACGCTCAAGTTTTGTTGGACCTCTGGAATTGTTTTCCACGATCCCGTGCCGTGTTTCTGCACTCACACACGCCAGGGTTCATCTACGGTGATGTCCATTTAAGTCGGGCACCAACGAAGACCCACAACATGATCACACGGGGCCACGAATCAGCCCTCACACCCTTTCAATGCTCAACAAGGCTCTCTATATACTACATTCTACCGTTTAATGAAATTACTATCATTGGCATAATCTCCATTCATACATTATCCCCAATTGCCCATATATCTGCCCACCATGAATGATCTACAAATATATAAAAGTTGTGACTACGTGTCTGTTCAAAATGTTTAGCGTACTTCCCGACATGCAACAAACTTGAAATTTGCCATGTGGGTACTTTCCAGACTGTACACTATGCACAAATCATAAAAATATACTTTGGTATTTTTTTTTGGGGGGGGGGGGGCGCAATAATGCAGATATTCTGCATGGAAAGTGAGCTGTGACGTCACATCTGTCACGTCATTCGCGCATGCGCAGTGCTTAGCGCGCTGCTCTACGAACTTAGGCGACCCGAGTTTGATTCTAGCTCACGGCCACCGCCGGTGACGACTATTTGAACCGCTCCTGGGCCTCCCCTAGGTAGACTCAGCCTCAAACGAGTAACTGGTGTGGTGCATGAACATCGCCACTGGGGAGACAAAGGCGGCCGGGCGTGGTAAATCCAAGCCCCGGGCGAAGCCGGGTAGCAAAGCTAGTACAATTATAAATTGCAGTACAGCAAATCCCACTGGTGGCTTTGGCTCTCGTGGTTTCGCACCAAATCGAGGCGCATTTCGCCGATTGTGGCCCTGTGGGTCGCCAATTCGCGGGTAACCGCGAGATTCCTGCATGCACGGCGTAATTGGACCACTGGCGGTGATGCTGCCACGGAAGAACACACGCAGCACCGTCTTGTCTCCATCTTTACTTCGTCTCGTCTCCTTGTTATCTCCGTCTTGTATCCATCTTGTCTCCCACACGACCCATCACAGGCCCCAGGTCACGCAGTGGCAGCGAGGTTCAGCCACAAGATGTATAGTCGACGGCGTGTCTAAGTATTGTACATTACATAAACATAGATATATAATTCCATACATTTACCGTACAAGTTGTATTTAACACTAGAAAATATTAATATTTTACATTCAAAATGCCCCCTGTTTAATGTCTGGGTTGATGTGTAGTAACGTACAACAAGATAGAGTGTTGTCGTATTACGAACCGTTGAACCAAACCCTGTTTCCAATTAAATGTCTTTTGAGATTGTGGATCGCGGATTTGCCGATTGCAGCTATTTTCAAGAACGTAACCCCAGTGATGGTCAAGGCTTTGCTGTGTTAAGTATCACCTACAAGTTTTATGTTCATAATGAATTCCACCTCATTAACGAGACGCTAATATCCACATTACAATTGCCCATAATGAAAGTATGAAGACACATTCGGCCATATAACAAACGACACCAAAACCCTGATTAACGGTATGGCAAACAATGCTAAGCCCAATCATGTGCGCGCTTAACTAGACCTGACTCAGCCCATTCAATGTGCACTCAACTTTGCCTTCAGCCCATTCGCACATTTACCAATATCCCAAAAATGCCCAAGTCCAAACCATATGTACGTTCCAACTCGGCCACAAACTAATGCTCAACCGTGCACGTGTTCAAGGAGGCCTGAATCCTGTCCGCAGATATCTGCATTTCTCTATTTCTCACTGCAACTACGTGTGTACATCCAAGAATAACGACTTTAAATCACGCAAATGTCTCGAGCTCTAGCGGGGGGGGGGGGGGGGGGCAGTTGGACGACCCATTAACTCCCTTACTCATCCACTGACTCACTCACCCGCTCACTCAGCCACTCACGCACCCACCCAATCACCCAAACACTCACCCACTCACCCACCCACCCACCCATTAACTCCCTTAATCATCCACTGACTCACTCACCCACACACTCAGCCACTCACCCACCTATTGAAAACAAAGACAAAGATCCCCCATAAACTCTTTAACAGACTGTTGGGGCAAGTGCTGTTAGCGAACACCTATGAAGGCCGGAACGGAAAACGAACGGGTGGGTGGCCAGCACCACGCCCGGCCGCCTTTGTCTACCTCGTGGCAATGTTCACACAGCGCACCATGTACTCGTTTAAGGCTGAGTCCACCTATGGGAGGCCCAGGACTGGTTCAGATAATCGCTACTGATGTTGGCCGTGAGCGGGAATCGAATCCGAGTCGCCACGTGCTCGGGGGAACCCTGCACACTCCCCGCATGCAGCGCGGAGCAGATGGACTCCAGTTGCTCACCGCCCTCCACCACCAACCCACTCACCACGACCCTTCTGAGTGGTGGCGGTGTTGGTGGCCGGGCTGCACGTGGCCTGGTGGCTGCGATCCGGCACTGACGTGGAGACGGCACCGAGGGGTTGGTAGATCACCGCGCACGGGCGGCTGTGCCACTTCCCTCACCCCCACCTCCTCCCTGCTGCCGTGTGGATGGCCGTTTGGGAGGGATCATCCACGTAACAAATCACGTCAACTCAAACTATATATATTTTTTATTTTGCCAGGTAAGGGCCCGCTGAGCTGTGTAGCCCTTTTCCAGAAGCGACTTGGGCCACAAATGAGAGCTCAACGATTTGGCTCATCACAGCAGTGGCGAAATTCGCTAAACGCGTGACGGTCGATTGTAAGCGGTGGAGACAAAAAAGTCCAGCCTGGTAAACATGAGGTTATGGATTCGACCACGACCCTGACGCCTGCTGTGCGTTTTGGAGTCTGCGTGTTCACTCACAGAGACAGACAGACGAAGCGACACAACGAGCTGCCCTCGGCTGACCCCACAAACCCGTGACATCGCTCTCAGTGATGAGCAAGACGAAGCCGAGCGCACGGAGAGTGCCTCGTCAATGCCAATTTATCCATGATGAGTTCAAATGTTTAAACATCCCTAAAATATCTTCTTGGTTCTTTCGGTAAAGTCACGTAGAAGGGAAATAATTAAAGAATAAAAATAAAACATAATAAAATACAATTATCACGACGTTTCGGCCACAACGCAAGCAGCCGTCCTCAGGTGAAGAACAGATCTGTCGGAAAGACCTTCCTCCCCTTACCCAGCTTAAATATACGCTTGCATGCTTGGTGGTGTTCAATCAGACGCTGTCTTTCCGACAGACCTGTTTTTCACCTGAGGACGGCTGCTTGTGTTGTGGCCGAAACGTCGTGAGAATTGTATTTGATTGTTTTATTTGTTTATAATTTTTATTATTTCCCTTCTACGTGACTTTACCGAAAGAACCAAGAAGATGAATCCCTGCAGTCTCGAAAGCTTTAAATTAGAAAGATGCCTAAAATAATTTGTGCTTACTGCGCCGGGACCCCCAGGGGGTCTCCGCGAGGGAAGAGGAGGGGGCTGGGTCCTCGGTGGCAGGAGAAAGAAGTGTGAAAACTGAGCTCTAATTGAGAATATCATCCAGAGACACCCCCATCCCCTCTCATCCCCCCTCCCTCTAACCCCTCCTCCTACCCCCCCCCCACTCTCATTCACACTCCCTCTTACCCCCACCCTCTCTCACCTACCCCCTCCCTCTCACCCCCTTCCTCCCCCTTACCCCCACTCCCTCTCACTCCTCACCTCTTACCCCGCTCTCTCTCACCCCTGTTCCTTCTTACCCCCCTCCCTCTCACCTCCCTCTCACCTCCCTCTTACCCTCTCCTCCCTTTCCCCACGCCCCCACGACCCCATGAGAGTGCGGATGCCCCCTTATATAGAGTGCGGACACACACATAGACAGGAGACACACAGAGCCAAGACACACACACAAAGAGCCAAGACACACACACACAGAGCCAATACATAGCCACGACACACACACACAGGCAGACGCACTCACACTCCGAACGTGCGACCCCCTTGGCCGGTGCCCCCGTGTCACGCGTGGTGAGTAGAGATCTGTACCAGCATCACGATGGATGGTTAAACATAAACTCTCGCCTTGATACGATTAACTACGTTTCATTTTAACCAGGCTCTACTAAGCTGCTGTGCAGCTATTTTTTAGAAGCGACCTGGCCACAAAGGATAGCCCAACGCGTGGAAATGCAAGCGGTCAAACACTCTAAACGTGCGGTTATAAATGTGGAGCGAAAGAGCAGAGGATTCGGAGGAAAATCCACTCGAACACGGGGAGAGAGAGACACGCAGACTACAAATACACAGCAGCAGGCGTCACGGTCGGGATCGAACCCACGACCTCCTGTATACCAGCGAGGTAGTTAACATATCCTAGCCACCGTGGCGCCCTACACGTTGTGGGGGTTTAAATATAGAGTAGGTCATCTGTAGCGTCTCTATTGTGAGTCTTTCTACGTGAGTCTATGGGTCTCTGAGTCCCTGGGTCTCTATGTGAGCCTATATGTGGATCTCCAAGTCAATGGGTCTCTACGTGAGTCTATGTGGGTCTCTGAGTCACTGGGTCTCTGTGAGTCTATGTGTGAGTATCCGAGTTCCTGGGTTTACATGTGAGTCTGTGTGGGTCTCTTGAGACCCTGGGTCTCTATGTGAGTCTATGTGTGGGTCTCCGAGTCCCTGGGTTTCTGCGTGAGTCTACGTGTGAGTTCCTGGGTCTCCATGTGATTGATTGATGGTGGAGTGTACACTCCACGAGGTGGAGGCTGGTATAACACCTTTGTTTCTTCAGGCTGATGGTCAGGCCAAAAGCATGATCTGCCTCAGAGAAACGGTTCACATTAAGCCGTAGGGCCTTCTCCGCGTGTACAAAAAGTGCAGAGTCATTTGCGAAGAGCGGTTCCAGAACATATTGCTCCGTGGTTTTGTTGTTAGCAAAGAGACGTCGAAGTTTGAAAAGACTGCCATTTGTTCCGAATCGGATGCAGAGGGCTCTTTAGGGCAGCGTACTTCAATTGGGAGGATTACCGTTGGTAGGGCGTAACAGCACGAGAGGACGACGCGCTGTGCTACGAACCCGGCGACTCGGATTCGATTCCCGCTCATGGCCAACATCAGTGGCAATTATCTGAACCGGTCCTGGGCCTCCCATAGGTAGACTCAGCCTTAAACGAGTACTTGTTGATTTAATATTGATGCTCACCACTCTCAACAATCACCAGACGCCTGACACTGCTCACCACCTGATACTCTAACCAGATGCTCACCACTCACCTCTGCCACCACTGCCATTTACCAACCACTCGGCTGACATTTCACCCTTCCAAAACACCACCCACAAGACAGCTCACCACTTGTTAGATACCCACCAGGCACGCCCTTTGTTCGCACTCACCACCCTATACCTTCCTGAAGCAGAGCAGATATCACCCACCAATCACCAACCACCAGCTTCATTATTCACAGACACACTCACCAGACCCATTCACCTAACACTCACCACACTGCACGCCTATGACATGTCAAGAATTTGAACTACTACACCACTACACTGGCACAGCCCACCGCTACACCACTACATAACCGCTATACTACACGGAGGCGTAGCTAGGATATTTTGCGCCCGGAGACGAACTATAAAATTGGCGCTCCCCCCGTTTAATCACATTTTCCTATTACATCGAATAAGGAATAACAATTTTAATTTTAATGAAACATTGTATTTAAAGAAGCAAATTTATAGAAATTGGTCAATCACGTAATCAAAATCTGTTTTTCCAATGTTCCTCTTTCATCGCTAAGAAGAGCAAGATCGCTGAGACGATCTTGTCCCATTGAAGCACGCAAATACGACAAAATAAGTTTCAATTTGCTGAACGACCGCTCACAGCTTGCAGTTGAAACTGCTATTGTTAATAAAATTTGAAGTGAAATTCGCAAATTCGGAAATATGTCGTCTCTATAAAACACAATAAAACCAAGAAGATCCAAAGGAGTTTCTGGTAGAACTTCATTCCGATTACTGAGCAGCATTTTGCAATCTCCAATTTCTGTGAAAAGTTCGTGGCCATTGATGTCGGTGTCATAGAAATTTCCAAAATCTGTGCAATTTCGACGAATTGCATCGACATCTGTGTCGGATAGAAGAGTTTTGACGTCCAGCAGAAATCTAAATTGTGTGTTCAGGTTTTTTCGTCGTAAAAACCGTGTTGACATCTCCTGTTGAAGTCGATAAAATATGCTCTTTATAACGCGCACAATTTCTTCTTCTGCTGAAAGTCCTGCATCTCTTACCAGTTCTCCTGGCATCTTCCGACGTCGCCTAATTCTTCTGTCTACATCGATCCCCCAGGCAGTGCATCTTGTGTTGGCGTTTTCTACAGCCACTTGGCTCAAATCATCACGAAGCTTGACAAATTCATGCTCCAAAGATTCAAGATCAGTTGCTGGTTCCTTGAAATTCATAGTAGGATCCTATAAGCGCTTCTGAACACGATCAATTTTTCCAAGAATGACATTCCAAAAATGTAATAAAACTATGAAGTTAAAATTGAATGCGCATGCCTGTAACTGTTCTGCATCACTTCTGGTTTCAGGCGTGATAGTTACGTCCTCCGATAATTTGTCTAGCAGCCCTACTAGTTCATCCAGTCCTTCATAGATAGCTTTAACAGCTTCTGATCGTGCACTCCAGCGTGTTTCAGACTCCCGCTTTATTGTGATGGGCACAGCTTTTTTTAACTATTCCCAACGAATTGTTAAACGATAGAAAAACAAATATATACTTTCAACTGTTCCAAAAAATGTGACAAGTAGATCCTGTTTAGCTGAGTGTACTCCTGCTATAAGTGTAAGCTGTGGTTGTCACAGTTGACAAACAATGCTCTGTGATTTTTGTCACATATTCGTTGTTGAAGGGAGGATATATGCCCAGTCATCACAGCAGCATTGTCATAACATTGTGCACGACAGTCGGCTAGAGGTATGTTGTCAGATTTCAGTCTCTCGACGATGACTCTTTCTAGGCTTGCTGCATCTTTTGCATGTATCTCGATATAACCGAAAAATGATTATTTGAAAGTTACTTTTTTAGTTTGAAAATCCACATCCACAAATCTTACGACCTGATAAAGCTGTTCCCGATGTCCTAGATCAGGAGTTGAGTCAAGTAAGATACTGTAGTACTTGTTTTTTCCTGATATCACTCAACAATTGGTTCTTTACAGTCGACGCAAGTATGTGGATAAATTCATTCTGGATTTCCGGTGTCAAATAAGAAACTGATTCCGAATTTTCTCCTGCGTGCTGTACGTGTATTGCTAACAATGGATCATACTGAGCAACGAGTTTTATCAGCGCGAGAAAGTTTACAACATTTTTATTCTCATCCGAATTCAAAATTTCCTCATGGCCACGTAGTGCCAAATTTTGTGAAACCAGAAACTTAATACAGGTGAGTATTCTTTGCAATATATCTCGCCAACGTTGTTTTTCCAAATGAATCTGAGCTTGAACCACTGCGTCAATTCCAGTACCATCAATTATCCTTCGTTCGGCTTCCTTCCATGTGTAATGCGGGCGTAAATGGGCGGGGCGGATATGACGATCCGAGAGGGAGGAGTCAGGGTGACGTGGGGGAGAAGTTATAGCGGGGAGACAGGAAGCTATCTGGGTCAGTCGGGGGAGTGAAGGGTGGTGAACACGTTGGGTGGTCGCCGTGCCTCAGCCTGGTGGCTGAGGGGCTCATGACGGCGCCAGCCAGCGGGGTGGAAGAGAGAGTGGAGGATTGAGGTAGGAAATGGCGAGATAGCCATAGAGGCCACGAAGGGCTGACATTGGGAGGTGGCGAGATCGCCACGCACGGAGGAACAGGGAGCAGAGATGGAGCTGCTGGGGGAGCAGCCAGAGGGCTGTACCAAGAGCCTGCAGCGGAGCTGCAGGAGCGTGGAAGGCTACGGGAGCGAAGGCAGATGTGGGGCTGCCAGGGAGAGAGTCTCAGGAGGAGTGCCGTGTGGGAAGGAGAACGCGAACCCCAAATAAAGGACACGGAGTCAGCAAGAAGTGTCTGAGTCCTTTTATTACACATGTAGTAAAAGCTGTGTGCGGTGGCTAGGATTGTTTTCATGAGAATTTAGTTTTTCTGGCTTTCTCCACTTGTTGAAACCGTTTGTTAACTCAAACGAAGCTCGTGAGTTTGAACTCGATGATGTAAATAATAGACAACAGAAACAGTAAGCGGCTTTATTGATTGGTGAATATAATAGCCACGAACGATTCACTTCCTCTCCGTTCGCTAGTCGGCGTTTAAACCATGCTGATGTAATTGAACGTTCTCTGGATACGGATGATAGATTGTCTCTGTGCTGAAAAGGCAAGGATCCGAGAGTAATCATTTCATTGCGAAGAGGCTGTGATATTTTCGATAGCTTTGTCGTTTTATCAAATTCTAAGTAGCCAACATCGTGAAACCTTAGTACAGCAGGAACAGCATCATCATGAGTATTTTCAGCTTCTCTATCAGAAGATTCTTCTCCTATCTTCCCCGTTACTGTCAACAAATGCATCATCATGTCGTAGTTTCCGCCATCAAAAAACAGGCCAGTGACTAAGGCTGAAAGACTGCGCCTGTCTGTTGTTTGGGACGTTCTTCCATGTAAGTTTTTAATAGGCGCGCGTACCAAAACGTAATTACATGACATGTAGGCTGTGTGTGGCGGGATATATAAACTTTTAGGTTGAGGTGTAGATTTGTGCAGTAGTTTCAGGCTGCCGCGCCCGCCGCAAAAAGTTATAATGTGACGTTGTAAGCCTCATTTTCGCGCCCCTTTACCTTGGCGTCCGGGGACAAATGTAACCCCCTGCCCTCCCCCCCTAGCTACACTTCTGATACTACACCACGGCTACACGACACCGCTACACCACAAGAGACCACACCACACTACACACCGCCACACAACACCGCTATGCCACTACTCACCACTACACACTACACACCGCTACACCACCACCACCATAGCACACCAATACACCACTGCAATACACACCGACACACCACTACACTACAGACCGCTATACTACACCACTACAATACACCGCCACACCACCCCACTACACTGCACTGCTACACTATGCCACTACACACCGCTACACCACCACCACCACAGCACACCAATACACCGCTACACACCACTGCAATACATACCGACACACCACTACACTACACCACTAAACACCGCAACTCCACACCAGTATACACCGCTACACACCACTACACTACACCACTACTACACCGCTACACACTGCTAAGGCTATACGAGGTCTGTGTGCGAGTGGGTTACTGCCTGAGCCCAACTTGCGCACGTTGCTTCTCGAGCCGACAACTACCGGTCAAAGGCGACTTCGGCGAATCCCCATCCATCGACTTTTCTCATCTTGCTTCAATTCACGTCGCGCCTCGACACAAGACGCCCGACGAGGAATTAACACATTTGTCCAGCAGAATCGTGCGATGAGATGAGCCGACGAGGATGGTGGCACATGGTGAACATGACGATGTGTGTAATATACGGCGGTGACAGTGGCAGTGAGTGGTTCATGATGATGAGTGCGAGGGATCGGTAGGGAATTCTAGATTTGAAGCTTTCGTGATTGCAAGTATTCATACTCTTTGGTTTTGTCGGTAAAGTCACGTAGGTATAAAATAAAATAATATAACATGAAATAAATTAAATCACGACGTTCCGGAGGCAACACAAGCTTCCGTCTTCAGGTGGAACCGTTACAGCCAAAATCACTGTAGTAAGTGAAGAGAGCTAATAGAGAAACCAAAGAGTATGGGGAGGGAAGTTTTGAAGAGGGATGATGATGATAATGATGGTGTTAATGAACGGGGAGAGGGGGCGGGGAGTTGAGTAAGTAATGGAAAATCTGTGTTTTAATGGCAGAACAATTCATGAAGAGTGAGGCTGATTGACGTGTCGGGGCAGATTGTTCCAGCGTAAGAGGGCCAGAAGCGAGAAGGGAATGGTCATTGGGCACAGGCGGGAGGAGGAGGAACACCAAATAACGTTTCCAGTTCCTTAGATTTTTTGACAATACTGTACTACTGATTTCGATTTAAAGCTATCGTGACTGCAGGGATTCATCTACTTGGTTCTTTTGGTAAAGTCACGTAGAAGGGAAATAATAAAATAATAAAAATAAAACATAATAAAATAATTCTCACGACGTTTCGACTAAAATGCAAGCAGCCGTCCTCAGGTGAAGAATGAAACACCACCAAGCTTGGAGCGTATATTTAAGCTGGGTTGGAGGGGCAAGAAGAGCGCCTTGACAAAAGAATTTGCAAATCAAGAGGAATTTAGCATATTTATGGGAAATGCGTAGGAGGTGGGTGGGGGGTTTCAAAGTCATATTATGACCGTGCATTATGCAGGATTAGCAGCATCAAAGGGAGGGGATAGAGGTAGCATTAAAAAAAGGAAGGAATGTTAATAGTATGTAGCTGCAGTTAGTAAACCACCACGTAAAAAACTAAAGTATAAACCGCGCGAGGAACCTGGGGAGCCGGAGTCAGGGAGGAGAAAGTTCGAGCACGAGTCAAAAACTGCATCCGACCGCCTTCGGAAATTGTCAGCGCCATCACTGTTTACTACCTCAACGAGCACAGGGCCATGAGCATCGTCATCTTTTAGAGAAAGTGCATCAGCGTCAACAGTGCGATCCGATTGCCAGTTGCGCATCATATCGAAAACATCGTCATCGTAACTTTCATCAATCTAGATTTTAAGTTTTCGTGACTGCAGGGATCCATACTCTTTGGTTATTAAGGTAAAGTCACGTAGGTGAAAATATAAATAAAATATAAGAATAAATAAAATCACAATTATCATCAACATTTGTATGAAACGTTTTAACGGTGTGTTGCAATTCTGAGAAAGTTTTGACTCGCAAAGGAAGCTGGCAAAAAAGCTACTACCGCTGAATTAAATACCGATTATATTAACCACTCATTAATACTTACATTTCTCCAGTGGTGAGGTTAAAGGGTACCAAAGCTACTTTCAACCGGACCCCTCAAAGTCATGGCAAACACAACCAAGACGTTGCAATGCATCGACTATCACGGCTACAACTGCAGCGGGCCGAGCCTGCCGGAGAAAAGCCGACCGATCATCCTCATCATCATCAGCTTCTTCATCGTGGTTACGATCCTCAGCAACATGCTCATCATCAGCTCAGTCATCATCTTCCGGCAACTGCAGACTCACACCAACATTCTCGCAATGTCCCTCGCCGTCTCCGACTTCGGCTTGGGGTCGATAGTGATGCCCCTGCGCATGGTGGGCACCGTCTACAACTGCTGGTACTACGACTACAGCTTCTGCAACCTCTTATATTTCGTCGACTACACCCTCTGCAACTCGTCCATCTTCCACCTGAGCTGCATCGCCTACGACCGCTACGTGGCCATCTGCGACCCGCTGCGCTACGCTCAGCGCGTCACCAAACGCACCCTCGTGGCGATGCTGCTCATCTGCTGGTTCGGGGCTGCGCTCTTCACCTCGCCAAGCCTGCTGAGCTTCAGCCCCCAGCTCGTGCCCAGCGCCATCAAGAGGGTGGGCTGCCCGGACGACTGTCTCTTCAACGTCGACATCGCACTGCACTTCTTCTACGGCGCCTTCCCCTACTTCCTGACCATGCTCGTCATCACGGCCATGTACGCGCGCATCTACCACGTGGCGCGCACCCAGGCTCGGCAGATCAAGGCAGCGACCACGAAGGTCCAAAGCCATAGCCAGCAGAGGGTGAGAAACATGCGACGCGAGCACAACGCCACGGTGACTCTGGGCAGTATCATTGTATCTTTCTTTCTCTCGTGGATGCCCTTCTTCATCATCGTGCTCGTCTTCCCGTTTGTCGGGAACTGCGACGTCGAGTACGAGGTGGCCACGTGGATGGGCTACATAAGCTCGGCCGTCAACCCGCTCCTCTATGCCTCCTTCAACCGCCAGTTCCGCGGCGCCTTCCGCAAGATCCTCAGTCTTCGGATTTTCAGGGCGGGAGAGAGGAACTTTAAGTTGTCTGAATGAAGTGCGGGTTGCGTTTCTCATTGCGATACCATGGCCTCTGTGACGATGAAGAAACGTCACTTCCTGTAGTTTTAGACTTCGCTCTAACATTGGTATGATACTGCACTGTTTGCAAGACTACTTGTCCATCTTGTATCTACAGTGGTCTCTCGGTGAACCATATTAATTGGTGCCACGAAAACCATCGTTATTTAATGTTAAAGGCTTCATTTGTTCCAAGACGATCAGAAGTTGACCTTTTTCATCCTAAAAACATAGTTAATTATATTTATACACGTAATGTTTATAAATAAACGTCATAAAAACATGTTAACTAATTAATATAAACATGGATAAATAAGTAACAGAGCTTAAAAAGGTGAATAAATAGAGCATGAAAAACAATTACCTTAGGCTAAGAAGATGGGTGGATTAAGGAGTTTATGTAGAAATTGGGGTGGGAAAAAGTTTTCCTTATTTTCTTGTCTTTGTTCACATTCATTTTAGGGGCCATTGTTATTGATCTTATTTAACTTTTAAGTAAAAAAAAGACAAAGTATTCAAGAGAGTTGTTTCCATAAGCAACGAACATCCAATATTCAAAAGCGAGCTGTCAGTTGCTCTCAAAATGCTCATAAAAGGGCGTTGTCGTTTGGCTGAGGTCTGCTGCATCCACGAGGAACACTCCGATTGGCCGAGGTCAGCTTCAGCGTGATTTCGTTCCTCAAAAATGTATCAATAACAGAAACAATGGAACCCTATGGGAGGCGGATGGTTCACCGAAATATCGTAAATCGATGGCATCGTAAGCCGAGGGACCACTGTACCTCTGTTAAATTGTTCCCTTAGACCAGTGGTTCTTCACCTGCGGTGCGTGGTTTCGCGGGAGGTAACAGATGCCCTTTCTGAGAATGCCGTCCATAAATGACGTCACGCACCTGGGGGGGGGGGGGTCAGACATTTGTGACGATGTGTGACGGGGGGGGGGGGGGGTTTGACATCAAAATGCGCAACTTTAAATAATTATAGACAACACGTTCTACTTAATTAAATATACTTTTTAATAAATGTTTTCTCCTACAACATCAGAGTGCACCGCCACATTAAATATGCACTACAATGACAATAGTTTAAAGCGATTTGAAGCATGTAAAAAAAATTCGGGGGGTATGCAGAGTTTTGTCATTTGAGGGGGGGGGGGGGGGTCTGACTTTTTGTGACGTCGTGTGACGAAGGGGGGGGGGGTCAAAATCGTCCAAAATCGCGTGACGTCATTTATGGACGGCCCCAAAGGTAAATAATCGAAAACTACAAATTAAGCACGGTCACATAAGTTACAACTACTTTGTTTCGTCAAACCTAAGTATTTCTTAACATCATACACGTTTTAACAATTGAGAAGGTTGCGGTAAAAGGTTAAGAACCACTGCCTCACACTGTTGTTTGTGCTCTGTGCTCGTAGAGAAACCACTCCACCTTGTGAGCTCTCCAAACCTTGCTTGCACGTGTCACCGGGCCTCGCTGTGTCTCGCACTTATGGCCATGGTCTTACCGAGGTCGCAGGAATGGCTGACGTGACATTTAAACGCTCAAGTTGTGTTGGACCTCTGGAATTATTTTCCACAATGCCCGTGCCGTGTTTCTGCCCTCACACACGCCAGCGTTCATCTACGGTGATGTCCATTTCAGTCGTGCATCGACGAAGACCCACAACATGATCACACGGGGCCACGAATCAGCCCACACACCATCTGAATGATCAACAAGGCTCTTTATATGCAACATTCTACTGTTTAATGAAATAACTACCATTGGCATAATCTCCATTCATATATTATCCCCAATTGGCCATATATCTGCCCACCATGAATCATCTCCATATATATAAAAGTTGTGATTGTGTGTGTCTGTTCAAAATGTTTAGCGTACTTCCCGACATGCAACAAACTTGAAATTTGCCATGTGGGTACTTTCCAGACGATACACCATGCAAAAATGATAGACTTTGGTATTTTTGTGGGGGGTGGGGGGCGCCAACATGCAGATATTTTGCATGCACAGTGCTTGGCGCGCTGCGCTACGAACCCGGCGACCCGAGTTCGATTCCTGCTCACGGCCACCGCCGGTGACGATTATTTGAACCGCTCCTGGGCCTCCCCTAGGTCCACTCAGCCTCAAATGAGTAACTGGTGTGGTGTGTGAACATCTCCACTGGGGAGACAAAGGCGGTGATGCTGCCACGGAAAAACACACGGCACCGTCTTGTGTCCATCTTGTCTCTGTCTTGTCTCCATGTTATCTCCGTCGTGTATCCATCTTGTCTCTATCTTGCCTCCATCTTGTCTTTATCTTGCCTCCATCTTGTCTCTATCTTGTCTCCATCTTGTCTCTATCTTGCCTCCATCTTTTCTCCGTCTTATCGCCATCTTGTCTCCGTCTTGCCTCCATCTTGTCTCTATCTTGCCTCCATCTTGTCTCCATCTTGCCTCCATCTTGTCTCTATCTTGCCTCCATCTTGTCTCCATCTTGCCTCCATCTTGTCTCTATCTTGCCTCCATCTTGTCTCCATTTTGCCTCCATCTTGTCTCTATCTTGCCTCCATCTTGTCTCCATCTTGCCTCCATCTTGTCTCTATCTTGCCTCCATCTTGTCTCCATTTTGCCTCCATTTTGTCTCTATCTTGCCTCCATCTTGTCTTTATCTTGCCTCCATCTTGTTTCCGTCTTGCCTCCATCTTGTCTCTATCTTATCTCCGTCGTGTATCCATCTTGTCTCCCACACGGCCCATCACAGGCCCCAGGTCACGTGGTGGCAGCGAGGTTCAGCCACAAGATTTGTCTCCCTGTAGTCGACGGCGTGTCTAAGTATTGTACACTACGTAAACATAGATATCTCATTAGATACATTTACCGTACAAGTTATATTTAACACTAGAACTTATTAATATTTTACGGTCAAAACGCCCCCTGTTTAATGTCTGGGTTGATGTGTAGTAACGTACAACAAGATAGAGTGTTGTCGTATTACGAACCGTTGAACCAAACCCTGTTTCCAATTAAATGTCTTTTGAGTTTGTGGATCGCGGATTTGCCGATTGCAGATATTTTCAAGAACGTAACCCCAGTGATGGTCAAGGCTTTGCTGTGTTAAGTATCACCTACAAGTTTGATGTTCATAATGAATTGCACCTCGTTAACGAGACGCTCATATGCACATTACAATCGCCCATAATTAGTATGAAGACACATTCGACCATATAACAACCGATACTAAAACCCTGATTAACGGTATGGCAAACAAGGTTGAGGCCCAATCATGTGCGCGTTTAACTAAGGCCCGACTCAAACCCATCAATGTGCACTCAACTTTGCCTTCAGCCCATTCGCACATTTACCAATATCCCAAAAAAAGTCCAAACCATATGTACGTTCCAACTCGGCCACAAACTAATGCTCAACCGTGCACGTGTTCAAGGAGGCCTGAATCCTGTCCGCAGATATCTGCATTTCTCCCTATTTCTCAATGCAAATACATGTGTACATCCAGGAATCACGACTTTAAATCACGCAAATATCTCGTGCTGCCACGAGAGGGAGCTCTAAGGGGGGCAGTTGGTCGACCCATTCACTCACTCATCCACTGACTCACTCCCCACTCACTCAGCCACTCACGCACCCACCCACTCACCCAAACACTCACCCACCCATTAACTCCCTTAATCATCCACTGACTCACTCACCCACTCACTCAGCCACTCACCCACCCATTGAAAACAAAGACAAAGATCCCACATATACTCTTTAACAGACTGTTGGGGCAAGTGCTGTTAGCGAGCACCTATGAAGGCCGGAACGGAAAACGAACGGGTCGGTGGCCAGCACCACGCCCGGCCGCCTTTGTCTCCCAAGTGGCGATGTTCACACACCACACCAGGCACTCGTTTGGGGCTAAGTCTACCTATGGGAGGCCCAGAACTGGTTCAGATTATCGCCACTGATGTTGGCCGTGAGCGGGAATCGAATCCGAGTCGTTGTAACAGCAGGGCCCCGTGCCATGTGCTCGGGGGAACCCGGCACACTCCCCGCATGCAGCGCGCAGCAGTTCGACTCCAGTTGCAGATAGAAACACCATCAACTCGGTATTTGTATTTTTCCAGGCAAGAGCCGCTGAGCTGTGTAGCCCTTTTCCAGAAGCGACTTGGGCCACAAATGAGAGCTCAACGATTTGGCTCATCACAGCAGTGGCGAAATTCGCTAAACGCGTGACAGTCGATTGTAAGCGTGGAGGCAAACATCCAGCTAGGTAAACAGGAGGTCATGGATTCGACCCCGACCCTGACGCCTGCAGTGCATTTTGGAGTTTGCGTGTTCACTCACAGAGACACAGACGGAGCGACACAACGAGCTGCCCTCGGCTGACCCCACAAACCCGTGACATCGCTCTCCGTGATGAGCAAGACGAAGCCGAGAGCTCGGAGCGTGCCTCGTCAATGCCTATTTATCCATGATCAGTTCAAATATTTAAACATCCCTAAAATATCTTCTTGGTTCTTTCGGTAAAGTCACGTAGAAAGGAAATAATACAATAATAAAAATAAAACAACAAAATACAATTCTCACGACGTTTCGGCCACAACGCAAGCAGCCGTCCTCAGGTGAAGAACATGTCTGTCGGAAAGAGCGTCTGAATGAATACTGCTGAGCTTGGCAGCGTATATTTACAGTGAGGGAAAAAAGTATTTGATCCCCTGCTGATTCTGTACGTTTGCCCACTGACAAATAAATGATCAGTCTACAATTTTAATGGTAGATATATTTGAACAGTGAGAGACAGAATAACAACAACAAAATCCAGAAAAACGCATGTCAAAAATGTTATAAATTGATTTGAATTTTAATGAGGGAAATACGTATTTGACCCCTCTGCAAAACATGACTTAGTACTTGGTGGCAAAACCCTTGTTGGAAATTACAGAGGTCAGACGTTTCTTGTAGTTGGCCACCAGGTTTGCACACATCTCAGGAGGGATTTTGTCCCACTCCTCTTTGCAGATCTTCTCCAAGTCATTAAGGTTTCGAGGCTGACGTTTGGCAACTCGAACCTTCAGCTCCCTCCACAGATTTTCTTTGGGATTAAGGTCTGGAGAATGGCTAGGCCACTCCAGGACCTTAATGTGCTTCTTCTTGAGCCACTCCTTTGTTGCCTTGGCCGTGTGTTTTGGACCATTGTCATGATGGAATACCTATCCACGACCCATTTTCAATGTCCTGGCTGAGGGAAGGAGGTTCTCACCCAAGATTTGACGGTACATGGCCCGGTCCATTGTTCCTTTGATGCGGTGAAGTTGTCCTATCCCCTTAGCAGAAAAACAACCCCAAAGCATAATGTTTCCACCTCCATATTTGAAGGTGGGGATGGTGTTCTTGGGGTCATAGGCAGCATTCCTCCTCCAAACACGGCGAGTTGAGTTGATGCCAAAGAGCTCCATTTTGGTCTCATCTGACCACAACATTTTCACCCAGTTGTCCTCTGAATCATTCAGATGTTCAATGGCAAACTTCAAACTTCAGACGGGCATGTATATGTGCTTTCTTGAGCAGGGGGACCTTGCAGGCGCTGCAGGATTTCAGTCCTTCATGGCGTAGTGTGTTACCAACCGTTTTCTTGGTGACTATGGTCCCAGTTGCCTTGAGATCATTGACAAGATCCTCCCGTGTAGTTCTGGGCTGATTCCTCAGCGTTCTCATGATCATTGCAACTCCACAAGGTGAGATTTTGCATGGAGCCCTAGGCCGAGGGAGATTGACAGTTCTTTTGTGTTTCTTCCATTTGCGAATAATCGCACCAACTGTTGTCACCTTCTCACCAGGCTGCTTGGCGATGGTCTTCTAGCCCATTCCAGCCTTGTGTAGGTCAACAATCTTGTCCCTGGCATCCTTGGAGAGCTCTTCGGTCTTGGCCATGGTGGAGAGTTTGGAATCTGATTGATTGATTGCTTCTTTGAACAGGTGTATTTTATACAGGTAGCAAGCTGAGATTAGGAGCACTCCCTTTAAGAGTGTGCTCATAATCTCAGCTCGTTACCTGTATAAAAGACACCTGGGAGCCAGACATCTTTCTGATTGAGAGGGGGTCAAATACTTATTTCCCTCATTAAAATGCAAATCAATTTATAACATTTTTGACGTGCGTTTTTCTGGATTTTTTTGTTGTTATTATGTCTCTCAATGTTCAATAAACCTACCATTAAAATTATAGACTGATCATTTTTTGTCAGTGGGCAAACGTACAAAATCAGCAGGGGATCAAATACTTTTTTCCCTCACTGTAAGCTGGCTTAGGGGAGGAAGTTCTTTCCGACAGACCTGTTCCTCGCCTGAGGACGGCTGCTTGCGTTGTGGCCGAAACGTCGTGAGAATTGTATTTTATTTTATTTTTATGAATTTATTATTTTACTTCTACGTGACTTTACCGAAAGAACCAAGAAGATGAATCCCTGCAGTCACGAAAGCTTTAAATCGAAAAATCCCTAAAATAATTTGTGCTTACTGCGCCGGGACCCCCAGGGGGTCTCCGCGAGGTAAGAGGGGGGGGCTGGGTCCTCAGTGGCAGGAGAAACAAGTGTGAAAACTGAGCTCTGATTGAGAATATCCTCCAGAGAAACACCCCCATCCCCGCTCATCCCCCCCTCCCTCCCTCTAACCCCCCCTCCCCACTCTTATTCACACTCCCTATTATCCCCACCCTCTCTCACCTACCCCCTCTCTCTCACCTCCCCCTTACCCCCCCTCACCCCCCCCCTCCCTCCCTCCCTGTTACCCCCCCCCCCCTCTCTCTCACCCCCTTCCTCCCCCTTACCCCCGCTCCCTAGCACTCCCCCCCTTTCACCGCCCTCTTATCCTCCTCCCTCTTACCCTTTCCCGCCTCTCCCCCCTTTCACCCCCCCTTTCCCCCACGCCCCCACGACCCCATGAGAGTGCGGATGCCCCCTTATATAGAGTGCGGACACACACATAGACAGGACACACACAGAGCCAAGACACACACAGAGCCAAGACACACACACAGAGCCAATACATAGCCACGACACACACACACAGGCAGACGCACTCACACTCCGAACCTGCAACCCCCTTCGCCGGTGCCCCCGTGTCACGCGTGGTGAGTAGAAATTTGTGCCAGCATCACGACGGATGGTTAAACATAAACTCTCGCCTTGATACAATTAACTACGTTTCATTTTAACCAGGCTCTACTAAGCTGCTGTGTAGCTATTTTTCAGAAACAACCTGGCCACAAATGATAGCCCAACGCGTGCAAATGCAAGCGGTCAAACCCTCTAAACGTGCGGTTATGAATGTGGAGCAAAAGAGCAGAGGATTCGGAGGAAAATCCACTCGACCATGGGGAGAGAGAGACACGCAAACTACAAATACACAGCAGCAGGCGTCACGGTCGTTATCGTGCCCACGACCTCCTGTATCCCAGGCGAGGTCGTTAACATTTCGCCACCGTAGCACCCTACAAGTTGTGGGGGTTTAAATATAAAGTAGGTCATCTGTAACGTCTCTATTGTCAGTCGTTCTACGTGAGTCTATGGGTCTCTGCGTCCCTGGGTCTCGATGTGAGTCTATGTGTGGATCTCCGAGTTAATGGGTCTCTATGTGAGTCTTTGTGGGTCTCTGAGTTCCTGGGTCTCTATGTGAGTCTGTGTGGGTCTTTGAGGCCCTGGGTCTCTAAGTGAGTTTATGCGTGGATCTCCGAGTCACTGGGTCTCTGTGAGTCTATGTGTGGGTCTCCGAGTTCCTGGGTCTCTGTGTGAGTCTGTGTGGGGATCCGAGTCCCAGAGTCTCTACGTGAGTCTACGCGTGGGACTCCAGGACCCTAGGTTTCAATGTGAGTCTCTGTGTGGGTCTCCGGGTCCCTGGGTCTCTATGTGAGTCTATGTGTGGGTCTCCGAGTCCGTGGGTTTCTGCGTGAGTCTACGTGTGAGTTCCTGGGTCTCCATGTGATTGATTGATGGTGGAGTGTACACTCCACGAGGTGGAGGCTAATATAACACCTTTGTTTCTACAGGCTGATGGCCAGGCCAAAAGCATGATCTGCCTCAGATAAATGGTTCACAATGAGCCGTCGGGCCTTCTCCGCGTGTACAAAAAGTGCAGAGTCATTTGCGAAGAGCAGTTCCAGAACATATTGCTCCATGGTTTTGTTGTTAGCAAAGAGACGTCGACGTTTGAAAAGACTGCCATCTGTCCAGAATCGGATGCAGAGGGCTCTTTAGGGCAGCATACTTCAATAGGGAGGATTACCGTTGGTAAGGCGTAACAGCACGGGAGGGCGACTCGCTGCGCTACGAACCCGGCGACTCGGATTCGATTCCCGCTCACGGCCAACATCAGTGGCGATTATCTGAACCGGTCCTGGGCCTCCCATAGGTAGACTCAGCCTTAAACGAGTACCTGGTTGTTTTAATATTGATGTTTATTTTTTTACTTAGGGGCCCTTTATAACATGTGCTACAGGCCCCACACTAGCTTAATCCGGCAACTGTCTGTGAGACTGTCCAGAAGTGCATCTTCTTCCTCCTTGTACACTTCGGCTGCGATCCCATCGATACCGGGTGCCTTGTGTGATTTGAGCTTCTTGATGGCAGATGCAATCTCTGCCCGTGTTGGTGGCGTGTCCTGTTCAGTCCTCACTTCGCATTGCTGGAACTTGGCTATGGATGCTGCTTGGACCGTCCGCTTGTCTGCGAAGAGACTGCTAAAGTTGTTTGACTAGCGATGCGTGATAGCTTCCTTGTCTGTCACAAGGGTTGTGCCCTCTGATGATCTTAGAGGGGGCCCGTGTCTGGTGCAAGGGATCATACACTGAGCATAGGGCTTCATAGAATGCTCATGTGTCCCCCATGTCTGCATACAGCTGTGTCCTTACTGCGAGGTCTATCCACCAGTTCTTTTTTAGGACTCTCAGCTTTGTTTGCAAGGTTTTGCACGCAGCGCTGTATGCAGATATTGCGGCTTGGTCAATGGGACAGACAAGTAGTCTGTAATGACAGGACCGTTTAGTCTGGAGGAGTGATTCGATTTCGGGATCATTCTCATCGAAGCAATCTTTGCGTTTGCTCGTTGAGAAGCCAACCACCTCCACAGCCATACCCTGAATAGCCGTTTTAGATGCTTCCACTGCTCTTCAAGGTCTCCATCCGTGATGTTCACTGAGCCTGGTCTTGAGTTAGTTCTCGAATTTCTCCCTTAACAGGAGGGGGCTTCTCTAATTAGGGCTTCTTGGGGTGAAGACCTTTCTTCTTGGGTGGTGGTTTGATCCTGAGGGTGACTTTTGCTCTGGCCAATCTGTAGCCTGTATAGCAGTCAGCACTGGGCACGACTTTAGTGTGTGTAGTATGTCCCTTGTGTCCTGTTGGCGTACAAGGATGTAATCCAGTAGATCCCAGTGCTTGGAGCACGGGTGTCTCCACGTGGTCTTATATCTGTTTTATGCAGAGGTGGTGGTCTGCGCAGAGCTCCAGGTGCATACGACCATTGTAGTTGCAGTTGCCAATTCCACGCTTACCAAGGGCTCCCGTCTAGCGGTCATGGTTCTGATCGCGTCTTGCGCTGAAGTCTCCCGTCACAAGAAGCTTGTCTTTGTGATCTACCCCTTGGGAGAAGAGTTCCGAGGTCATGATAAAATGCTTCCTTGACGTCTTGATCCAGCCTGTAAGGTTGGTGCATGAACACTGATTATGGTGGCAAAGTGGTTACCCTGGATGGGTAGCCGTAGAGACATCAGGCGGTCTGAATGGCCAATTGGAAGGCTCAGAAGTTTTGCCAGCAACGGTGTTCTTCGTCGTGAGTCCAACGCCCGACAGACGTCTCTCCTTAAATTTCGATTTAAAGCTTTCGTGACTGCAGGGATTCATCTTCTTGGTTCTTTCGGTAAAGTCACGTAGAATGGAAATAATAAAATAATAAAAATAAAACATAATACAATTATTCTCACGACATTTCGGCCACAACGCTAAGATGCCAGCTAGCAACATCAGCAAAGCAAAGATGAGCGTTTTGAATTAGCTCAATTAAAAAAGAGGGATGACATTGTCATCCTCTCAGCCGACAAAGGCAATGCCACTGTCATCATAGACAAAATAGAATACAACAACAAAATTCAAGAACTACTCAACGATGGTAGCTATACAAAAATAAAAAGACCTCACCAACAGCCTCGTCATTAAAACCAACAAAATCATTTCTGATTCAACCGCATTAATTGATCAAACCAAACAGTTCTCGCTGAAACCTTCTGCAGCCAGGCCACCAAGATTATATGGCTTGCCAAACATACATAAAGAAGATACACCTCTTCGTCCTATTGTCTCTACTATCAACTCCCCCACCTACAAACTGGCTCGTTTTTTGTCTGAAATCCTGCGGCCTTTCACTGGAAAAACCACCTCTGCGGTGCTAACTTCTACTGACCTGGTATTGACAATCAAGGGGATTGCCCTGTCCCCAGACGACCTGCTTGTCAGTTTTGATGTGGTTTCCTTATTCACCAAAGCCGGATGATGATGGTGTTGTTGTTTCCTCTAGCAAACAGTCAAACGACAAATATGGCCGAGCCGCCGACATGCAGGTTAAAAGCTGCGGCAGCCAGTGCCATCTTGCACCTACCGTTTCCACCTCTCCCCTATCGCTTGGAGGACTTTGCTCCCGCCTGCGCTAGAGTTGATTTAAAGCGCAAATCAGCTCGCGCACACCGATCCCAATCTTTCGGCTCAGGGTTACTCCACAATGGCTCAGCGAGCCAAGACGGCTATGGCAACTGGCAACCACAGAGCTGTAGGTTTCAATTCGGAGTGGCCTTCTCCTAGCTGAGTTGCAACACAAACCTATAGAGCCCTACCTGCCCAGGGGTGGGGGTTACTAGGACACCTTGGATCGTACTTCGTCTGGGACCTCAACCTCGACCTTACCACCATGGGAAACCCTACCAGGAGCATAACTCCCGACGGCTTCGCTCTCAGGGCCATTGGAACACTCAAAGCCTTTCCAGCACATCAAGGTGACGATCCTTGGAAAGGAGGCCCCGGGTATCTACGCGAGTCTATGTGTGGATCTCCGAGTCCCTGGGTCTCTCGCTCACCGGCGGTCAGTTGCCTCCTTATAATTCCTCTGTCGCTACTACTACTATCACGGTTACTGTTCCTGTGAACTCTACTCGTTGATGAATCCACTCGCGCTGAGCACTCGGGTCTACCAGACTGCTTCATCTCACCCACACCGTGATCAACCACCACACTTGCAGGCCACAACGCAGTCACTCACTCATCCACTCAGTCACCCACTCCACTCACACCAACTTGCCAACCCACCCAATCCACTCACCAAACTGCAGGTCGCAACACTTCTCACGACTGGGACACCGACGCGGGGAGGCCTTCATCCAACGACGGATTGTACAGGGTCAGTGATTATCTAGAGGGCAGCCCGTCCTAGAGACGGGGTTTTTCTTTTCTGTCTGCTCAGCCCCCTTCTCCCCTTACATGGGCTCTGTCCCGAATCTGCTCGCCACTCTCAACAATCACCAGACGCCTGACACTGCTCACCACCTGATACTCTCACCAGATGCTCACCACTTACCTCTGCCACCACTGCCATTTACAGTGAGGGAAAAAAGTATTTGATCCCCTGCTGATTTTGTAAGTTTGCCCACTGACAAAGAAATGATCAGTCGATAATTTTAATGGTAGGTTTATTTGAACAGTGAGAGAGAATAACAACAACAAAATCCAGAAAAACGCATGTCAAAATTTGTATAAATTAATTTGCATTTTAATGAGGGAAATAAGTATTTGACCACCTCTCAATCAGAAAGATTTCTGGCTCCCAGGTGTCTTTTATACAGGTAACAAGCTGAGATTAGGAGCACACTCTTAAAGGGAGTGCTCTTAATCTCAGCTTGTTACCTGTATAAAAGACACCTGTTCACAGAAGCAATCAATCAATCAGATTCCAAACTCTCCACCATGGCCAAGACCAAAGAGCTCTCCAAGGATGCCAGGGACAAGATTGTAGATCTACACAAGGCTGGAATAGGCTACAAGACCATCGCCAAGCAGCTTGGTGAGAAGGTGACAACAGTTGGTGCGATTATTCGCAAATGGAAGAAACACAAAATAACTGTCAATCTCCCTCAGCCTGGGGCTCCATGCAAGATCTCATCTCGTGGAGTTGCAATGATCATGAAAACGGTGAGGAATCAGCCCAGAACTACACGGGAGGATCTTGACAATAATCTCAAGGCAGCTGGGACCATAGTCACCAAGAAAACAGTTGGTAACACACTACGCCGTGAAGGACTGAAATCCTGCAGCACCCGCAAGGTCCCCCTGCTCAAGAAAGCACATATACATGCCCGTCTGAAGTTTGCCAATGCACATCTGAATGATTCAGAGGACAACTGGGTGAAAGTGTTGTGGTCAGATGAGACCAAAATGGAGCTCTTTGGCATCAACTCAACTCGCCGTGTTTGTAGGAGGACGAATGCTGCCTATGACCCCAAGAACACCATCCCCACCGTCAAAAATGGAGGTGGAAACATTATGCTTTGGGGTGTTTTTCTGCTAAGGGGACAGGACAACTTCACCGCATCAAAGGGATTATGTACGGGGCCATGTACCGTTAAATCTTGGGTGAGAACCTCCTTCCCTCAGCCAGGGCATTGAAAATGGGTCGTGGATGGGTATTCCAGCATAACAATGACCCAAAACAAACGGCCAAGGCAACAAAGGAGTGGCTCAAGAAGAAGAACATTAAGGTTCTGGAGTGGCCTAGCCAGTCTCCAGATCTTAATCCCATAGAAAATCTGGGGAGGTAGCTGAAGATTCGAGTTGCCAAACGTCAGCCTCGAAACCTTAATGACTTGGAGAAGATCTGCAAAGAGGAATGGGACAAAATCCTACCTGACATGTGTGCAAACCTGGTGGCCAACTACAAGAAACGTCTGACCTCTGTGATTGCCAACAAGGTTTTTGACACCGAGTACTAAGTCATGTTTTGCAGAGGGGTCAAATACTTATTTCCCTCATTAAAATGCAAATCCATTTATAACATTTTTGACATGTGTTTTTCTGATTTTGTTGTTATTCTGTTTCTCACTGTTCAAATAAACCTAACATTACAATAATAGACTGATCATTTCTTTGTCAGTGGGCAAACGTACACAATCAGCAGGGGATCAAATACTTTTTTCCCTCACTGTACCTACCACTCAGCTGACATTTCACCATTCCAAAACACCACCCACAAGACAGCTCACCACTCATTAGACACTCACCAGTCACGCCCTTTGTTCGCACCCACCACCCTATACCCTCCTGAAGCTGAGCAGATATCACCCACCAATCACCAGCCACCAGCTTCATTATTCACAGACACACTCACCAGACACACTCACCTAACACTCAACACACTGCACGCCTATGACAAGTCAAGAATTTGAACTACTACACCACTACACTGGCACACCTCACCGCTACACCACTACATAAGCGCTATACTACACCACGGCTACACGACACCGCTACACCACAACAGACAACACCACACTACACACCGCTAAACAACACCGCTATGCCACTACTCACCACTACACACAACTACACACCGCTACACCACCACCACAGCACACCAATACACCACTACACACCACTGCAATACACACCGACACACCACTACACTACACACCACTACACTACACCACTACACTACAGACCGCTAAACCACACTGACACACCACTACACCGTTACACTATACCACTACACACCGCTACACACCGCTACGCGACACCAATATACACCACTGCACCATACCACTAGACCCCGCTCACCACACCGACACACCACTACACACCGCCACTCCACACCAGTACACATCGCTAAACAACACCACGCCACTACACCATCACTACACCGCTACACACCGCTAACACTATACGAGGTCTGTGTGCGAGTGGGTTACTGCCGCAGCCCAACAGGCGCACGTTGCTTCTCGAGCCGACAACTACCGGTCAAAGGGGACTTCGGCGAATCCCCATCCATCGACTTTTCTCATCTTGCTTCAATTCACGTCGCGCCTCGACACAAGACGCCCGACGAGGAATGAACACATTTGTCCAGCAGAATCGTGCGATGAGATGACCCGACGAGGATGATGGCACATGGTGAACGTGACGATGTGTGTAATAGACGGCGGTGACAGTGGCAGTGGGTGGTTTATGATGATGAGTGCGAGGGATCGGTAGGGATTCTAGATTTGAAACTTTCGTGACTGCAAGGATTTGTACTCTTTGGATTTTTCGGTAAAGTCACGTAGGTATAAAATAAAATAATATAAAATAAAATAAATTAAATCACGACGTTTCGGAGGCAACACAAGCTTCCGTCTTCAGGTGGAACCGTTACAGCCAAAATCACTGTAGTAAGTGAAGAGAGCTAATAGAGAAACCAAAGAGTATGGGTAGGGAAGTTTTGAAGAGGGATGATGATGATAATGATGGTGTTAATGAACGGGGAGAGGGGGGGGGGAGTTGAGTAAGTAATGGAAAATCTGTGTTTTAATGGCAGAACAATTCATGAAGAGTGAGGCTGATTGACGTGTCGGGGCAGATTGTTCCAGCGTAAGAGGGCCAGAAGCGAGAAGGGAATGGTCATTGGGCACAGGCGGGAGGAGGAGGAACACCAAATAACGTTTCCAGTTCCTTAGATTTTTTGACAATACTGTACTACTGATTTCGATTTAAAGCTTTCGTGACTGCAGGGATTCATCTTCTTGGTTCTTTCGGTAAAGTCACGTAGAAGGGAAATGATAAAATAATAAAAAATAAAACATAATAAAATAATTCTCACGACGTTTCGACTAAAACGCAAGCAGCCGTCCTCAGGTGAAGAATGAAACACCACCAAGCTTGGAGCGTATATTTAAACTGGGTTGGAGAGTATATACAGTATATAATGTAATGTTGGGTTTGTCTGTGGTAGTATATAGTACGGGGTAGACCCGTGTGATGCAAGAGAAAAAAGTTTATCTGGAAGCATATTATAATTTTTGCGACGTAGAATTGTAATCTATTACTTACTGTTAGTAGCTCAGCTTATTGGAGAGTATATTTAGTCTACTGCTGATACTATGTAGTTTATACTTTTTTTTACGTGGTGGTTTACTAACTGCAGCAACATACTATTAACATTTCTTCCTTTGTTAATGCTACCTCTATCCCCTCCCTTTGATGCTGCTAATCCTGCATAATGCACGGGCATAATATGACTTTGAAACCCCCCACCCACCTCCTACGCATTTCCCATAAATATGCTAAATTCATCTTGATATGCAAATTATTTTGTCAAGGCGCTCTTCTTCCCTCTCCAACCCAGCTTAAATATACGCTCCAAGCTTGGTGGAGTTTCATTCTTCACCTGAGGACGGCTGCTTGCGTTGTAGCTGAAACGTCGTGAGAATTATTTTATTATGTTTTATTTTTATTATTTTATTATTTCCCTTCTACGTGACTTTACCGAAAGAACCAAGAAGACTGTACTACAGGTTTCTTCCTGAGTGTGTTGTTTTTACATCGTCTATAAATATACGACGTGTGGCAGTCATTTATTCCTGGAAGGCGAGACGACGAATATTGAAGCGATAGGTGGAGGCGAAGACGGATATCGAGATAGGTGACGATGACGATGCCGTGTGCGGGGTTGAGGTGACGGAAATGAGGTGGTAGTGATGTTAATAATATAGTGAAGTGTTTTCGAAACGACGACTCGGGCGGAGAAGTCAATTGGAGTATAACTGCGCCAGGATCAGCGAACAAGGCAGCCAACACCGACGCTGCTCAGAGAGGTAGTCCGTCACACGCTAGACTACCCGCGGTGTGCGTTAAGCAAAAAAAAGGTGCGTTAAAGCGAAACCTGTTTAGGCGTGCAGATGCAGGGTGTTGGAACGTGCGGTAAAACCCATGGGTGACGAGGCACGGCAATGAGTGTGCGGTAAAACCCATGGGTCACGAGGCACGGCAATGAGTGTGGTGAGTGAGTTGCTTGTGGTCCTCTCTGTTTGGCGGTTTCCACAGTGGCCGGAGTGCAACCGTGCGAGGAACCTGGGGAGCCGGAGTCAGGGAGGAGAAAGTTCGAGCACGAGTCAAAAACTGCATCCGACCGCCTTCGGAAATCGTCAGCGCCATCACTTTTTACCACTGAAACGAGCACAGGGCCATGACCATCGTCATCTTTTAGAGAAAGTGCATCAGCGTCAACAGTGCGATCCGATTGCCAGTTGCGCATCATATCGAAAACATCGTCATCGTAACTTTCATCAATCTAGATTTTAAGTTTTCGTGACTGCAGGGATCCATACTCTTTGGTTATTAAGGTAAAGTCACGTAGGTGAAAAGAAAAATAAAATATAAAAATAAATAAAATCACAATTATCATCAACATTTGAATGAAACGTTTTTAACGGTGTGTTGCAATTCTGAGAAAGTTTTGACTCGCAAAGGAAGCTGGCAAAAAAGCTACTACCGCTGAATTAAATACCGATTATATTAACCACTCATTAATACTTACATTTCTCCAGTGGTGAGGTTAAAGGGTACCAAAGCTACTTTCAACCGGACCCCTCAAAGTCATGGTAAACACAACCAAGACGTTGCAATGCATCGACTATCACGGCTACAACTGCAGCGGGCCGAGCCTGTCGGAGAAAAGCCGACCGATCATCCTCATCATCATCAGCTTCTTAATCGTGGTTACGATCTTCAGCAACATGCTCATCATCAGCTCAGTCATCATCTTCCGGCAGCTGCAGACTCACACCAACATCCTCGCGATGTCTCTCGCCGTCTCCGACTTCGGCTTGGGGTCCATAGTGATGCCCCTGCGCATGGTGGGCACCGTGTACCACTGCTGGTACTACGACTACAGCTTCTGCAACGTCCTATACTTCGTCGACTACACCCTCTGCAACTCGTCCATCTTCCACTTGAGCTGCATCGCCTACGACCGCTACGTGGCCATCTGCGACCCACTGCGCTACGCTCAGCGCGTCACCAAACGCACCCTCGTGGCGATGCTGCTCATCTGCTGGTTTGGGGCGGCGCTCTTCACCTCGCCAAGCCTGCTGAGCTTCAGTCCCCAGCTCGTGCCCAGCGCCATCAAGAGGGTGGGCTGCCCGGACGACTGTCTCTTTAGCGTCGACGTCAGCCTGCACTTCTTCTACGGCGCCTGCCCCTACTTCCTGACCATGCTCGTCATCACGGCCATGTACGCGCGCATCTACCACGTGGCGCGCACCCAGGCTCGGCAGATCAAGGCAGCGACCACGAAGGTCCAAGGCCAGCAGAGGGAGAGCAACATGCGACGCGAGCACAACGCCACGGTGACTCTGGGCAGTATCATTGTAGCTTTCTTTCTCTCGTGGCTGCCCTTCTTCATCATCGTGCTCGTCTTCCCGTTTGTCGGGAACTGCGACGTCGAGTACGAGGTGGCCACATGGATGGGCTACGTCAGCTCGGCCGTCAACCCACTCCTCTACGCCTCCTTCAACCGCCAGTTCCGCGGCGCCTTCCGCAAGATCCTCAGTCTTCGGATTTTCAGGGCGGGAGAGAGGAACTTTCAGTTGTCCGAATGAAGCGCGGGTTGCGTTTCTCATTGCGATACGCAATCCCTGGGTAACCATGGCCTCTGTGACGATGAGGAAACGTCACTTCATCTTCTTGGTTCTTTCAGTAAAGTCACGTAGAATGGAAATAATAAAATAATAAAAATAAAACATTATAAAATAATTCTCACGGCGTTTCGGCCACAACGCAAGTAGCCGTCCTCAGGTGGAGAACAGGTCTGTCGAGGAGACAGAGTCTGAATGACAAGCCCCAGGCTTGGAGCGACTATTTAAGCTGGAATGGAGGGGCGAAGAGCGCCTTGACATACCTGCATTTCCCATAAATATGCTAAATTCCTCTTGATATGCAAATTCATTTGTCAAGGCGCTCTTCCCCCTCCAACCCAGCTTAAATATACGCTGCCAAGCCTGGTGGTGTTCATTCAGACGCTGTCTTTCTGACAGACCTGTTCTTCACCTGAGTACGGCTGCTTGCTTTGTGGCCGAGACGTCGTGAGAATTATTTTATATTTTTTATTTTTATTATTTTATTATTTCCATTCTACGTGACTTTACCGAAAGAACCAAGAAAACTAAAGCATAAACTACATAGTATCATCAGTATACTAAATATACTCTACAATAAGCTGAGTTACTAACAGTTAGTAATACATTACAATTCTATGTCGCAAAAAATATAATATGCTACCATCTTAACTTTACAATCACACGAGTCTACACCGTACTATATACTGCCATAGACAAACCCAACAATAAATTATATACTGTATTGCTATACACCACGCTATACCTTATACATTGTAATATTACACTATGTATTATTCTACCCACCCTAATGTATATCACACTGCTGTATATTCACTATACAATTACGATACTATATATTACTTTGTACATTGTATTAAGCATTACAATTTTATACTATTTATTATTTTACAATCCGCTATACACTGTACCATTGACCGTCATGTGAAAGATACTAAGAGGAAGCAACAAAATATGTCAATGGGAGAGTAGTGGGGGGGAGAGATGCAGCGGAGCAAATAATCCATTCCCTGCGGAGAATACAATGCAGTATATAGTGCGGTGTAGACTCGTGTGATGTATGAGAATAAAGTTTAGATGGTAGCATATTATATTTTTTGCGACATAGAATTGTAATGTATTACTTACTGTTAGTAACTCAGCTTATTGTAGAGTATATTTAGTATACTGATGATACTATGTAGTTTATACTTTAGTTGTTTACGTGGTGGTTTAGTTACTGCAGCTACATACTATTAACACTCCTTCCATTTATTAATGCCACCCCTATCCCCCTTTGATCAGAGGCGTAGCGAGGGGGGGCAGGGGGGTACATATGTCCCCGGGCGCCAAGGTAAAGGGGCGCCAAAATGAGGCTTACAACGTTACATTATAACTTATTGCGGCGGGCGCGGCAGCCTGAAACTACTGCACAAATCTACACCTCAACCTTAAAGTTTATATATCTCGCCACACACAGCCTACATGTCATGTAATTACATTTTGGTGCGCGCGCCTATTAAGAACTTACATGGAAGAACGTCCCAAACAACAGACAGGCGCAGTCTTTCAGCCTTAGTCAACAACGAATATGTGACAAAAATTACAGAGCATTGTTTGTCAATTGTGACAACCACAGCTTAAACTTAGCAGGAGTACACTCAGCTAAACAGGATCCACTTATCACATTTATTGGAACAGTCGAAAGTATATATTTGTTTTTCTCTCGTTCAACAATTCGTTGGGAAGAGTTAAAAAAAGCTGTGCCCATCACAGTAAAGTGGGAGTCTGAAACACGCTGGAGTGCACGATCAGAAGCTGTTAAAGCTATCTATGAAGGACTGGATGAACTAGTAGGGCTGCTAGACAAATTATCGGAGGACGTAACTATGACGCCTGAAACCAGAAGTGATGCAGAACAGTTACAGGCATGCGTATTAAATTTTAACTTAATAGTTTTATTACATTTCTGGAATGTCATTCTTGGAAAAATTGTTCGTGTTCAGAAGCACTAACAGGATCCTACTATGAAATTCAAGGAAGCAGCAAATGATCTTGAAACTTTGGAGCATGAATTTGTCAAGCTTCGTGATGATTTAAGCCAAGTTGCTGTAGAAAACGCCAAAACAAGATGCACAGCCTGGGGGATAGATGTGGACAGAATAATTAGGCGACGTCGGAAGATGCCAGGACAACTGGCAAGAGATGCAGGACTTTCAGCAGAAGAAGAAAGTGTGCGCGTTATGAAGAGCGTATTTTATCGACTTCAACAGGAGATGTCAACACGGGTTTTACGACTAAAAGACCTGAAAACAAAATTAGGATTCCTGTTGGACGTCAAAACTCTTCTATCCGACACAGATGTCGATGCAATTCGTCGAAATTGCACAGCTTTTGGAAATTTCTATGACACCGACATCAATGGCCACGAACTTTTCAAAAAAATGGTAGATTGCAAACTGCTGCTCAGTAACCGGAATGAAGTTCTACCAGAAACTCATTTGGATCTTCTTGGATTTATTGTGTTTTATGGAGACGACATGTTTCCGAATTTGCGAATTTCACTGCAAATTTTATTAACAATAGCAGTTTCAATTGCAAGCTGTGAGCGGTCGTTCAGCAAATTGAAACTTATTTTGTCGTATTTGCGTGCTTCAATGGGACAAGATCGTCTCAGCGATCTTGCTCTTCTTAGCGTTGAAAGAGAAACATTGGAAAAACAGATTTTGATTACGTGATTGACCAATTTCTATAAATTAGCTTCTTTAAATACAATGTTTCATTAAAATTAAAATTGTTATTCCTTATTCGATGTAATAGGAAAATGTGATTAAACGGGGGGGGGGGGGGGGGGCGCCAATTTTATAGTTCGTCCCCGGGCGCAAAATATCCTAGCTACGCCTCTGCCTTTGATGCTGCTAATCCTGCATAATGCACGGGCATAATGACTTTAAACCCCTCGCCAAACCTCCTACGCATTTCACAAGTAGTACTAATCGCATATCTGCATTTCCCATAAATAAGCTAAATTCCTCTTGACCGAGAAGATGGATTCTGGTCCAGTAATCATTGGAAGGACGTAATAAACCATTTCGGATCTTAACTGATTGGGTTCACGTTTACGGTGACTTTCAGACCGCATTCCACTCACTTTCATTGAATATATACCTTGTATTCTCCGCAGGGAATGGATTCTTTGCTCCACTGCAAGTCTCCTCCATCTACTCTCCCATTGACATATTTCGTTGCTTCCTCTTAGTATCTTTCACACAACGGTCAATGGTACAATGTATAATAATACATAGTATGAAATTGTAATTCTTAATACAATGTACAAAGTAATATATAGTATCGTAACTGTATAGTGAATATACAGCAGTGTGATATACATTAGGGTGGGTAGAATAATACGTAGTGTAATATTACAATGGTGTATAGAAATACACTATATAATTTAATGTTGGGTTTGTCTATGGCAGTATATAGGATGGTGTAGACTCGTGTGATGTAAGAGAATAAAGTTTAGATGGAAGCATATTATATATTTTTTTGCGACATAGAATTGTAATTTATTACTTACTGTTAGTAACTCGGCTTATTGTAGAGTATATTTAGTATACTGATGATACTATGTAGTTTATACTTTAGTTGTTTACGTGGTGGTTTAGTTACTGCAGCTACATATTATTAACACTCCTTCCCTTTATTAATGCCACCCCTATCCCCTCCCTTTGATGCTGCTAATCCTGCATTATGCACGGGCATAATGACTTTAAACCCCTCGCCAAACCTCCTACGCATTTCACAAGTAGTACTAATCGCATATCTGCATTTCTCATAAATATGCTAAATTCCTCTTGATATGCAAATTATTTTGTCAAGGAGCTCTTCGCCCCTCCTTCCCAGCTTAAATAGTCGCTCCAAGCCTGGGGCTTGTCATTCAGACTCTGTCTCCTCGACAAACCTGTTCTCCACCTGAGGACGGTTACTTGCGTTGTGGCCGAAACGTCGTGAGAATTATTTTATTATGTTTTATTTTTATTATTTTATTACTTCCATTCTACGTGACTTTACCGAAAGAACCAAGAAGATGAATCCCTGCAGTCACGAAAGCTTTAAATCGAAAATGAAACGTCACTTCCTGTAGTTTTAGACTTTGCTGGTACGTTGGTATGATACCGCACTATTTGCAAGACTACTTGTCCATCTTGTATCTACAGTGGTCTCTCGGTGAACGATATTAATTGGTGCCACGAAAACCATCGTTTATTAAAATTTTCGTTAATCGAATATATGAAATAAATGTTAAAGGCTTCATTTGTTCCAAGACGATCAGAAGTTGACCTTTTTCACCCTAAAAACATAGTTTATTATATTTATACATGCAATATTTATAAATAAACGTCATAAGAACGTATTACCTAATTAATATAAACATGGATAAATAAGTAACAGCATAAAAAGGTGAATAAATAGAGCATGACATATCTTAGGCTAAGAAGATGGATGGCTTAAGGAGTTTATGGAGAAGTTGGGGTGGGAGAAAACTTTTCCTTACTTTCTTGTACTCAAATTGTAAATTGTTGTGGTTTCACGCTTCAACACACCGGTGGGCTAAAGCAGTGAACTAATTGTCTTTTGTCAACGTGACACTTTTTTACTGATTGGCCGTGTCGGGTGGTGGAGGGTTACGACACATTTATAAATAACGCGATCTAAACCCAATAACGTTGATTATAAATTTCTTGTCTTTGTTTACATTCATTTTAGGGGCCATTGTTATTGATCTTATTTAAGTTTTAAATAAAAAAAGACGAAGTATTCAAGAGAGTTGTTTCTATAAGCAACAAACATCCAATATTCAAAAGCTAGCTGTCAGTTGCTCTCAAAATGCCCATAAAAGGGCGTCAGCGATTGGCTGAGGTCTGCTGCATCCACTAGGAGCGCTCCGATTGGCCGAAATCGGCTTCAGCGTGATATTGTAAACACATATCGTTCCTCGAAAATGTATCAATAACAGAAACAATGGGACCCTATGGGAGGCAGATGGTTAACCGAAATATCGTTAACCGATGGCATCGATCACCGAGGGACCACTGTACCTCTGTTAAATTGTTCCCTTAGACCAGTGGTTCTTCACCTGGGATGCGCGCTTTCGCGGGGGGTGCGAGATGCCCTTTCTGAGAATGCCGTCCATAAATGACGTCACGGACCTAGGGGGGGGGGTCAGACATTTGTGACGATGTGTGACGAGAGGGGGGGGTTTGAGAAATGTGACGTCACGTAAAAATGTGCAACTTTATATAAATATAAACACGTTCTACTTAATTAAATATACGTTTTAATGAATGTTTCTCTTACAACATCAGAGTGCAGCGCCACATTAAATACGCACTACAATGACAATAATTTAAAGCGATTTGAAGCATGTTTTTTTTGGAGGGGGGGCAGAGCTCTGTGACTTAATATTTGAGGGGGGGTCTGACTTTTTGTGACGTCGTATGACGAAGGGGGGAGGTGGGGGTCAAAAATCGTACAAAATCGCGTGACATCATTTATAAACGGCAACCAAAGGTAAATCATCGAAAACTACAAATTAAGCACGGTCACGTAAGTTACAACTACTTTTTTCTTCTTGGTTCTTTCGGTAAAGTCACATAAATATGCTAAAATTCGTAGTTGTATGGTGAATCTGCAGCAGTGTGGTGTGCAGTAGGCTGGGTAGAATAATATTACGTAAATATGCTAACATTCCTCTTGATATGCAAATTATTTTGTCAAGGCCCTCTTCCTCCTCCCTCCCAGCTTAAATAGACGCTCCAAGCCCAGGACGTGTCATTCAGACTCTGTCTATCTCGGCCTCGCTGTGCGCTGCGTTGCACCGCTAGTCGAGTAGACAACCATGTGTTCAATAAACCCTCGAAGCCAGGATGACCGTCCAACTCCGATCGTCATTTATTGATTGTAACAGGTAAAACTGGTGAGAAAACACAGATACAGCATCTGTTATAATTCGGAAACACCCACACAATGAACACCACAGCATCAGAACATTGTCTCAGATAACAATAGATCCTGGAAGGACCAGGCCCCCACATTACCCCTGAACAACTAGACAAAGGCACAAGCTGATGCGTTGCATACAGACACAGTGTATTCATCCCACTGCACCCCAAATGTACAGCATTACACTTAACACTAAACTGTGGATGAGATACTTCGTCATCACTCTCAGGATCGCAACATAGGCACAAGTCTGACTCGACCTACTAAATCACAAGTAACATCCACAATAAGGAAAGTCACAGGCTTCGTTACTAACTAGGCCTCGTATTTACTACAACAACTTAACGGCACCATAAAGGCATTTACATTGCTATAACGGTCATTCCAACATTACAACAGCATTTCCAATATTAGAGGAATATAAACAACTTACAGATAATGCTTCTTAAGCTCCCACAATGAATAAGTGCGGCTGTGGTCTCACTGAGATGCGATGCGTGCCGCCATCTTGACTTATCTGAGTAATGGCTGAAGCCCGCGTGGTACAGTGGAAATCTAACATCGTCACTTCCTGGTCACGTGACCAACATTAGCATCAAAAAACAGGAACTTCCTGTTAACGTACACTCCCCATCTGCCGTGAGGCAAGACACTGTCTTATCGACAGACCTGTTCTTCACCTGAGGACGGCTGCTTGCGTTGTGGCCGAAACGTCGTGAGAATTATTTTATTATGTTTTATTTTTATTATTTTATTATTTCCATTCTACGTGACTTTACCAAAAGAACCAAGAAGATGAATCCCTGCAGTCACGAAAGCTTGAAATCGAAAATTACAACTACTTTGTTTCGTCAAACCTAAGTATTTCTTAACATCATACACGTTTTAACAATTGAGTAGGTTGCAGTAAAAGGTTAAGAACCACTGCCTCACACTGTTGTGTGTGCTCTGTGCTCGTAGAGAAACCACTCCACCTTGTGAGCTCTTCAAACCTTGCTTGCACGTGTCACCAGGCCTCGCTGTCTCGCACTTATGGCCATGGTCTTACCGAGGTCGCAGGAGTGGCTGACGTGACATTTAAACGCTCAAGTTGTGTTGGACCTCTGGAATTATTTTCCACGATGCCCGTGCCGTGTTTCTGCCCTCACACACGCCAACGTTCAGCTGCGGTGATGTCCATTTCAGTCGTGCATCGACGAAGACCCACACGGGGCCACGAATCAGTCCTCACACCCTCTCAATGATCAACAAGGCTCTCTATATACAACATTCTACTGTTTAATGAAATAGCTACCATTGGCATAATCTCCATTCATATATTATCCCCAATTGCCCATATATCTGTCCACCATGAATCATCTCCATATATAATGTATAAAAGGCAAGGTTGTGATTGTGTGTCTGCTCAAAATGTTTAGCGTACTTCCCGACATGCAACAAACTTGAAATTTGCCATGTGGGTACTTTCCAGACTATACACCATGCAAAAAATGATAAAAAATATATATATACTTTGGTAAAACATTTTTTTTTGGGGGGGGGGGGCGCATGGCAAGTGAGCTGTGACGTCACATGTCATGTCACCCGCGCATGCGCAGTGCTTAGCGCGCTGCGCTACGAACCTGGCGACCCGAGTTCGATTTCCGCTCACGGCCACCGCCGGTGACGATTATTTGAACCGCTCCTGGGCCTCCCCTAGGTCGACTCAGCCTCAAACGAGTAACTGGTGTGGTGTGTGAACATTGCCACTGGGGAGACAAAAGCGGCTGGCCGGGCGTGGTGAATCCAAGTCCCGGGCGAAGCCGGGTAGCAAAGCTAGTCAATTATAAATTGCAGTACAGCAAATCCCTCTGGTGGATTTGGCTCTCATAGTTTCACACCAAATCGAGGTGGGTCGCCAATTCGTCGTTGAACGTGAGATTCCTGCACGCGCGGCAAAATTGGACCACTGGCGGTGATGCTGCCACGGAAGAACACACACGGCACTGTCTTGTGTCCATCTTGTCTCTGTTTGTCTCCATGTTATCTCTATCGTAATCTCCCTCCGTCTTGTCTCTATCTTGTCTTCATTTTGCCTCCATCTTGTCTCTATCTTGTCTCCATCTTGTCTTTATCTTGCCCCCATCTTGTCTCCATCTTGTCTCCATATTGCCTCCATCTTGTCTCTATCTTGCCTCTATCTTGCCTCCATCTTGTCTCCATCTTGTCTCTATCTTGTCTCTATCTTGCCTCCATCTTGTCTCTATCTTGTCTCCATCTTGCCTCCATCTTGTCTCCATCTTGTCTCTATCTTGCCTCCATCTTGTCTCTATCTTGCCTCCATCTTGCCTCTATCTTGTCTCCATCTTGCCTCCATCTTGCCTCCATCTTGTCTCCATCTTGTCTCTATCTTGCCTCCATCTTGTCTCTATCTTGTCTCCATCTTGTCTCTATCTTGCCTCCATCTTGCCTCCATCTTGTCTCCATCTTGCCTCCATCTTGCCTCCATCTTGTCTCCATCTTGCCTCCATCTTGTCTCCATCTTGCCTCCATCTTGTCTCCATCTTGTCTCCATCTTGTCTCTATCTTGCCTCCATCTTGCCTCCATCTTGTCTCCATCTTGTCTCCATCTTGTCTCTATCTTGCCTCCATCTTGTCTCTATCTTGTCTCCATCTTTTCTCTATCTTGCCTCCATCTTGTCTCCATCTTGTCTCCATCTTGCCTCCATCTTGTCTCCATCTTGCCTCCATCTTGTCTCTATCTTGCCTCCATCTTGTCTCCATCTTGTCTCCATCTTGCCTCTATCTTGTCTCCATCTTGCCTCCATCTTGCCTCCATCTTGTCTCCATCTTGTCTCTATCTTTCCTCCATCTTGTCTCTATCTTGTCTCCATCTTGTCTCTATCTTGCCTCCATCTTGCCTCCATCTTGCCTCCATCTTGCCTCCATCTTGTCTCCATCTTGCCTCCATCTTGCCTCCATCTTGCCTCCATCTTGCCTCCATCTTGCCTCCATCTTGTCTCCATCTTGCCTCCATCTTGTCTCCATCTTGTCTCCATCTTATCTCTATCTTGTCTCCATCTTGCCTCCATCTTGCCTCCATCTTGTCTCCATCTTGTCTCCATCTTGTCTCTATCTTGCCTCCATCTTGTCTCTATCTTGTCTCCATCTTTTCTCTATCTTGCCTCCATCTTGTTTCCATCTTGTCTCCATCTTGTCTCCATCTTGCCTCCATCTTGTCTCCATCTTGCCTCCATCTTGTCTCTATCTTGCCTCCATCTTGTCTCCATCTTGTCTCCATCTTGCCTCCATCTTGTCTCTATCTTGTCTCCATCTTGTCTCTATCTTGCCTCCATCTTGTCTCCATCTTGCCTCCATCTTGTCTCCATCTTGTCTCTATCTTGCCTCCATCTTGTCTCCATATTGCCTCCATCTTGTCTCCATCTTGCCTCCATCTTGTCTCTATCTTGTCTCCATCTTGCCTCCATCTTGTCTCCATCTTGTCTCCATCTTGCCTCCATCTTGTCTCCATCTTGTCTCTATTTTGTCTCCGTCTTGTCTCCGTCTTGTCTCTATCTTGCCTCCATCTTGTCTTTATCTTGCCTCCATCTTGTCTCCATCTTGTCTCCATATTGCCTCCATCTTGTCTCTATCTTGCCTCTATCTTGCCTCCATCTTGTCTCCATCTTGCCTCCATCTTGTCTCCATCTTGCCTCCATCTTGCCTCCATCTTGTCTCCATCTTGTCTCTATCTTGTCTCTATCTTGCCTCCATCTTGTCTCTATCTTGTCTCCATCTTGCCTCCATCTTGTCTCCATCTTGTCTCTATCTTGCCTCCATCTTGTCTCTATCTTGCCTCCATCTTGCCTCTATCTTGTCTCCATCTTGCCTCCATCTTGCCTCCATCTTGTCTCCATCTTGTCTCTATCTTGCCTTCATCTTGTCTCTATCTTGTCTCCATCTTGTCTCCATCTTGCCTCCATCTTGTCTCTATCTTGCCTCCATCTTGTCTCCATCTTGCCTCCATCTTGTCTCCATCTTGTCTCCATCTTGTCTCTATCTTGCCTCCATCTTGTCTCTATCTTGTCTCCATCTTGTCTCCATCTTGTCTCTATCTTGCCTCCATCTTGTCTCCATCTTGTCTCCATCTTGCCTCCATCTTGTCTCCATCTTGCCTCCATCTTGTCTCTATCTTGCCTCCATCTTGTCTCCATCTTGTCTCCATCTTGCCTCCATCTTGTCTCTATCTTGTCTCCATCTTGTCTCTATCTTGCCTCCATCTTGTCTCCATCTTGCCTCCATCTTGTCTCCATATTGCCTCCATCTTGTCTCCATCTTGCCTCCATCTTGTCTCTATCTTGTCTCCATCTTGCCTCCATCTTGTCTCCATCTTGTCTCCATCTTGCCTCCATCTTGTCTCCATCTTGCCTCCATCTTGTCTCCATCTTGTCTCCATCTTGCCTCTATCTTGCCTCCATCTTGCCTCCATCTTGTCTCCATCTTGTCTCTATCTTGCCTCTATCTTGTCTCTATCTTGTCTCCGTCTTGTCTCTATCTTGCCTCCATCTTGTCTCCATCTTGCCTCCATCTTGTCTCCATCTTGCCTCCATCTTGCCTCCATCTTGTCTCCATCTTGCTTCCATCTTGTCTCTATCTTGTCTCTGTCTTGTCTCTATCTTGCCTCCATCTTCTCTCCATCTTGCCTCCATCTTGTCTCCATCTTGCCTCCGTCTTGTCTCTATCTTGCCTCCGTCTTGTCTCTATCTTGCCTCCATCTTGTCTCTATCTTGTCTGCATCTTGTCTCTATCTTGCCTCCATCTTGTCTCCGTCTTGTCTCTATATTACATTTACCGTACAAGTTATATTTAACAGTAGAACATATTAATATTTTACGGTCAAAATTCCCCCTGTTTAATGTCTGGGTTGATGTGTAGTAACGTACAACAAGATAGAGTGTCGTCGTATTACGAACCGTTGAACCAAACCCTGTTTCCAATTAAATGTCGAGTTTGTGGATCGCGGAATTGCCGATTGCAGCTATTTTCAAGAACGTAACCCCAGTGATGGTCAAGGCTTTGCTGTGTATAAGTATCACCTACAAGTTTGATGTTCATAATGAATTACACCTCGTTAACGAGACGCTCATATGCACATTACAATCCCCCATAATGAAAGTATAAAGACACATTCGGCCATATAACAACCGACACCAAAACCCTGATTAACGGTATGGCAAACAAGGCTAAGCCGAATGATGTGCGCGTTTAACTAGACCCGACTCAGGCCCATCAATGTGCACTCAACTTTGCCTTCAGCCCATTCCACACATTTACCAATATCCCAAAAATGCCTAAGACCTAACCATATGTACGTTCCAACTCGGCCACACACTGATGCTCAACCGTGCACGTGTTTAAGGAGGCCTGAAACCTGCCCGCAGATATCTGCATTTATCCTATTTCTCATTTCAAATGTGTGTACATCCAAGAATCACGACTTTAAATCACGCAAATGTCTCGTGCTGCCACGAGAGGGAGCTCTAGGGGCGTGGGGGGGGCAGTTGGTCGACCTCCCCATGTCAACCAGACGTCATGGCCAGTGCACGTTGTCTGCGAAAACTTCAGAAACACATTCCTGCGGAGGGAGCTGGTAGGAACATTGGGTTGCTCGGTCAATGGCCAGGGTCAACAGCGGCGTGGTGTATTCCGTAAATATGCCCGACTGTGAGGGCGGGCACAAGCCGGCGTGAGTAGGTTAAACGTTGAGTTTTATAAGGGCACCACGGGGTAACCAGCCCCTCACCACCCAGCCCCTCCCTGATCGATGGACGGACCGACACAATAATCCCCTGTAGGCTGGTGTAAACAGGAGGTTGCTACCAGTATTCACATCTTAATTTATACTGCAGTAATCCGACGAGCTGTGAATCTCGTTTCCACAGATGTCCAGTAGTTTTCGCAGGTGTCCAAGGGAGTCTCATGGCCCCCCTCAAAGTGGGTCATGGGACTCGGCGAGACGTTTCGGGAGGAAAAAACCTGGGTAAGAGATAATGACGCTTTGGAAAACGTTGCAACAACCAGTTTTCTGCGCTGGTCCACGTGCAAAACGTCCACACGTAGAGCAGAACCGCTGGGGGTCACTAATCAATGGGGTGTAGGTCGTGTGTGTGTGTGACCGTTAGGGTGTGTGTGTGTGAACTCGGTTGTGTGTACCTGTGTGGGGAACGGGAGTGTATCGGTTAGCACTACGCTGCGCTATGAACCTGGACACCCGAGTTCGATTCCCGCTCACGGCCAACACCAGTGAACCGGTGCTGGCCCTCCCCTAGGTTGACTCAGCCTCAAATGAGTACATGGTGCGATGTTTAAACATTGCCAGTAGGGAGACAAAAGCGTCCGGGCGTGTTGTTGGCCACCCATCCCCTCGTGTGCCGTGCCGGCCTTCATAGGTCCCCTAAACCCAATGCACGGTGCAACTAAAATAATATCTACAGTAATTATAGCCCACATATTATTTTATACGGGGTTAAAAAAACATCCGTAGCTATCTCAGTAAAAGCGAGTCGGGAGAAAAGAGGAAGCCCACAGTTGAATCTTGCATAGCCCCCCCGTGGAAATCAGTCGTTGCACCCCTGCCGACACCACCTGGCTATTTAAGACCAAAAACAGGAAGAGGATTTATCCACAACTCTGGCTGTCGCCTGACGAGGCTGGTTGTTGTAATTGTAAATGTAGTGGGTTTATTTTCCAACACAACCGGAGTGCTGAACTAGTAACGAATTCGCACGTTTTGTTTACGTAACAAACCCTTTTTAATTGGCTGTGTCGGGTGGTGGCGGATTTAACAACACATTTATATGTACGCGATCTAGCCCAAAACAACTATGATGAGTAATATTGGTCACGAAAGCCTGCTACTACTACGTGCTAAACCCATACCTGGCAACCCCATATTACAGACAAAGATAGACATTATTGGTCACTCTGCGCCCTCATAAATTTCAACGTTCATCCTACAAAGTCCCATTACAAGGGAGAAACACAAACACATAGACGCAACTAAAATGTGCCCTTATTCAAACGGCTGTACGACGTATGGACCTGAAATCTCAATTTCTTTGTACAAGGATACGTGTTAAACCGTATGGGTTGACATGGTATGTAAACCACCTGGCAGGTGACCCGCGCATAGCAGGAGCTCTTGGACGATGGTAGACGCAAACGGGGAGATGGGGGGAGGTGGGGTGGAGGGGTGGGTGACGTCAACCAGGGCGAGTGACGTCATGCCATGGGCCCCAATGGGACCGGCGAATTGACGTCACAGCCCCTCCACGTTTGTCGGTAACCCGGATGTCCATTTGTTTCCATTCGAAAGTTCGGCCCCAAGAAAATAAACCCACACTCAGTATTTCAAGGGCCGCAATTGCAATGTGAATATGAGACATCGGTTTGGTGCCTCAATAAACAGCGCCACGAAGTCAGTCCCTTAAAACGCACCTAAGCATGCGGTGCTCTTTAAGGGAGACCACGTGCAACATTTTGCACGCGGTCTTTAGAAAGGGACACAATATAGACGGTAATAACCTCGACGTACGAAGCGGATGCGTTCCTGCAGCTTCGTGCATTGACGCTTCGTGTATTGGGTAACTTCATAACGTTAGCACGATGAGGATGTGCCCATCCGTACAGCTGCTGGGCCCACAGGGGTTTGCGTCGGGGTATTTTAGACATGCGCCCTGTTGCTGGTATTTAAGACATGCATCCTAGTGATCCTACTGGCCATCGATGAAGAAGAGCTGTTTATCTCATCCGATTTCTCCGGTATAAATACACGATGTAACACAATTTTTGTTCCTGGGTAGTAAGTGTTATTTCGTAATTGCTTATGCCTCAAAAGTATAGAAAATGGCTATTATTCCCCACCAGGACAGTGATGTTTTGAAATTTACCTATTTTCAATGAGAAAACGAGCAAATTTGTGTCCTTTCGTTCACATAAAGTCAGAAAAAAAACATGAATCAAAATTAACATAAAACTTAAAGCTTTCGTGACTGCAGGAATTCATATTATTTGGTTATTTCGGTAAAGTCACATAGATAGAAAATAAAAATAAGAAGTTGCAAGCAAATGCACAAGTATTGGTTTTTAAAACAGACATAATTGGCCGAAGTATTCCTGGCTCTGCGATCTTGCATTTGCTTGCCAGTTCCATCTCTAGCCCCGCCTACTCCAAGCATTTATAACCTTTGGTTGTGGTGGCTCTGCTTTTGGCTCAAGCAGCTCACTCGCTATATTTCTCTCGGCGGTCTGCCGGCTGTATTTGTTCACCTGAGGACGCTCGCTTGTGTTGCGATCGTAACGTCGTGGTTCTTTACCTTTTTATTATTTTCTATCTACGTGACTCTACCGAAAGAACCAAAGACTATACAAATTAACATTACTAGTATAATGAGCCAAGAATGTCTGTGTGCTTGACGTCACTCCACGTCTACCAGCCCCCCTAATTAATGATCATGAACAGTTGGGGTCCTCCACATGCCCCCCCCCCCCCCGTCATTAATAATCATGATCGGGTGACGTCACTCCGCATGAAGAAGTTCGAGCGGAAACGACATTTATTTTTACGCAAATTCGCTTTCATTTTGACCTATCTGCATGGAAAGTAAAGCTAATAAAAAAATCAACGCAGCAACTAATAATATAACGAGCCAAATAAGGCTGTATGTGAGTGTCCTGCGCGTGACATCACTCCATATGCGCCCCCCTCCCCTCATTTTCTACTACATTTCCTAATAACATTTAAAATCACACTATAAAACGTTAATTTACATCTTTAATATCACAGCTTCCGTCCTCGGACGGGCTAACAAGCGAGTGTATTTATACTAAAGTAATAAAAAAATGACTAGAAAAGATTTAGAAGTGAGTAGTTTTTCGAGATTTACGATTATACTGTAAATCACTTTCACGAATCAGCCCCCAAATGTAGTCTCCCATCATGTTCTCGTTATACTGTCCTTGGTAGCGGCGGTCAAAGTCCAGTATATCCTGGTGGAAGCGCTCGCCTTACTCCTCCGAGTACGTTCCCATGTTCTTGAATTTATCAAGATGAACATGAAGGATATGGACTTTGAGGGACATACTACAGCCCATTATGTCGTAGTTCTTTACCAGAGTCTCAACCAACTCCACATAGTTTTTGACCTTGTCATTGCCCAGGAAGCCACGAACCACTGCGACAAAGCTGTCCCAAGCCGCTTTCTCCTTACTAGTGAGCTTCTTGGGGAATTAATTGCACTCCAGGATCTTCTTTATCTGTGGTCCGACGAAGACACCGGGTTTGACCTTTGCCTCAGACAGCTTAGGGAAGAAGTCTTGAAGATGCTTGAAGGCTGCCGACTCCTTATCTACAGCTCTGATAAATTGTTTCATAAGGCCCAATTTGATGTGCAGTGGTGGCATCAGCACCTTCCGGGGGTCCACCATTGGCTCCCACTTGATGTTGTTCCTCCCCACACAGAACTCGGGTCTGCTGTGGCCAGTCCCGCCTTTGGTTTTGTGCCTTGGTGTCCCTTCTGTCCCAAAGGGCAAAGATAGCAGGGAAACTTGGTAAAACCGCCTTGGAGACCCATTAGGAATGCCACCATTTTGAAATCTCCGATGACCTTCCAGCCGTACTCATCATACTTTAAGGCATCCAGCAAGGTCTTGATGCTGTTGTAATCCTCTTTGAGGGGCACCAAGTGAGCCAGGGGAAGAGATGGGTACTTGTTACCATTATGGAGCAGCTCGGCTTTAGGCTTCTGGATGAGCTGTCAATGAAGAGGCGCCACTAATTCTGGTTACAGGCGATTCCGATTGCCTCGAACAGGCTGGTCACATTGTGGCAGAAGCAGAGTCCATCTTGACGGGTAAAGAAGCTGCAAAAAGGTTGGTGACGCTTCCTCTGATCTGCGACTTGCACACTTTCATCCAACAAGTTCCACGGCTTGAGCCTAGATGTAAAAAGCTCGGCATTGGACTTGGTGAGACCAAGATCTCTGAACAAGTCGTTGAGGTCTATTTGGTTGGGGTAGTATGGGTTTCTCTCCTCAGCTCCAACTCTGAAATTTCCATCTGGATCTACAACGTCTTGCTCTCTGACTTGCTGCTCTCTTCTAAAGATGGCTGCTCTCTCTCCGGAGGAGTGGTTACGGGGAGCTCATGGCAGTGTGGCACCGGGGCGATAGATTAAGGAAAGTCCAGATACGTGATAGCAGGTGCATTCTTGCCAGTCCGATGTTTGGAAGGGTCCCCTATGCAGAAGTAGCAGTTGCTTGAGCGAACTTCATGGGTCTATTTTCCCCTCTGTACCATCCTACCAAAATACATTTACTTCACCCGTTACTAATGTGTAAGAGATTCTCGCAACATTTTTCATACTTGATATATTTTTCAATAACATTGACAATTGTAAAAAACTTAAAAATGATAAACTTTCCAATAATTTTTTTAAAACTAATTTTACAACATAAATTATGAACAACAATTGTCCATCTTGCCTTCCAGAGTTTTTTGCATTGCTCGCAGGTGAAATTAGGAGCCCAGGGTTTGTCTTGATCCCCGACAGGCATGCTGAAATATGCCTTGTAGGCCTCACACATCTTAGCAGATGCTTCCACAGAGTACTTTCTCACTCTTGTCTTGATAAATTGGCCGCAGACATAGCAAAATGCGTCTGCCGGATGCTTGCAGCCTCTTGATGCCATCTCAGAAAAATGCAGATTTGTTTCCACTTAGGCAGCTGGAACTAAACTGGACTGGTGGGCTTAAGGCCTCTGCATTTATACTACTATTTATATTATTGGAAAGTTATAGATTGTTCTAGAAGTTACTCCAAGTTTACTCAGCACTGACTATCTGGAATGTTCTGGAAAATAGGTAATTTTCATAATATCACTGTCCTGGTCACAAAATAAAAGTTTGTGGGGAATAATAGCCATTGTCGGTACTTGTGAGGCATAAGCAATTAGAAAATAATACTACCCAGGAACAACAACAAAAAATTGTTACACAGTGATATATTCTGATCACGAGTTGGATTCGAACCAGCGACCTGTGGATGCACGACCAGTCAGTCACACTGGTGACCATATTCCGTGCTGTGTGCCCAGCGTCGGTAGGCATTCGTCCAGCAGTGGATTGATCAAGGCTGTGGGTAGATACTGAATACCAGGCAAATCACTGTCCATATAATCAGAACTCGAAATTAGCCGTGGTCTATCCAATGCTGAATGAAGGCCTCCCAACAGCAATCAACGTCCACGTAAAGCACAGCGCCTGCTCACAACCACAACAAAAATAACCACAAAAACAATAATAGCAGAAACCACAACAATAACCACGACAGTAACCACAACAACCACAATAACAACAACTAAAACAACAATAACCACAACGAAAACCATAACAACAACCACAACAGAAACCGCGACAAACCACAACAAAAATAACCACAACAAAAACCATAACAACAATCACCACAACAATAACCAAAGCAACAGTAACCACAACAACAATCACAACATGCAGAGAATGCACAACTGGCGTCCCGGGGAGACCTGACATCAGCTGTGTGTAAATAATAATAAAAAAATAACAAGTCAATCGTCTTGGTATTTCAATAAATGATCACATGAACTCATTAAATAATTAAATTTCAAATTGTGCTTACTACGACGGGAGCCCTCAGGTGTCGTCATCCCAAGGTGGGAGGGTGGTGGTGGGGGGGAAGGGGTGTGAAAAGTCTTCTCTAATTGAGGGCAAATCTCCAGGTGTCCACACCCCCCCCCGCCTCCCCTTCTTAACCCTCCAACACTCCGGCGGGACGCTGCGTAAACGACCTCATAAATGGGTCCGTGAGATGCGCGCAGCCACGCAAGAACAGACAGACAGGCGGGCGGGCAGGTAAGTCACGCACGTGCCCCAGGCAGGCAGGAAGACAGGCAGGTAAGCGCCGGGCGCGGGCAGACGGACGGAGGGAAGGAAGGAGGGAACGAGGCATCGCACAGAAGTCTCCGCGCTCCACCCCAGAGCCGTTGGAAGGAGACCCGCAGCCCCACCGCCAGATTCCTGTGACGGTAACTCGCAACGCGACGTTTCGTGCCCGCAGCATCACGCCGTGGCCTCGAACATAGGCAACAAAGTATATGTATATAAATGAATATCGAACGGACGACGTTTCGGGCAATTGCCCTGATTCAAAGCACATGCAAAAAAGGCCATTGTGCTATGGAAACGGCAGGGGCGTTGCCCGAAACGTCGTCTATTATATATATTGTTGTTCCTGTTAGGGCCACCCAGTATTATTATCTGATGGACGTGGCAAGTGGCTGTGCTTGTGTAGCACTGGCAACACAGCAGCAGCAACACAACTACCACCACCACCACACTGTGTTCAACCATCATCACCACCACACTGTGTTCAACCACCACCACACTGTTCAACCACCATCACCACCACACTGTGTTCAACCACCACCACCACACCGTGTTCAACCACCACCACCACACTGTGTTCAACCACCATCACCACCACACTGTTTTCAACCACCATCACCACCACACTGTGTTCAACCACCACCACCACCACACCGTGTTCAACCACCATCACCACCACACTGTGTTCAACCACCACCACACTGTTCAACCACCACTACCACCACCACACTGTTCAACCACCACCACACTGTGATTCTTATGCAGCTGCTGTGCGGTCGCTGCGTCAGATAATCGGGGCGCCACGGTGGCAAGGATATGTTAACTACCTCGCCTGGTATACAGGAGGTCGTGGGTTCAATCCCGACCCTGACGCCTGCTGCTGTATATGTGGAGTTTGCGTGTCTCTCCCATCATCATCATCATCATCACGGTGGCTAGGAGATGTTAACTACCTCGCCTGGTATGCAGGAGGTCGTGGGTTCGATCCGGACCCTGAGGCCTGCTGCTGTATATTTGGAGTCTGCGTGTCTTTCTCACTCTCCGTGATTGCGTGGATTTTTCTCCGGGTCCTTCGGGTTTTCCCTCCACATTTAGCAACACGCGTTTAGATCATTTGGCTGCGAAAATGTCCCCGTGATGGTAAGCACACTTCGTTGAACTATCGTTTGTGGCCAGGTCGCAGCTCAGTCGGGCCTTACCTGGTACAATAAAAAATACATATAGTATATTTTGATTTAAAGCTTTCGTGACTGCAGGGATTCATATTCTTGGTTTATTCGGTAAAGTCACGTAGAAGGGAAATAATAAAATAATAAAAATATTAAACAATACAATTCTCACGACGTTTCGACTGCAACACAAGCAATCATCATCAGGCGTGAACTCCACAGCAAGAAAATGTTCTTGTTTTATATTTTTATTATTTTGTTATTTCCCTTCTACGTGACTTTACCGAAAAAACAAAGCATATATCTAGTATAGTTTTGAGTTTAAAGGCGGTGTGACTTTTTTGCGCCGTAGTTTTCGTTTGCGTGTCGATCCATCGCTTGCGTTTTTGTAATTGCATTTCTTACGAATGCATATTTAAGTGCGGATGTGAAGCCACCCATCCGATTCGCTTAAGCAGATCTCATCGCCGCCGCCGGCCGGAACGACGTTACACACAAAAGCGCTCGCCACGAGTGAACCACGATGCCTCGCCGCCGGTCATCTCGTCAGGGAGCATGAACCATCAATCACGCGACACTCCGCTCGTCATCCTCACGGCGGCGGCGGCGGCTTTTGGCTCAGCAAATCGAACAAAGGCGGTGGCCACCGACGGTCACGTGGAGCTTGCAGAAGGCTCCGCTGCGTGCCGCCTGCAACGCGCTCCCTTCCGATACGAGGAAACCAGTGGAGCTCTGCACGTTTAAATCGCGAACGTCGGCAAACTAATTTCCACGAGGACTGCGTTTTTGTGCTTGGTTGCGTTGTCCTGCCCACGTACCTCTGATTAGCACGGTTGGCTAGGTACGTCGCGAAAGAAGTTCAAAATGCACACGTAAGTATAAGATCGTTTTCTTTTATTTTCTACCTACGTGACTTTACCGAAAGAACAAAAGAGTATGGATTCCTGCAGTCACGAAAGCTTCAAATCAAGATTTAAGATCGTTATTTCCCATTACCTGCGTTAAAGTGGCGCGCAAATATGTTGATGGTGGAAAAAACGGCAGGAGTTGTTTGAGCGGCGAGAAAATTCAAGAAATGATTAACATAATCCTTGGTTCTTTCGGTAAAGAGTAAAAATGAAAATAACTAAATTAAATCACAATTTAGTTATTTTCATTTGTATTCAAATTTTTATTATTTTTATTATTTTCATCTATTTAGAATAAAAATGAAAATAACTAAATTGTGATTTAATTTAGTTATTTTCATTTCATTCAAAAATAAAAAAAATGAATAAAAATGAAAATAACTAAATTGTGATTTAATTTAGTTATTTTCATTTTTATTCTAAATTTTATTATTATTATTATTTTCACCTACGTGACTTTACCGAAAAAACCAAAGAGTATGGATTGCTGCAGTCACGAAAGCTTAAAATCAAGATTTAGTTTAATTCTAGATTTGAAGTTTTCGTGACTGCAAGGATTCATACTCTTTGTTTTTTTCGGTAAAGTCACGTTGATGAAAAATTAAGTAAATAAAATAGAATGAAAAAACAACTAAATTAAATTAAATCACGACGTTTCGGGCGCAACACAAGCACACTGAAGCAGCTGAAGCGGTTGTGCTTTTGCTACATTGTCCCCACCTGAAGAAGGACGCTTGTGTTGCGCCCGAAACGTCGTGATTTAATTTAATTTTAGTTGTTTTTCATTCTATTTCATTTTTATTTATTAAAAATGCTACCTACGTGACTTTACCGAAAAAAACACAGATTGAGTTCGTTTGTTTGTTTTCTGACAGAAATTGCCTCGCAGATTTGCATTCTTACCGACTGATTTTGTCACAAGGCGGTGTCAAATTCGGGATATTTCATTTCTGCAGTCGCCATCGAAAACGTCACTCGATGTATGTGTAAAGTAGTAACTCGGCAGGAGACGACTTCACGGGTAGCACACTCTTTATTTTCACCAACTTATAGTTACACGGATGCCTAACACCCACTTCGTTGCACGGGTGACTAACACCTCCCTCAGCTACTCGGGTGACTAACACCCACTCAGCTACTCGGGTGACTAACACCCACTCAGCTACCAGGGTGACTAACACCCACTTAGCTACTCGGGTGACTAACACCCACTCAGCTACACGGGTGACTAACACCCACTCAGCTACACGGGTGACCAACACCCCCCTTAGCTACTCGGGTGACTAACACCCACTCAGCTATACTGACACGGGCTCTTACGCCCCGTAGCCTTCCGGGACACACCCAGCCGGGGTGCCCGTCTCGGCTCTGGGTACCACCGTCCCGACCCACACGGGCGTCGGACTACGGGTCCCCCAGTCTCGGCTCCGAGCCACACAGGGCCCCGGTCCTCACAAGGACGGCGGGACTAGGGGTCTCGGGCCACTACCTCCTCCACCCCGTCTTCGGTCTTCAACTGGTTAACACTGACCACGAGTGCTCTCGCGCGTCTCCCTTTATACCCCTCCTGCGGACGTCGCTGAGAGCACCCATCTTATCTGACCAATCACTGCGCACTCGCTACGATCCTCTTTTCCCAGCTTGTGTCAGCGCGCCTTACCACCCGCGCGCGCGTCCATACCACGCCCACATCGCGTGCCCAACCCCACGCCCCGTGATCCATCACTGTCGGCGCACGTCAATACCACCACTACATATGTATAGACTCCATGCATTCATCAAAATGTCAAGTGATAATTACCATGCATTCATTTAACGGTTGATTCTATTGGTATCTTCGCATGTATGTTAAAAATTCGTTCGCACCGTGCGTAGGCCAACCATTCTCATCGGAGGTGTGAGTCTACGGTCCAAAAAAACCCTCTCAACATTTCAAGACCCTCAGTTGCACGTGAACGCGAGACGGTGGTGGTTTTCCATGATTCATAACGTTGACGAAGAGCTGCCGCATGCGGCTCCACATCCCCAACGACCTGGTCCACGGTGATCAGCGTCAGTCGGTATCTGGTGGGCCACATAAGCCGACGTGCGCCCGATATGAGTAGCGGGGATTGCGTTCCTGAAAGGTGCCGCGACGAAAATGGAAACGACGTGAAACGAAGCGACGTTAGAGGGTCGTCGGCAGGCGGAGGCTGAGAGGCGACGGATGATGATGACGACGACGTGAGTTGTGGGGGTTGAGGCGACGCAAATGAGGTAGGAGCGGCGTTGATAACGTGACGACGTACTTGCGAAACGACGTAACAGGTAGAGACAAGGTTTCACTGTATCTGGCTCTGTATGTAAGTCTATGTAAGTGTATGGGTCTCTGTGTGGACATGGGTCTTTATGTACCTAGTTCTTTACGCGAGTCTATGAGTTTTGTGTATGTGGTATCTGTGTTATGTTAGGGATCTCTGAGCCTATGGGTCTCTGTGATTTCCTCGGTCTCTGTGTTATTCCCTACGACTGTGTGTGAGTCAGTGGGCCCCTGTGTGAGTCTGCGGGTCTCTATCGGAGTCCATGAGTCTTTGTGTGAATCTCTCAGTCTCTATGCTAGTCACTGTGTCTCTATGTGAGTATGTGGGTCTCTATGGGAGTCTATGGGTCTCTGTGTGTCTGTGGGTCTCTGTGTGAATCTCTCGGTCTCTATGGGGGTCTGTGGGTCTCTATGGGAGTCTATGGGTCTCTATGGAAGTCAATTGGTCTCTATGGGGGTCTATGAGTCTCTGTGTGAATCTCTCGGTCCCTTTGCTAGTCACTGTGTCTCTATGGGAGTCTATGAGTCTCTATGGGAGTGGGAGTAATTATTGTTGTGTTGTTGCATTCACTTGTGACTAAATATCGTGGAGTGTACACGAATGCGCATGATTATGAGCTTCCGTACATTTTAACCCGGTGATAATAAATACCAATAGTTCGATCAAAAAAAACTGTGCGGAGATGGTTGGAGAGCTTGATGATCGAGGATATTTTGGGCTGAGCAGTGGTTGAGTCATGCAGACGAAGAAGGGGCAGGATGGTCTGCCCGTTCTTCATCTGCTGATTAAGCTGCGGCCACGGAAAGGGGCTCCGCGGTGGCTATGAGATGTTAACTACCTCGCCTGGTATACAGGAGGTCGTGGGTTCGACCCCGACCTTGACGCCTGCTGCTGTATATTTGAAGTTTGCGTGTCTCTCTCCCCGTGGTCTCGTGGATTTGTCCCCGGCGCTCCGGATGATGCAACTGATTGTGGTGACGCTGCTTGTGATCACGACAATGATGTTTGACTGCATCAACCCCTCCCTCTGGTCTCCGCACCTGATTGGCTCACAGTGACGACATCACAAATGACCCCCACCTCTATTTAAGACCTAAACAGGAGGACGATTTCTCCACAATTCTGGCTGTTGCCTGATGATGCTGGTTGTTGTTGTAATCACCAACACACAACCGGTTAGTGACAAACCTTACTAATTGGCTGTGTCAGGGTGGTGGCGGGTTTAACGACAAGTTTATATTTACGCAAGCAAACCCCCCCAAAAAACTCCTCTCTATTATCGGTGATTTTCATGTTCGACACATGAACCAAAAGCCCCGAGTTCAAACCCGTGGGCGCGGGAGCACTCGGCACATCATCTCTCTAGGGTTGTATAAAGCGAGTAGTGTACCAACCTGTGGACTCTCAACAGTCGATGTCTTTATTGAGTCCATTCGCCATCCCTTCTCCCCGCCACAGTCAACGTGGAACTTTCCACCACCGATGTTTTGGTTACGAAACGAAAATAATATCCGCCTATTCGCGACTTTTGAGATTCCCATTTTGGCGAAAAATGTCTTTCGTGAGCCGCCGGTCTTCCGTGCGAGAGAGGCAGATGGAGGGATGGTGGCGGTGGCTTATTTTGACTTATTAAAGACCAAATAAGCCAGGAATGACAAAGAATCGATGTCAAGGCGTTCTAAACGCTATTATTGTACTTTATTATACACGATTGGTAGTTGATTAAATATGATTAAATATGATTAAATATTAGACTCTTTGTTTTTTTCGGTAAAGTTACGTAGGTAAAAAATAATAAAAGAAAATAAATAAAAACAACTAAAATAAATAACGACGTTTCGGGCGCAACACAAGCGTCCTTCTTCAGGTGGGGACAACTTAGCGAAAGATCAACCGCTTAATCTTGAATTAAATATGCTGTTGTATTCATATATGTAAAACGTTGCACATTTCGATTATTTTGGTGCTATGAATGTCAAAATGATGGGGCCACTTTGTTGAGCTTTCATTTGTGACCAGGTCGCTTCTGAAAAATAAGTAAATTTTTCAGTGGGCTTTGCCGGATGGGGAAGTCTTTGTATTTACCATTCTTGTATTCTGCACTCCTATCGTCTCTGTAACCGTTGTTGTAATAACGTTCTTACCCGCCCCTTAGTGGACATCTGTGAACAAAATTGCTTCATAGCTCATCGGATTCCTCCAGTATAAATCAACAAAATCCCCCATTATATCAGTGTTTCTCTGGGGGAAATCGGTCTCAACTTGCATCGTTTAGACTTACGGCACCTTTCCATATGTACGTAGCATGATGTAGGGAGGACCGCCTGTGTTTGTTTGAATACAGAGACAGTTGAACTTGAAGGTTTAGATTTGAAGTTTAATTTTTGAAGTCACAGCAACCTCTGAGACACACTTAAGCGGCTGTGCTTTTGCTACATTGTCCCCACCTGAAGAAGGACGCTTGTGTTGCGCCCGAAACGTCGTGATTTAATTTTTTTTTAAATTACCTACGTGACTTTACCGAGAAAACCAAAGAGTTGAACTTGAAGGTTCGGGTCTGAATCGTCTAAAGTCTTCGTCTTACAAGTCTTTCAAGCCTCCGTGGTTTTTTTTTTGCTGTCGTAATGAAGCTCCGTGTTGCCTCCATCAGGGTGAAGGCGGTGAGCCATGCACAATCATTGTTTGTTTGCATGTATGTCAACCCATACTCTGCACAGTATTATGTATCTTATGAATGTGTTTTTTATTAATAGGGGTTTTCCCCCTTTTTTCTGGCAACCAAACTGAAACCTTTTTACGAGGATTCATGTCTGCATTAACCACAATACTTGCAGTCAAAATGCAAACAAGAAACACGCTATGATAATATATAATAGAAAACCTATGATAACCTATGATAATAGGTTTTTCCCCTTTTTTCTGGCAACAAAACAGGTGTTAAGATGTTAAAACACCAAACTGATGATTGCTTGTCTTTGTGCTGTACGACTTTTGGCGTCCTCTGGTCTAATACCATTTGAGACGAGGCTCCAAAGAAAGCTATCTCTGGTGTTGACCAATCAGTTTCAAGGACAATGCATTTATTATCAGTGTGTTTTTTGTTTGCATTTTGACCACAAGTATTGTGGTTAATGCAGACATGAATCCTTGTAGAAAGGTTTCAGTTTTGTTGCCGAAAAAAAGGGGAAAAACCCTATTATTATATTTTGGTACTGGCAAAGGAGGTCTAATAATGTGTTTTTTATGTCATGCTACTCTTACGAATTGTTATCAGCAGACACCAGTATGTGTGTGGGTGTGTGTCAGTTGGGAGCGGTAGTCTAGCGGTTTACGCGCTGCGCTACAAACCCGGCGACCCAAGTTCGATTCCCGCTCACGGCCACCATTTGAACCGGCCCTGGGCCTCCCCCGAGGTCGACTCAGCCTCAAATGAGTATCCGGTGTGATGTGTAAAAAAAAAACGCCACTGGGGAGACAAAGGCGGCCGGGCGTGGCGCTGGCCCACCCACTCCCTCGTGTGCCTTTTCGGAACCACAACGTGGTGCCCTTTTTCTCGTCTTATCAGTCGCGAATCTCCACGTCTCCCTCCACAGGTCCTCGCGTTCAAAGGCCATGCCGAACACCACCATCACCGCGCGGCAATGCATCGACTTCCACGGCTACAACTGCACGGGCCCGAGCCTCCCGGAGCACAGCCGACCCGTCGTCCTCGTCCTCATCAGCATCTTCATCACCGCCACCATCCTCAGCAACCTGCTCATCATCAGCTCGGTCGCCTTCTTCCGCCAGCTGCAGACGCACACCAACATCCTGGCGCTCTCGCTCGCCGTCTCCGACTTCGGCATCGGCGCCCTGGTGATGCCCCTGCGCATGGTGGGCACCGTCTACAACTGCTGGTACTACGACTACAGCTTCTGCAACGTCTTCTACTTCGTCGACTACACCCTCTGCAACTCGTCCATCTTCCACCTGAGCTGCATCGCCTACGACCGCTACGTGGCCATCTGCGACCCGCTGCGTTACGCGCAGCGCGTCACCGACCGCACCCTCGTGGCGATGCTGCTCATCTCGTGGCTGGGCGCGGCGCTCTTCACCTCGCCGAGCCTGCTGAGCTTCAGCCCCCAGCTCGCGCCCAGCAGCATCGAGAGGGAGGGCTGCCCGGACGACTGCCTCTTCAACGTCGACGTCGCCCTGCACTTCTTCTACGGCGCCAGCCCCTACTTCATCACCATGCTCGTCATCATGGCCGTGTACGCGCGCATCTACCACGTGGCGCGCAGGCAGGCGCGGCAGATCGCAGCAAGCAGCAGCAGCAAGGTTCAGCAGAGTGGTGGTGGTGATGGCAACGAGCAGCAGAGGGTGAGCAACATGCGACGCGAGCACAACGCCACGGTGACTCTGGGCAGCATCATCGCCGTCTTCTTTCTCTCGTGGCTGCCGTTCTTCATCATCGTGCTCGTCTTCCCCTTCGTCGGCAACTTTGACGTCGAGTACGAGGTGGCCACCTGGATGGGCTACATCAGCTCGGCCGTCAACCCGCTCCTCTACGCCTCCTTCAACCGCCAGTTCCGCGGCGCCTTCCGCAAGATCCTGAGCCTCACCATGTTCCGGGCCGGTGCCAGGAACGCAAAGTTGTCCGAGTGAAATGAACGGGAGATTCAAGCCCTCTTCCCCCAGCCCCCCCCACCAGCCCCCCACCAGCCCCCCCCCCCCCCAGCCATCCCCCCCCCCAGCCATCCCCCCCGCCATCCCCCCCCAGCCACCCCCCCCCCCAGCCATCCCCCCCCCCAGCCATCCCCCCCCCCAGCCATCCCCCCCCCACCACCCCCCCCACCATCCCTCCCCCCACCATCCCTCCCCCCACCACCCCCACACACCACCCCCCCCACCATCCCTCCCCCCACCATCCCCACCCCACCATCCCGCCCCCCGCCCCCTCCCCCAGGCACCCCACCACCTCTTCCGCCCCACCCCACCTCCCCCACCTCCCACCTCCCCACCACCATCCCCTCCCCCAACCCCCACACCTCCCCCCACCCTCAACCTCCCCCCAACACCTCCCGCCATCCCCATCTCCCCCCCCGCCTCGACGATTCGCAGGCCCACAAATGAACCACAAGACCCTCGCTGCTGATCTCGCCAAGGAGCACAAACCACGCCAACTCCGCTCATCATCCTCACAGCAGCAGGTTTCGGCTCAGCCGTCGAACAACAGGCGGTGGTCACCGCATCGCGCGGCACTTTCAGATGCTATATACACTACATTATACACTGCACTGTACACTACACTATACACTACACAGCTATACACTACACAACTATATACTATACACTACACACTATACACTACACTACTATACACTACATAACTATACACTGCATTATGCACTACACTATACACTACACAACTATATACACTGCACTATACACTACACAATACACTATACACTACACACTATACACTACACTATACACTACACTATAAACTACACACTACACACTATACTATACACTTCACTATACACTACACTATCCACTACACAACTATACACTACACTATACACTACACGGTGGTGGCCGCATCGAGCGGCGCTTTCAGATGCGCTTCTGCGGCCGTCTGGAACGCTCTTCCCTCCGATATTGGGAAGCCACTGGAGCTGCCCACGTGTCCGTCGTCGTCGAGGTTGACAAACTCACGGTCGCTGGAGCTGCTTTGCTGCGCTTACCCCCCGACACCTCCGATTAGCGCGGTTGGCCACGTGGGGTGGGTGCGAACGACGTTCACCGTCAACGTGCGCACATTACACTACACTATACACTACACTATACACTTCTACACTACACTACTATACACTACACTATACACAACACTACACACTACACTATACACTACATGACTATACACTACACTACACTATACACTACGCTATACACTACACATTACACTACGCTATACACTACGCTCTACACTATACACTACAGATTACACTACACTATACACTACACTATACACTCCACATTACACTACACTATACACTACACATTACACTACACTATACACTACAAATTACACTACACTATACACTACAGTATACACTACACTATACATGTACGTCACATTTGGCATATTGTCCGGATTATTAGACGCTTGTACGGAAAGTAAAACGATGTTTACACACCGCACCAGGTACTCATTTGAGGCTGAGTCGACCTAGAGTAGGCCCAGTACCGGTTCAGATAATCGTCACTCGTGCCCGGTGTGAACGGAGTTATGCAAGTCTCGTCTCGCATGCAACAGACAAATGTCCCCCGTATAGCCTTCAACGGGCTGTCGGGGCAAGTGCTGTCAGCGAGTAGCTGCAGCACGCAATAAGGCTGGCACGGCACACGAGGGGGTGGGTGGTCAGCACCACCACACCCGACCGCCTTTGTCTCCCCAGTGCTGATGTCGTTTACAAACCCTCACTAAGTACTCATTTGAGGCTGAGTCGGCCTAGGGGAGGCCCAGGACCGGTTCAGGTGTTGGGCATGGGCAGGAATGGAACTCGGGTCGCCGGGTTCGTAGTGCAGCGTAGCGCTAACCACTGCGCCACCGATCGCCACGTACACACACACGTACACACACACACGTACACACACGTACACACACACGCATACACACGTACACACACGCGCACACGCGTAAACACACGTACACACACGCACACACACACGCTTACACATGTACATACACGTACACACACGTACGCACACATACACACACATACGCACACGCGCGTACACACGCGCACGCATACACACGCGCGTACACACGCACACACTCGCGCACACCTCCAGGATAATTAGCTGCACCCCCCTCCCCCAGCTGTTACTTCTGCAAGGCAGTGTGTGTGTGAGTGTGTGTGTGAGTGTGTGTGTGAGTGTCTGTGCGGTGTCAGTGCGGTGTCAGTGCGCCTCGCACTGCCAAGAATACGGCCCGGAGCCACCGAAGCCGGAGCGCCACCGCCCACACCCGATGTGGTGCGCCGGGTGCGTCAATATCGCTGTTGCTGGCCGCCTCGGGTGGGCATTGAACCGCGGGATCGTCGGTGGGCGTGGAGAGGCACAATTAGCGTGCAGTTAGCAATTAGCGACGACGACGATGATGGGAGGGGGGGTGATGGGGAGCCGGGTGGGTCAGAGGTCAGAGACGCGGAGCTGGCGCCGTTGAAACCCTTGGGGAGCTGTTCGGGATTCGGTCCCAACCACAGAGATTGAGACCTGCAGGGTCTCGTAGACACACGCAGGGACCCACCGACTCAGTGCCGGATTAAGCTCGTTGCGGGGCCTGTAGCATATGTTATAAAGGGGCCTTAAATAAAAAAAAAACATTAAAACACATTTTTTACTTGCATAGTAAAGTTATTGTATTTTTCTTCATTTGCTATACATTTGCTATATATACGACGAATCGATAACCTTAAACACTCAGTCGTTCGTAAGAGTTGAAGGCAGTATAGTACTATAGCAAGTGCAGAATCACTGCACCGGAATTGATTGCTTGAAAGCATTTAGCGCGGGGCCCTTGAAAGTGCGGGGCCCGTAGCATATGCAGCTACTTTTGCTACTCGGATCATCCGACACTGCATAGACTCACGTAGAGATCTCAACTCGCATAGATCCATTGACTCGCATAGAGACCCATAGACTTACATAGAGACCCATAGATTCGCAGAGACCCGTAGACTTACAGGTGATGTTGCAACTGATTACGGTGACGGTGATTTTGATGTTCGACTCAGTTCATAGGCCGAGTTCAAAATCGCGGTTGCGAGAGCACTCGGCACATCATCCCTCAGGGGTTGTATAAAGTGAGCAGGGTACCAACTTGTGGACTCTCGACAATCGATGCCTTTATTGAGTACATTCACCCCCCCTCCTTTCTCCCCGCCATAGTAACGTGGAATTTCCACCACCGATGTTTGATACAAAATGAAAATAAAAACCCTTTGGCGAAATATATTTCTTGAACCGCCGCTCTGCCGTTCGAGAGAGGCGGGAACTTCCTCTGGGGAGATGGAGCGATGGAATCGTCCCGTGATGTTTGGGGCAGCAGGTGCCTGGGTGGATCATCTCATCATTAAGGCGCCACGGTGGCTAGGAGATGTTAACTACCTCGCCTGGTATGGAGGAGGTCGTGGGTTCGATCCCGACCCTTAAACCCGCTGTATATTTGGTCACATGGATGTGTTTTCTCCGGGTCCTCCGGTTTTCCCTCCACACTTGGAATCAACAAATTATTTCGCTGCTATAAAGTCCCACGTGGTAAGCCATTTGATTGGGCTATCATTTGTGCTAACCAGGTCGCTTAAAAACACGTTTTTTCGGAGTGGGCAGGTAGGAACTTGGTTGGACAGCGTATTCGTGCACGACAGACGAACAAATAATCCCTGGTGGGCAGTGTGGAACCTGTTGTTCCTACCTGTATAAGTGTAGTGTGTCGTGTCGTGTATAGTGTAGTGAGTAGGTTAAACGTTGAGTTTTATAAGGGCACCACGGGGTGACCAGCCCCTCCCCATTCAGCCACACCCCACCCAGCCCCTCCCCACCCAGCCCCTCCCCACCCATCCCCTCCCCACCCAGCCCCTCCCCACCCTCCCCACCCAGCCCCACCCAGCCCCTCCCCACCCATCCCCTCCCCACCCAGCCCCTCCCCACCCTCCCCTCCCCACCCAGCTCCTCCCCACCCTCCCCTCCCCACCCAGCCCCTCCCTCCCCACCCAGCCCCTCCCCACCCTCCCCACCCAGCCCCTCCCTCCCCACCCAGCCCCTCCCCCACCCTCCCCTCCCCACCCAGCCCCTCCCTCCCCACCCTTCCCTCCCCCCCGCCCCTCCCTCCCTACCCAGCTCTTCCCCACCCTCCCCTCACCACCTAGCCCCTCCCTCCCTCCCACCCCCCACCGTCCCCTCCCCATATGCACGACAGACAAATAATCCCTGGTGGGCAGTGTGGCGCCTGTTGTTCCTACCTGTAAAAAAACTAAATAGTTCAGTGGACCTTACCTGGTAAAATAAAAATCCTTTCTAATCACAAGATCGTGAGAGGTGGTGTTGGTGGCTCGAGGACTAGGCTCTCATCCAGCAGCGGATCGACCAACAGCTGATAATCTCGTGCTTTGCTTCACGCCCCCGACGGATATAAAACAACGGTTTGATCAAACGAGGGGGTGAAGGCGCAGCCCTAAAAGTGCTCGCTAACGCCACTGCCGGCGGAAGTCGCCTCCTCTGTACAAAGCACCGAGCTCGGCAATGCATCCCAGTAGAGCAGTGGCTCTGAACATTGACTGCAGACTTGCATCTCTTCGTTTCTCAATCCTAAACAAAATGTCTAATATTTATAACGACGTCGGGTTTGATGAAACAAAGTAAGTTGATACTGACGTTTGTGTTTTAGATGATGTGTTCAAAACAAAAAAAATCTGTCCATTCCTCGCGCCTCCAGAAAGGGCGTCACACACCCCTCAGGTACAGGTTTCGTGCACCCCAGGTGAAGAAGAAACCACCGCAGTTGAGGATCGCACACAAACACCACGGGTCTCAGCAAAAAAAAAAAAGTGTCACGTTGACAAAAAACAAATAGTTCACTGCTTTAGCCCACCGGTGTGTTAAAGCGTGAAACCACAACATTTGCAATTTTTGAGTACATTTCGCTGGTAATTGCATCCAGCATCATCGGGCAATTCGTGTCGGGTGATGGAGGGTTACGACACATTTATAAATAACGCGATCTAACCCAAAAAACGTTGATTATGAACCACAGGTCTCCACGACTGCTGCTGTATCGCCGGTGCGGCGTGTGGTGGTGGGGGAAGGCGTGGGCATACCACTCCACCCCCTTCTAAACCGTCCGTGCAAAAGCTTGGAAGGATGGGATGAAATCTTGATTTGAAGCTTTCGTGACTGTAGGAATCCATACTCTGGTTCTTTCGGTAAAGTCACGTAGATAGAAAAAATAATAAAGGATGGGATTAGGCCCAGGCTAAATATCACCGCCCGCCCTCCCCAGTGCTTCACTCATTTTCAGGGACGGGGGGTGTTGCCACTGTCGCCCATAAGACATCGTCAGTGTGAGCGAGGGCCGCCACAACATTTGAAACCGTTGGGGGTGTGTGACAACATCACGACGATGATGATGATGGGCAGTGCCGGAATATCCCAGTAGCAAAAGTAGCTACAAATGCTAAGGGGTCCGCACGTTCAAGGGCCCCGCGCTAAACGCTTTCAAGGTATCAACTCCGGTTCAGTGATTCTGCACTTGCTCTATTACTATAGTACTATACCGCCTTAAACTTTTGTGAACGACTGGGTGTTTAAGGTTAGAGATTCGTCGTAATATCTGGCAGTTTCGCAAATGATAAAATACAATTACTTTCCTATGCAAGTAAAAAACAATTCTGTTAATATTTACGTGTTTTTTTTATTTAAGGACCCTTCATAACATCATGCTACAGGCCCCGCACTAGCTTCATCCGGCACTGACGATGGGTGGGGGTCTTCGCTGTTTGAGTGTTGCCGGGGGGGGGCGCGAGTCGTCAGGGGCCGCACTAAAGGCCACGCGAGGGGGGGGGGGTGAACGTGAAGAGCGCTGGTCCACCCCAGTCGATCAGCATGGCAGAATCAGAAGAATATTCATACCGGAGGAATCCGATGAGCGATGAGGCTCTTTTTGCAGTGGTGGGGTAAAGTGTGGGTAACTGCAACCTCTTCCAAGCCGTCTGGCGACTGAGGAAGAGTAGGCCGAATACCCCTGTCGAGTAGAGTCTGGCTCTCCCAGAGCCTCCCTCGAGTGGCGGAAGAGGCCCCATTTCCGTCAGCAGTGTCGCGAGGCGGTGCTATTGCAGGAGCTGCGCCTCTAACACCCCCCCCCCCTTCCTCCACGTGCCAAAGTGCCTACGGGGCGACCACTCAACACATTCCCGATCCCATCCCCTACTGCCCGACGAGAGCAGCACCTGAGGCCCCCTGCAGCTTCCATAATTACCCCCTCCCGTAATTGGCTTCGGCCGTGAGGGACTCCGCTGCTGGAGGTGGGAAGGAGCGCTGGGAGGGAGGGCTGGGAGAGGAAGGGCTGGGAGGGAGCGCTGGGAGAGGAAGGGCTGGGAGGGAGGGCTGGGAGGGAGCGCTGGGAGAGGAAGGGCTGGGACGGAGCGCTGGGAGGGAGCGCTGGGAGCGCTGGGAGGGAGGGCTGGGAGGGAGGGCTGGGAGGGAGCGCTGGGAGGGAGGGCCGGGAGGGAGGGCCGGGAGAGGAAGGGCTGGGAGGGAGCGCTGGGGGAGGAAGGGCTGGAAGGGAGCACTGGGAGGGAGCGCTGGGAGAGAGCGCTGGGGAGGGAGCGCTGGGAGGGAGCGCTGGGAGGGAGCGCTAGGAGGGCTGGGAGGGAGCGCTGGGAGGGAGCGCTGGGAGGGAGGGCTGGGAGGGAGCGCTAGGAGGGCTGGGAGGGAGCGCTGGGAGGGAGCGCTGGGAGAGGAAGGGCTGAGAGGGAGGGCTGGGAGGGAGGGAGGGCTGGGTGTCAGGAGCGGTGGCGCAGCAGTTAGCGCTGTTCTGCGCTACGATCCCGGCAACACGAGTTTGATTCCCGCTCACGGCCAACACCGGCGGTGATTATATTTGAACCGATCCTGGGCCTCCCCTAGGTCGAATCAGCCTCAAATGAGTACGTGTAAAACATTCGCCGCGAGGAGACAGCAGCAACCGGACGATCCACCGCATTCCACCAAGCTCCCGAGTCATCGTTGGTGGGTACGGTTTAAAAATTGTTTGTTTAAAATAAGTAAAAACTCATACCTCTATTCAATTGTTTCAAATGATTTAATTTGACCTTTGTCTGGCGAAAAAAAAGTATCTCCCCCCGAACCTGGTTTCACTTTAAGTCGTTTCACTTCAAAGTCGCACATTTCAAGAACGTAACCATGACGTTAACCGAGGAGTGATTGCATTGAGTCGCCCTGTGAGTCTCCCCATTATGAAGTCACCTGGTGAGTCAAACCATGAGCCTCCCCATAATTGAATCACTTAGTGAGTCACCCCGTGAGTCACCCCGTGAGTCACCCGTAGTCACCCGTAGTCACCCCGTGATTGAGTCCTCCCCCGAGTGCCCCCCCCCCCCCCCCCCGCTACGCATGCTCCTGCAGCCAGTCCCCCACGCTGGCCTCGTGCTGCTGCACCCAGGCGATGTTCGTCCGCAGCGTCTCCAGCGCCTGCAGCCGCGAGCTGGCACCAGCACCGGCCTCCGGGTACAGCGAGAAGAACGACTCCATCTGGCGGCCAGGGGCACGGGTGGGGGGGGGCATAGGGGTGAATATAAAGGTGAGTGTGCAGGTGAGTGCGAGGATAGGTGAACGTCCAGGTGAGCGTACACGTGAGCGTACAGGTGAGTGTGTAGGTGAGTGGGTAGGTGTAGGTGAGGGTGCAGGTGAGTGTGCAGGTGAGTGTGCAGGTGAGTGTGCAGGTGAGTGTGTAGGTGAGGGTGCAGGTGAGTGTGTAGGTGAGTGTGTAGGTGAGTGTGCAGGTGAGTGTGCAGGTGAGTGTGCAGGTGAGGGTGCAGGTGAGTGTGCAGGTGAGTGTGCAGGTAAGGGTGCAGGTGAGTGTGTAGGTGAGGGTGCAGGTGAGTGTGCAGGTGAGGGTGCAGGTGAGTGTGCAGGTGAGTGTGCAGGTGAGTGTGCAGGTGAGTGTGAGTAGGTGAGTGTGTAGGTGAGCGTGTAGGTGAGTGTGTAGGTGAGGTGAGTGTACAGGTGAGCGTCCAGGTGAGCGTCCAGGTGAGCGTCCAGGTGAGTGAGCGTGCAGGTGAGTGTGTAAGTGGGCGTCCAGGTGAGCGTCCAGGTGAGCGTTCAGGTGAGCGTCCAGGTGAGCGTGCAGGTGAGTGTGCAGGTGAGCGTCCAGGTGAGTGTGCAGGTGAGCGTGCAGGTGAGTGTGTAGGTGAGCGTCCAGGTGAGTGTGCAGGTGAGCATCCAGGTGAGTGAGCGTGCAGGTGAGCACCTGCCACAGCTGCAGCTCGGTGTTGAAGGAGGTGCTGATTCTCTGCACCAGGCGACCCAGGTTGCGATCCGTGATGCCAAACCTGCACAGGTGACCCGCAGAGGCCAGGTGAGGGGTGTGGGGCGTTGGGGGGGGGGGATAATTCGTTGTGCTGGCCTTGAAAGCACTTGCCTCAATAGCCTCCTATAGGCTATACTGGGGATAGTTTTGACACAGACAAAGATCCCCCGTATAACCTACACAGACTGTTGGGGCAAGTGCTGTTCGCGAGTAGCACAGTACACGACAGGGTGAGTGTCCAACATCACGCCGCACCGCCTTTGTCTCTCCAGTGGCGATGTTGAGGCTGAGTCAGCCTAGGGGAGGCCCAGGACCGGTTCAAATAATCGTCACTGGTGTTGGCCATCAGCGGGAAGCGAACTCGGATGGCCGGAGTTCGTAGCACTACACTACCCCATACACTACATAACAAAGACTAAGATCCCCCGTATAGCCTTAACAGGCTGCTGGGGAAAGTACTGTTAGGGAGCACCTATGAAGGGGCGGATGGCCAACACCACGCCCGCCGTTCCTTTGCCTCCCTCGTCTTCAAAAACATCTCTCGCCTCAACACTACATAAACAAATACACACACAGACACGCACGGACACACACAGACACACACAGACACGCACAGACACGCACAGACACACACAGACACGCACAGACACGCACGGACACACACAGACACGCACGGACTCCTCACCGTCCAACCAGGTACTCCCAGTTGAGCCGGGTCCAGTCCCAGGCCATGGTTTTGCCGTAGGGGTTGAGCGAGATGTAGCGCAGCACGGTGAACACGTCCTGCGAGCGGATCACGGACTCGTTCTTCAGCAGCTCCAGGTACCTGCACGTGGACAGGTGGACAGACAGGTGGATGGGTGGATGGGCGGATGGACGTGTGGAGTTGTCGGAATCCCTCTCGCCAACAAAAGCAAAAACCTCGATTCCGCCCCTACCGCTCACTGCACTGCTCACACTCACCTCGGCTGACCCTCACCTCGGCTGACCCTCACCTCGGCTGACCCACGCCACGTCGGCCCGGCTCACCGTGCGAGCTGCGAGACGCTGTGGGTGGAGGCGAGGCCGTACAGCAGCTTGTCCTTCTCCTGGGCGAGGGGGCTCTTCAGGTAGCTCTGCAGCATGAACTCCCAGGAGGCGTCGTCGCTGCGCTGCTGCATGCCGTAGCGGTACACCAGCAGGCGCACGTTGGGCGCGATGCTGTTCACGCGCAAGGCACGCGCACGAGGATGCACGCAGTTACTCACACACACGCCCAGGTACACACGCCCTGGTACACACACACACGCCCAGGTACACACACACACGCCCAGGTACACACACATACAACTATGATTTGCACGGTTGGCTACGTACGGTGCGAAAGAAGTTGAACATACATAGAGGTACACACTCGCACAGGTACACGCACGCACAGATACACACACGCACAGGTACACACACGCACGCACAGGTACACACACACACACACAGGTACACACACGCACAGGTACACACACAGACAGGTACACACGCGCAGGTACACACACGCGCACGCACCTCTGCCCGCCCTTCCAGACGTCAAAGAGGTTGGTGGCGTTGCCGAGGGCCTCCTCATCGCCCATGCGGCATGCCAGGCCCAGCACCTGCTCACGCAGCAGCCTGCACACACAGGTGTCACGTGTCACACACACGTGTCACGTGTCACACACACGTGTCACACACACGTGTCACGTGTCACACACACGTGTCACACACGCACGTGTCACACACGCACGTGCATTTCATGTGTCACGTGTCATGTAAGCGTCGCTTGTCACGCACGTTGGTGTGTATACGACGACGACAATGCTGCAGACAATTGTGATGGTGTAGATGATGATGGTGATGGCGATGATCCTGAGGCTGATGATTATGATGATCACGCCAACGATGCGGATGGTGGTGGTGATGATGATTATGACGTCAATGACAACGATGATGCTGCTGCTGATTATGATGACAGTGCTGCTAATGATGATGATGATGTACTTGTCCAAGTGCTCTCCCTCATCCTTCCACGTCAGCTTAGCGGTGATGGGCTTCACCTGCTGCCTCCAGTATTTCTGCGGTGAACATGATCAACATCATCGTCGTCAACATCATCGTCCACATAACCATCAACATCATCGTCATCAACATCATCGTCCACATAACCATCAACATCATCGTCGTCAACATCATCGTCGACATTGTTGGTAGGTGAGAGGCTGATTGATTGCGTGCATTGGTGAGTTGGTGAGTTAGTGAGTCGTATCGCGGGTGAGTGGGTGAGGGTGAGTGGTGGGTGACTTCTTGGGGGAGCTGTTTGGTGGGGAGCTGTTGGGTGGGGGAGCTGTTGGGTGGGGGAGCTGTTGGGTGGGGGAGCTGTTGGGTGGGGGAGCTGTTGGGTGGGGGAGCTGTTGGGTGGGGGAGCTGTTGGGTGGGGGAGCTGTTGGGTGGGGGAGCTGTTGGGTGGGAGGGGCTGTTGGGTGGGGGGGCTGTTGGTGGGGGAGCATGTTGGGTGGGGGAGGTGTTGGGTGGGGGAGCTGTTGGGTGGGGAGGTGTTGGTGTGGGGGGCTGTTGGGTGGGGAGCTGTTGGGAGGGGGGGCTGTTGGGGGGTGGGGAGGTGTTGGGTGGGGGGCTGTTGGGTGGGGGAGCTGTTGGGTGGGGGAGGTGTTGGGTGGGAGGGGGCTGTTGGGTGGGGGGAGCTGTTGGGTGGGGGAGCTGTTGGGTGGGGGAGCTGTTGGGTGGGGGAGCTGTTGGGTGGGGGAGCTGGTGGGTGGGGGCTGTTGGGTGGGGGAGCTGTTGGGTGGGGAGGTGTTGGGTGGGGGAGGTGTTGGGTGGGGGAGCTGTTGGGTGGGGAGGTGTTGGGGGGGGGGCTGTTGGGTGGGGGAGCTGTTGGGAGGGGGGGCTGTTGGGTGGGGGAGGTGTTGGGTGGGGGGGCTGTTGGGTGGGGGAGCTGTTGGGTGGGGGAGGTGTTGGGTGGGAGGGCTGTTGGGTGGGGGAGGTGTGGGGGGGGGGCTGTTGGGTGGGGGAGCTGTTGGGTGGGGGAGCTGTTGGGTGGGGGAGCTGTTGGGTGGGGGAGCTGTTGGGTGGGGGAGCTGTTGGGTGGGGGAGCTGTTTGGTTGGGGAGCTGTTGGGTGGGGGAGCTGTTGGGTGGGGGAGCTGTTCGATGGACGCCTTGCCAGCTGAGCGGCTGCTTGAGTTGCGATTGGTGTGTGAGTCACACACAGACACACGCCCCTCCCTCCCTCCCTGTCACCTGGAAGAGGGGGTAGAGGGGCGAGTCGGCCAGCATGTCGCGGAGGTAAGCGACGGCGCCCAACACGCGGTCCCACGGGAACAGGCTCTCCTCAGCACGCACGTACAGCGTCGTGTTCAGCGCCGTCTCGTACGGCAGCAGACCCGCCCTGAGGGGGGGGGGGGGGGTTGGAGACGATGATGAGCTCCGGGTGGATTGGAGGGTCTCGCCTCACGACGTACCCCCTTTAGAAACCAACGAGAGGATGAGTGGATTTCGCCCGGGGGGCCAAGCAGGGCCAGGGGCCGGGGTAACGGCGGTGTGTTGACCACGTGACCGCTACGTGTAACCTACTGGGCACCTGTGAAAAGGAGCTTCACAGCTCTTCGGATTCCTCCTGATTCTGATACCCCCTCGTGATCGTGCTGCTGCTGCTGCTGGCGCTGTGAAACGTCACAGCTGGAGCCCCTCCCCCCACCCCCCAACACACTCACCGGGCCAATGAGAAGGCGTCGTCGATGAAGCCGGCACGGTCACCATCGGAGAACACCTGCGGCGATAACAACAACAACATAAACAACAACAACCACAACAACATAAACAACAACAATGTAAACCATAGCGACATTAACCACAATGTAAACAACAACAACAATGTAAACTATAGCAACATGAACCACAACAAACACAACAACAATGTAAACCATAGCGGCATAAACAACAACATAAACAACAATGTAAACCATAGCAACATAAACAACAACATAAACAACAACAATGTAAACCATAGCGACATGAACCACAACATGCACAACGACAACAACGTAGCCCCGACAACATAAACAACTAAACCTCAACAACAACATACACAACACTGTCATCCACAAAGAACAAAAGAGCCATCGTCAACATCGTGACCACTGACATGAAGACGGGCGCACAGTCGCGACGCGCGTGGACGGCGCGGTGACGCCGTGCCCACTGGGCCCTGTAACGACGCTGATGATGATGACGACGACGACGACGATGATGACGCTGACAAAAATGATGATGACAATGATGATGAAAATGACGATGACGATAGCGACGATGACAACAGTGACGACGATGAGGATGACGACGACGATGACGATGATGCGAGTCTCACGGAACAGCAGGCGTCCATCACAATGGGAACGAGGTGGAGTGGCACGTGACCGCCGCCCTCCGTGCCTCCCAAACCTCAGTGCCCCAGCCCTGCGCCCCCCCCACCCTCCATGCCCCCCCCCACCCTCCATGCCCCCCCCTCCCCCACGAACCGTGTGGTTGTCCTGCAGCTGCTGCAGGAGGAGTGCCCACAGCTGGGGGCTGTAGTTGACGCGGTAGAAGCCCACGTGGTCGGGGTTCAGCTTGAGCCAGCTGGGCGTGGGGTCCGGGGTCAGAGACACCGCTGAACGGCGACAGTCACTCACTCAATGAGTCACTCACTCACTCACTCAATCAGTCGCCCACTCACTCAGTGGCCCACTCACTCAACAAGTCACCAAATCACTCATCCACTCACTCACTCAGTCGCCCACTCACTCACTCAATGAGTCACTCACTCACTCAGTCGCCCACTCACTCACTCAGTGGCCCACTCACTCAATAAGTCACCAAATCACTCACCCACTCACTCAGTCGCCCACTTACTCACTCAGTGGCCCACTCACTCACTCAATGAGTCACTCACTCACTCACTCAGTCGCCCACTCACTCACTCAGTGGCCCCCTCATTCAATGAGTCACCAAATCACTCACCCACTCACTCACCCACTCAGTCTCTCACTGAGTCATCCATTCACTCACCCACTCAGTCGCCCAGTCACTCAATGAGTCACCCACTGAGTCACTCACTTAGTCACCCACTCACTCACTAATTCACCCACCCACTCGCTAAGTGACTCAATGACCCAACCACTCACTCGCCGAGTCACTGACTCACTTACCTAATCAGTCAGTTACTAACTCACTCACTCACCCACTCACTCACTCACTCACCCATTCACCCCCTCACTCACCCACTCACTCACCCACTCACTTACACACTCACCCACTCACTCACTGAGTCACTCACCCATTCACCCCCTCACTCACCCATTCACTCACCCACTCACCCCCTCACTCACTCACCCACTCACTCACTCACAAACCCAGCCGCCTGCTCAATTCAAGTGACAGATCCACTCTTACTTCCTAACACAACTCGGAATCGTGCTGTTTGCTGCTGGTCGTTTGGCGTCGCGGGACTTTTGTGGCCTGTGCTGGGCAACTCTGTCAATGTGAGGGAGCGGTGGCGCCGTGGTTAGCGTGCTCGTCACCTGGCTGGGTCATGTTGAACATCTGGAAGTCTTGAACGTTGCTAGCATTGGTGTAGAACCTCAGCGGAACGTGCCAGGTGTACCTGCACCACGTTATCAATATCATCAGCAGCAGCAGCAATATCATCATAGCAGCAGCAATATCATCAGCAGCAGCAATATCATCATAAGCAATATCATCTGCAGCAGCAATATCATCAGCAGCAGCAATATCATCATAAGCAATATCATCATCAGCAGCAATATCATCATCAGCAGCAATATTATCATCAGCAGCATCATCATCAGCGGCAATATTATCATCAGCAATATCATCAGCAGCAGCAATATCATCATCAGCAGCAATATCATCGTGAGCAGCAATGTTTTAGTCACCATCATCATCATAACCTTTGTCACATCACCAACATCATTAGCACCACAACAACAACAACCGCCATTCGCCACTAAGTGGCAGTGACGTCACCACGACGCTTGTGCCAGGCCATGTGCACCTTGAGGCCACGTGAAGTGTCGAACGCCCGCTGGCAGGAGGTCACGGGGCAGACCCAGATGGCACAGGTAGACTGACTGAGATAACCGAGATGACTGGCTGATGCACCACCTGTGCCCCCTACTGTGCCAACTTGCTGTGCTTTAGCCACCCGACGCTCCGCTCGTTGTTGTGAGCATTGCTCCTCCACCCTCCGTTGTTGTTGGAGGGCGACTGCCTCCAACTGCCCAGTAACGTCCTTCACGAGCCTCCTCCATAGAGGCCGATCTTGACACCGCTGGTACTAGTCATCGGCAAGTCCACTCAGCTCCACATCCTCCTGTACCACATCACTCCACCGTCATGGTTTTGTGGTAATTAATTGAAGATGGAGGGGTTACCAGCCCCTCGCACCCGTCTAGAGCCCCCATTTGGCCGCTGTGGTGGTCACAGACGCCATAAGGAAAACGGACGATTTCAATTGGCCCTCACCCCATGGCACTGCCCACCACAGCGTTCCCCCCGGCACCACGAGGAGGTAGGGGGTTGTTTTTGCCGGACCTCATTAGCACCACCACCCTCATCACCATCACTTCCACTCCCATAATCACCATCAACACCATCCCCATGATCACGATCAATGCCACATCTTCATTACCATCGTCACTGTCACCACCTTCGCCACCATCGCCACATCACCACCATTGGCACACCATCACTGCCATCACAACCGCACTGCCACACCATCATTATGACCATCGCCGCCGCGAGCTTGCTCACCGGAAGGGCGACGCGGGCAGCTGGGGGTCGGCGTTGGGGTCGAGGAGGAAGCGCCGCTGCTCGACGGAGAACGCCGCGGCACCACCGCCGCCCCCCAGCGAGATGAGGGGCAGCCCCATCTGCCTGGTCCACGTTTCCATCACCTCCTTCACGGGCTGGCCGCTCTCCTACACCGCCGTCGTCACCATCATCACCCATCATCGGCATCATCATCACCACCACCACCATTATCACTACCATCACCACCACCATTATCACTACCATCACCACCACCATCATCACCATCATCACCACCATCACCATTATCACTACCATCACCACCATCACCACCACCACCATCATCACCATCATCACCACCATCATCATCACCATCACCACCCATCATCGGCATCATCACCACCATCACCACCACCATCACCACCACCATCATCACCATCACCACCACCACCAACATCACCATCATTCACACCACCACCATCATCTGCATCATCAACCGTAGCAGCAGCAGCATCTTCAGCGGCATCAGCATCACCATCACCACCACCATGATCACCATCACCACCACCACCATCACCAGCACCCCACCATCATCATCACCATCATCATCATCACCATCACCACCACCACCACCATCATCATCACCATCACCACCACCACCATCATCATCATCACCACCACCATCGGCATCATCAACCGTAGCACCATCTTCAGCAGCATCAGCAGCATCATCATCAGTCACCTCCTTCACGGACTCACCGCTCTCCTACATCATCAGCAGCATCATCATCAGTAGCATCAGCATCATCAGCATCACGTTATTCGTCATTATAAACAGCATCAGCATCATCAGTAGCATCATCAGCAGCAGCATCATCATCAGTAGCATCAGCAGCAGCATCATCATCAGTAGCATCATCAGCAGCAGCATCATCATCAGTAGCATCAGCATCAGCAGCAGCAGCACAGGTGGAGCCATCACCTGAGCCATTGCCTCCCAGAAGTCGTCGGTCTTTGCGTTCGTGAAGTGGAAACGTCTCAGGTAGTTCTGCACCACGGCCGACATGACGACACACAAAGACAAAGATCCCCCGTGTAGCATTATCGGACTGTTGAGGGCAAGTGCTGTTGGCGAGCAGCACCTACGAAGGCCGACACGAGTTTCCGCGCGCTTCGTTGTGACGATTCCTCGGCTCTTGCTTTTAAGTCTGAGTGGATCTGCGTGCGGGCCAGTCCGTGTGTTAGGCACCTGGCATCCTCGCTGGAACGTGCCTGGCCCGATCCAGTCTGACAGCATCCGCAGCAGCGACGCGCCCTGTACCAGCATAATCATCATCAGCATCAGCAGCAGCATCATCAGCAGCATCAGCAGCATCAGTAGCATCAGCAGCATCATCATCAGCATCAGCAGCATCATCAGCATCATCATCAGCATCATCATCAGCAGCATCAGCAGCAGCATCACCAGCATCATCATCATCAGCATCATCATCAGCACCAGCATCATCATCAGCATCATCGGCATCATCAGCATCATCATCATCAGCAGCATCATCATCATCAGCATCAGCAGCATCATCATCATCATCATCAGCATCATCATCAGCAGCATCGTCATCAGCATCATCAGCAGCATTATCATCAGCATCAGCAGCAGCATGATCATCAGCAAAATTAGCAGCAGCAGCATGCTTATCAACATCATTAGCAGCATCACCAGCAGCATCATCATCAGAATAATCAGCAGCATCATCAGCATCCTTCGTAGTATCATCATCAATATCATTAGCCGCAGCAGCATTGTCGTCAGCATCATTGGCAACAGCAGCAGCAGCAGCCGGCACAACTGAGGTCCTGGTTTCGAATCCAGGTTTCAGCACCGACCTGTGATCAAACCGCGTTCTCAAGCGCAGTGAGTCGATGAGTCTCTGTGTGAGATTCTGACCGATACAGCTCCTTCCCCTCCTCCCCCTCCCCCCCTCCTCCCCCTCCTCCCCCTCCTCCCCCTCCTCCCCCTCCTTATCCAACCTCGCCCCTCTCTCCTATTCCTGATGCCTCCTCCTCCTCCTCCACCCCCTCCATCCCTTCCCCCTCCCTCCTCATCTTCCCTCTATCCTCCTCCATCCCTCCCCACGGGGTGGGGGTGGCGGTGGGGTGAGGGATGGGGAGTGTGGGTGGAGGGTGGAGGGTAGGGTGGGGGTGGGGGCAGAGGTGGGGGTGGAGGTGGGGGGTGGTGGGCGGTCGTGGGGGGTGGGGGTGGGGGGTGGAGGGTAGGGTGGGGGGTGGGAGGTGGGAAGGTGGGGTGGGGGGTGTCAGTGGGGGTGGCGGGTGGGGGGTGGGAGTGGGGGTGGGGGGCTCGACAGGGGAAGGGGGGGGACCTTGCTGTAGGAGATGGAGTCGAAGACGGCGGTGATCTCGCTGGGCGTGGTGACGTTCACGATGATGGCGTGCGACGAGGTGAGGGCGTCGTCGCCCATCACCGGCATCACGTCGTCGATCATGATGTAGTCTATCTGTGGGCGCGGAGGGGGGGAGGAGGCGGGTGACGTTGCGTGGTGTCGGTCGAACTTCTTTCGCACCGTGCGTAGGAGGTGCAGAGGAAGGACAACAAACTAAACACAAAAAGCAGTTCTGAAGAAATGAGTGTGAGAGTGGGTGAGTGTGTGAGTGAGAGAGTGAGAGTGTGAGAGAGTGAGATAGTGAGTGTATGAGTGTGAGAGTGAGTGAGAGAGTGAGTGAGTGTGTGAGTGTGAGAGAGTGAGTGAGAGAGTGAGTCAGTCTGAGTGAGTGAGAGTGAATGTGAGAATGAGAGAGTGAGTGTGAGTCAGAGAGTGAGTGTGTGAGAGAGTGAGAGAGTGAGTGTATGAGTGTGAGAGTGAGTGAGAGAGTGAGAGTGTGAGAGTGAGAGTGTGAGAGAGTGAGAGAGAGTGTGTGAGTGTGAGAGAGTGAGTGAGTGAGAGAGTGAGTCAGTCTGAGTGAGTGAGAGTGAGTGTGAGAATGAGAGAGTGTGTGAGTGTGAGAGTGAGTGAGAGAGTGTGTGAGTGTGAGAGTGAGTGAGAGAGTGAGAGTGTGTGAGTGTGAGAGTGAGTGAGAGAGTGAGAGAGTGAGTGAGTGAGTGTGAGAGAGTGAGAGAGAGTGAGTGAGTGTGTGAGTGTGAGAGAGTGAGAGAGTAGGTGAGTGAGAGGGTGAGTGTGAGAGTGGGTGAGTGTGTGAGACAGTGAGTGTGAGAGTGAGTGAGAGAGTTAGAGGGTGAGAGAGTGAGAGAGTGAGTGTGAGAGTGAGTGAGAGTGAGAGAGTGAGTGAGAGTGAGAGAGTGAGAGAGTGAGTGAGAGTGAGAGGGTGAGTGTGAGAATGTTAGAGTGTGAGAGAGTGAGTGTGAGTGAGTGTGTGAGTGTGAGAGAGTGAGTGAGAGTGTGAGTGTGTGAGAGGGTGAGTGAGAGTGTGAGTGTGTGAGAGAGTGAGAGAGTGAGAGAGTGAGTGTGAGAGTGAGTGAGAGTGAGAGAGTGAGTGAGAGTGAGAGAGTGAGAGAGTGAGTGAGAGTGAGAGGGTGAGTGTGAGAATGTTAGAGTGTGAGAGAGTGAGTGTGAGTGAGTGTGTGAGTGTGAGAGAGTGAGTCAGAGTGTGAGTGTGTGAGAGAGTGAGAGATGTGAGTGAGTGAGAGAGTGAGTCAGTCTGAGTGAGTGTGAGAGAGTGTGAGAATTAAAGAGTGTGAGAGAGTGAAAGTGTGAGAGAGTGAGAGAGTGAAACAGTGAGTGTGAGTGAGTAAGTGTGAGAGTGAGTGAGAGAGTGAGTGTGAGAGTGAGTGAGAGGGTGAGTGAGTGTGTGAGAGAGTGAGTGTGAGAGGGTGAGTGTGATTGTGAGTCAGTGTGAGTGTGAGAGTGTGAGAGTGTGACTGTCAGAGTGTGAGTGTGAGAGTGAGTGAGTGAGTGTGAGAATGTGAGTGAGGGTGAGTGAGGGTGAGTGAGAGTGAGTCAGTGTGAGTGTGAGAGTGTGAGAGTGTGACTGTCAGAGTGTGAGTGTGAGAGTGAGTGAGTGAGTGAGTGTGAGAATGTAGGTGAGGGTGAGTGAGGGTGAGTGAGAGTGAGTCAGTGTGAGTGAGAGTGTGAGAGTGAGTGTGTGAGAGAGTGAGAGAGATTGAGTGAGAGTGAGTCAGTGTGAGTGAGAGTGTGAGAGTGTGAGAGAGTGAGAGAGATTGAGTGAGAGTGAGTGAGAGTGAGGCAGTGTGAGTGAGAGTATGAGAGTGAGTGAGTATGAGAGTGTGAGAGTGACTGTGAGAGTGAGTGTGTGAGAGAGTGAGTGAGAGTGAGAGAGTGTGAGTGAGTGTGTGAGAGAGTGAGCGTGAGAGTGAGTGAGAGAATGAGAGAGAGAGAGTGTGAGAGTGAGAGAGAGTGTGAGTGAGAGAGTGTGAGTGAGTGAGTGAGTGTGAGAATGAGAGTCACCGCACCATCCTCCACTCTGGCAGGAAGCTCTGCACCCCCAGGAACTCAAAGTAGCTGGCGAATCCCTCGTTGAGCCACAGGTCGTCCCACCACGCCATCGTCACGATGTTGCCGAACCACTGGGACAGGGGGCACGGGGCAGCCGGTCATGGGGCGTACAGGTACAGGGCTGGCAGGAAGGGGTCAGCTGAGTAGGGGGCACGGGGCAGGGGGGCACGGGGCAGGTAGCCAGGGGGCAGGCAGGTAGGGAGCGGGCAGGCACAAAGCAGGGGGCACGGGCAGCCAGGCACAGGGTGGGGAGGCATGGAGCAGGGGGCAGGTGGGCACGGGGCAGCTGGGTAGGGGGCACGGGGCAGGTGGGCAGGGGGCAGGGGGAAGGTGGGCACGGGGCAGGAGGGCAGGGGGCAGGGGGAAGGTGGGCACGGGGCAGGAGGGCAGGGGGCAGGGGGAAGGTGGGCACGGGGCAGCTGGGTAGGGGGCATGGGGCAGGTGGGCACGGGGCAGCTGGGTAGGGGGCACGGGGCAGGTGGGCAGGGGGCAGGGGGAAGGTGGGCACGGGGCAGGTGGGCAGGGGGAAGGTGGGCACGGGGCAGGAGGGCAGGGGGCATGGGGCAGGTGGGCACGGGGCAGCTGGGTAGGGGGCACGGGGCAGGAGGGCAGGGGGCAGGGGGAAGGTGGGCACGGGGCAGGTGGGCAGGGGGCAGGGGGAAGGTGGGCACGGGGCAGGTGGGCAGGGGGCAGGGGGAAGGTGGGCACGGGGCAGGTGGGCAGGGGGCAGGGGGAAGGTGGGCACGGGGCAGGAGGGCAGGGGGCAGGGGGAAGGTGGGCACGGGGCAGGTGGGCAGGGGGCAGGGGGAAGGTGGGCACGGGGCAGGTGGGCAGGGGGCAGGGGGAAGGTGGGCACGGGGCAGGTGGGCAGGGGGCAGGGGGAAGGTGGGCACGGGGCAGGTGGGCACGGGGCAGGAGGGCAGGCAGCGGCGTTGACGGGGGGGTCCAGCGGGAGCCGTGGTCGCTCTGCTGCTGCGCTGCCGTCAGCGCTGGGACAGAGGGACCACCAAGTTCCATCCTCAACACGGAGACACCACGGGGGGGAGTCCTTTCAGTCCCCCACGGGGGGGGCCTCGAGTCACCCAAGGGGGGGGCCTCGAGTGGTGGGGTTGTGGTGGTGGTGGAGGGTCGGTGGTGGTGGTGGTGGTGGAGGGACGGTGGTGGTTAACAGGTGGTGGTGGTGGGGCGGTGGTGGTTGAGGGGTGATGGTGGTGGGGTGATGATGGTGGAGTGGCGGTGGTGGTGAGGCGGTGGTGGTGGTGGTGGGGTGGTGGTGGTGGTGGTGTGGTGGTGGTGGGGTAGTGGTGGTGGGGTAGTGGTGGTGTGGTGGGGTATTGGTGGGGTATTGGTGGTGGTGGTGTGGTGGTGGTGGTGGTGTGGTGGTGGAGGTGGTGTGGTGGTGCAGGTGGTGTGGTGGTGGAGGTGGTGTGGTGGTGGAGGTGGTGTGGTGGTGGAGGTGGTGTGGTGGTGGTGTGGTGGTGGAGGTGGTGTGGTGGTGGAGGTGGTGTGGTGGTGGTGTGGTAGTGGTGGTGGTGGTGGTGTGGTAGTGGTGGTGGAGGTGGTGTGGTGGTGGTGTGGTGGTGGAGGTGGAGGTAGTGGTGGTGGGGGGGGCGCCCCCCACCTGGTGCGTGAGTTCGTGTGCCACAACGGCGGCCACTCGCTGCTGGTTGAAGGAGGACGACTCGCTGGGGTCGTACAGGAGGTTGGTCTCGCGGTACGTGATCAGCCCCCAGTTCTCCATCGCGCCCGTCCCAAAATCCGGGATCGCGATCTGGTCTGAGTACACGTGGGGAGGTGAGTACGCATGGGGGGGGGGGGGGGGGGGTGTGAGTACACGTGTGTGTATGTGGGAGTGTGGTGGGTACACGTGTGTGCATGTGGGGAGGTGAGTACACGTGTGTGTACGTGAGAGTGTCGGTATGCGTGGGGGTGAGTACACATGTCTGTGTGTGTACACATGGGTGTGTGCAAGTGCTCGCTAACACCACTTGCCTCAAAAGTCTATTGAGGCTATACGGGGATCTTTGTGGTGTGTGTGTGTGGAGCGGTGGTGCAGTGGTTAGAGTAATGCGCTACAAACCTTGACTCCTGCTCACATATATACACACACATACACACACACACGCGCGTCCACTCACTTGTAGGCCTACTCTCCGATTGGCTCGCTAATTGGCCGGCTGACTAGCCGACTCACTGATTAGCCCGCTCCATGACTGACTGGCTCACTCGCCGATTGGCTCACTCACGAATAGACTCACACCCTGATTGGTTAGCTCGCTAATGGCCTCGCTCGCTGACCGGCCAGCTGGCAGAGTGGCCGTGCGTCACCGCACCCAGCTTGGGTAGCGAGTAGTTCATGCCGAAGTAGCTCTCAAAGTAGTCGAAGATCACTTGCGTCGCGTTCGCAGCAAACTCGGCCGTCACCTTCTGCTCCGGCTGAACGTACACGCGGAGCTGGGGGGGGGGGGGGGGCACGGAGGAGGGGGGGGGAGGGGAGGGGGAGGAGGGAGGGGAGGGCACCATGGTGGCGAGATGTTAACTACCTCACCTGGTATACAGGAGGTCGTGGGTTCGATCCCAACCACGACGTTTATTATGTGTATATTTTTCAATAGCAGTAATATTTGGCTACTGCTATGAATGTCCACGTGATAATCCCACTTCGTCGAGCTGTCATTGGTGATGCCCAGGTCGCTTCTACAAAAAAAGTGCTGCAAGGCTCAGCGGGGCCTTACCTGGTAAAATAAAATAAATAAATACTTATCCAAGTGTCAGCATGCCCCCCCCCCAAAAAAAAAATTGTCGCTCCCACTTCCTCTTGTTTGGGTGTGGGACTGCACGTGGAGGATATTTTTGTTTATTTTGTGCGTGCGCGTGTATATACTATGGGGAGCGGTGGCGCAATGGTTGGTTGCGCATGCACCACGTAATCCGGCGACCCGACTTCGATTCCCGCTCATGGCTAAGATCGCTTGCGGCGAGCATCCGAACCGCTACTGGGCTTCCTGCAGGCCAGCTCGGCCTTAAATGAGTACCTGGAGTGATGTGCAAACATTGCTGCTGGTGAGACAAAGGCGGCCGGGCACGGTGTTGGGCACCCACTATTTGGCTACTGCTACACGAGGGGGTGGGTGGCCATCATCAAACCCGGCCGCCTTTGTCTCCCCAGTGGCGATGTTTAAACACACACACACTCGCTCACACACACACGTACACACATACACACACGTACAAACATACACACGCACATACACACACAACAACAACAACCACCATTCGCCACTAAGTGGCGGTGACGTCACCACGACGCTTGTGCCAGGCCAAGTACACCTTGAGGCCACGTGAAGTGTCGAACGCCCGCTGACAGGAGGTCACGGGGCAGACCCAGCAGGTGCCACAGGTCGACTGACCGAGATGACCGAGATGACTGGCTGATGCACCACCTGTGCCCCCCTACTGTACCAACTAGCCACCCGGCGCTCCGCTCGTTGTTGTGAGTGTCGATCCTCCGCCCTCCGTTGTTGTTGGAGGGCGACTGCCTCCAACTGCCCAGTAGCGTCCTTCACGAGCCTCCTCCACTGAGGCCGATCTTGACACCGCTGGTACCAGTCATCGGCAAGTCCACTCAGCTCCACGTCCTCCTGTACCACATCACTCCATCTCTTCTCTAGCCCGTGCCGCGTCCGTTTAGCCCCCTCGATCCGGTCGAACAAAAGCTGTTTAGGCATGCGGTGGCTGGGCATGCGGGCTACATGACCCAGCCAACGCAGCCTTGCCTGCCGGAGGAGCTCACCGATGGGACTTTGCCCAGATCTTTCAATGATTTGTGAGCTCCTCACACAATCCAGCCTGGTTAAACCCAGGACGGATCGTAGGCAGGCCAGCCTAAATGTTTCCAACCGGCGAAGATGCTCCATTAGGGGGGTCCACGTTTCGCAAGCGTAGACCGTGGCCGAGAAGACCTGAAGCTTCGTGCGGAGCGACAGACCAGGTAGCTTCCACACAGCGTTACGCAACCGATGAAAAATATTGCCGCTCGACTGATTCAGAGTGAGACCTCTGCTGATAAACTGGAGCTGGTCATAAGCACACTGCCCAGGTATGGGAAACTCTCCACTCTCTCCACAACTTCCCCATCACCGATTTGGAGTTGTGGGGGTGGAGTGTCCGATGGTACAAAATATCCAGGCAGGTGCTTAGTTTTGGTGGGGCTGATGGTAAGGCCCCACCTCTTAGTGGCACGCTCCAGTCTCAGCAGCAGCGTCTCCAACTCCTCTTATGAATGAGCAGCTATTACCAAATCATCGGCGTACATAACGTGGTTGACCAATAGGGAGCCATCCCTTGATTGCACCCGGGCGTCGATCAGCCTCCCATTATATCTGTACCAAATGGAAATTCCCCCGGTACAGCTATTGAAGGCTTCACGAACTACGCAGTCGAAATAGATGTTAAATAATGTGGGAGCCAGAGGACATCCATGTCGCACCCCAAGGTGTACAGGGAATGGCTCTGACTCCCAGCCACGTAGTTTTACCCGGGCCCGCTCACCATCATGAAGGTCCTTAATGATCATGAGCAGAGGGTCAGGGACTCCGAAAGCACGAAGAACAACCCAGAGCCCAGGCCTACTGATGGTATCATAGGCCTTGACCAGGTCAATAAAGCAGAGATGTAGGTCTTGTTGGAATTCCCTACACCTCTGCTGTAGCAGACGGACAGGAAATATGGCATCTGTGCAGGACCGCCCTTTCCTGAAACCGCATTGGGGTTCCACAAGCCTCTCCTCAGCGTTCCTAGCAAGGCGATGTTGAATAATCCTTGCCAGAACCTTTCCTGGCACACTGAGGAGTGAGATGCCCCTGCAGTTGTTACAGTCTGTGCGGTCCCCCTTCTTAAAGAGGGGGACCACCAGGGCATCCTTCCAATCCTGCGGTACCCGTCCAGCGGTCGAGACTGTTGTTATGATGTCATATAGGGCAGTCTGTGCACAAACGCCGCCCTCCCTCAGCATTTCGCTTGGGAGATCATCTCTGCCCGGTGCCTTTCCTGGTCTCAGACTCCGGATCGCCTTCAGTACTTCCTCAACAGATGGCACCTCAGCCAGCCACTCACAGGGGGTGACCTCTTCCAATATTTGAGGCACCGCAGCCTCAGTAGGGTTATGCCCACTTTTTGCCATGATGTTTTCCTGGCTGAGAGATTTTCCCTCCCCCAGGACCTCACAGAAATGCTCAACAAATCTGCAAACCTGTTCCTGGGGGTCGGAGATTGGATCACCGTTTTTTCCCCTAATGATGGTAATAGGTGTGGCGCTGCAGGTTACTTTTTTGATGGAGTTAAATAGTGATTTGTGATCGCGGGCCACTGAGGCAGATTCCATCTCCTCAGCAACCCGCGACCACCACCCATCCTTGCAGCGCCTTATGGCTCTCCGAACCTCTGAGCGAAGGCTGCGGTAAACCTCCTCATTCTCTGACGTGGGATGCTGTAGCCGATGAGAGTGGGCCTGTCGCTTTTTCTCAGTTAACCTGAACACCTCCTCTGTCAGCCAGGGTTTCTGGGGAGGTCTGGACCGCGTACCCAAAGCAGCCATTGCAGCTGCATGAGTCACAGTCTTAAACCTCGCCCATTTACCCTCGACATCAGGTGGAGTGGGGGACGATGCCAACCCCAGCTGCAAGCGATGATGAAATTCTCGTTTGCAACTTTCATCAGCTAACTGAGACCAGGTCACTTTTGGTTGGAATGGGGTCCTGTGTGTACACCCACCACCAGAGTTGAAGAATGGCAGGCGCATCTTACAGATGACTAGTCGATGGTCAGAGGGCAGATCAGCTCCACGGTAGGTCCTGGTGTCAAGGACATGGGCTCGCATCCGCTGGTCCGTCACTATGTAGTCCAGCAGATGTTCTTGCTTGGACCCGGCATGCATCCGTGATGTTGTGTGGATGCGCCGATGCCGGAAGAGCGTGTTGGTAATTACAAGCCCATGGGCTGCACAAAAATCTAGCAGCCTCCTACCGTTGTTATTGAGCTGATCTGGCCCATGCCTTCCAATCACTCCAGACCAGGTGCAAGCATCATGACCAACTCAGGCATTGAAGTCACCCAACAAGATGACTCTGTCCCGAGTGGCCACTTTAGCCAGCACCTGTGACAGGAGGTCATAGAAGGCATCCGACTCATCGGCCATGCCTGCATCCCTCCACGGATGTTCGTCTTCGGTGGGGGCATAAGTAACCACGACCACCACTCCTCGCCTCCGGTTGATGGGAAGGCGAGCCCAAAGTAACCTGGGGCTTACAGCTTCCCACACCTCACCGCCACGCTCCCACGCCCCCTTCATTCTTTTGTTCAGAAGAAGAGCCAAACCCTGTTATTTGGCAGTCTCCTGCCCCGAGTGGAGGACTGTCCACCCCTCATGGTGGCAGGAGCCAGAGCCGGTCCACCGGACCTCCTGAATGCCACAGAGATCCAGGCGGTACCGGTCCAGCTCCCGACAAAGGAGTGGCAGCCTCTCCTCCGCAGTGAGCGTTCGAACACTCCACGTGGCCATCCGTAATGGTTTTTCGTTGTTTCTGGAGGAGCCCCGAGGGTGAAGATTCAATCTCCTGGCTCCGCTAAATGGGGTTTGGCCAGGAGACGTCATAAAAGCCTGACCCCCCGGGGCCTCCGGCACAAGCTTATTTGTTACAGGTTTTTGTTTATATCGTAGTTTAGTGGTAATTAACTGAAGGTGGAGGGGTTACCAGCCCCTCGCACCCGTCCAGAGCCCCCGTTTAGCCACTGTGGTGGTCACAGACGCCATGAGGGGAGAGGCCAATGGCCCTCCCTCCACAGCACTGCCCACGACAGTGTTGCCCGTCCGGCACCGCGTACGCACACACAAAGATAAAGATCCCCCGTATAGCCTTAACAGACTGTAGGGGCAAGTGCTGTTAGCGAGCACCTATGAAGGCCGGAACGGTACACGAACGAGGGGGTGGGTGGCCAGCACCACGCCCGACCGCCTTTGTCTCCCCAGTGGCGATGTTTACACACCGCACCAGGTACTCATTTAAGGCTGAGTCGACCTAGGGGAGGCCCAGGACCGGTTCAGATAATCGTCACTGGTGTTAGCCGTGAGCGGGAATCGAACCCGGGTCGCCAGGTTCATAGCGCAGCGCGCTAACCGCTACACTACCGCTAACGCACACACACACGCGCTAACGCACACACACACGCGCGTACACACACACACACACGCGCGTACACACACACACGCGCATACGCACACACACACACGCGCGTACACACACACACACACACGTACACACACACACGCGCGTACACACACACACACGTGCGCGTACACACACACACGTGCGTACACACATGCACGCAATCGCGAGTCCAAATGGGTCCACTTCAAAGCGGCGTCCCCGCCCTGCGTGGCCGCTGTCGAGGGCCACTTGAACCTCCATGAACCCGACTGAAATTAGCCCCTTGAGGAGACATGGCAAGGTAATCATCAACTCACGCGTGTGAGCGTGTCCCCGTGTCTCTCTGCGTGTATCCCCGTGTCTCTCCACGTGTCCCCGTGTCTCTCTACGTGTCCCCGTGTCTCTCCACGTGTCCCCGTGTCTCTCTGCGCGTGTCCCCGTGTCTCTCTGCGCAAGGCCCCGTGTCTCTCTGCGCATGTCCCCGTGTCTCTCCACGTGTTCCCGTGTCTCTCTATGCGTGCCCCCGTGTCTCTCTCTGCGTGTGTCCCCGTGTCTCTCCACGTGTCCCCGTGTCTCTCCACGTGTGTCCCCATGTCTCTCCGCACGTGTCCCCGTGTCTCTCCACGTGTCCCCGTGTCTCTCCACGTGTGTGTCCCCGTGTCTCGCCACGTGTTCCCGTGTCTCGCCGCGTGTCCCCGTGTCTCTCCACGTGTCCCCGTGTCTCTCCACGTGTGTCCCCATGTCTCTCCGCACGTGTCCCCGTGTCTCTCCACGTGTCCCCGTGTCTCTCCACGTGTGTGTCCCCGTGTCTCGCCACGTGTTCCCGTGTCTCGCCGCGTGTCCCCGTGTCTCTCTGCATGTCCCCGTGACTCTCCTCGTGTCCCCGTGTCTCTCTGCGCATGTCCCCATGTCTCTCCACGTGTCCCCGTGTCTCTCCGCGTGTGTCCCCATATCTCTCCACATGTGTCCC